>NW_009647750.1:909345-955750 GCF_000708025.1 Charadrius vociferus | reverse complement strand
TCCTGGTTTGTGACTCAGGATTAGTGCTTTATCCCCATTTAATACTGAATATAGCCTTTCTCCCCCTGCTTTAGACTAAGTGGTGTCTATATTGAAAGGATGTGATACAAGCAATTATTTTTTTAGAAGGGTATTTATCTTGAAGGGGTTTTTACTAGTGTTGTAAAAAATACACAGTTGTTCTCAGCAGATCAGGTCTTTTCTGTGTCTACCAAAGATGGGTAATTTAGCTCAAACGCACTGCTTTTTTTCCCGCCTATTAAAAAGCACTTCAGCCTGCAATTAACTGAGTGTGAAGGGAGAAAAGAGAATTGGTATAAAACTGCATTTTTTTCCCCATGCCCTGAAATCAGACAATGCACTTTATTTTAGAAGGGCCTAAAAGCCCTTGAAAGCTATGGTGGAAGAAGCTGAGTTTTGGTTTTGTGTTTGTTTTTTTTTTTGTCAGGGAGAAATAGTTGAAGGCTCCCCCTCAATTAGTGTAGAGGAGATGAACTGTGCTCTCAGCCAGGCGAGGTGCGTGGTTTCTGTGCTTTCTTCCTGGCTTCAGTATTTCATGTTCAGTTTCAAAGGCTGGGGTTTAAGCTCTACGCCTCTCCTGATAAAGCTGTGTGTGTGAGCCATGCATGGAAAAAAAGATCATACCCTTACCCAGTAGGTCTGTCCTGGTAAAGCTCTCGTAGGTGTGGCACTGCTGGCAGAAGGTGTTTGTGGGCTTAGCTAGACTGGTACCCCAAATGGCCCAGCAATGGGGTAGCTCTGCCGCCACTGGAGGGTCCTGCCTGTAAAGCCATGCTGGTGGGGGTTGCAGGTCTGCTGTAGTCCAGGCTACTTCTCCATAGCTGCCGTTTTCTCCACTTGCAGGGTTTTCAAACGAACCCCACCCTGTTGAAATAAGTTTTAAAGGCAGCCGGGGACCACTGAAATACCTGGTGGAAACTTTAGGTGCACGTAGTGAGGGTATTGCCAGTTCTTCCTCTGTCGCCTTTTAAGCCCCTTGGAGGGGGCAATTTGAACAGCAGAGCTGTGGGTCTGATGGACACCTTGGTGTGCTGGCTTTGTCCAAACGTTTAAGTAAAGTGGTATGCTTATTCTGAATGCCATGCCTTGTCTTCACTTCTCACTTACGCTTAAAGAAAATAATTAGTACTGAGGAGATATTTTTTTTAAGTGGCTGCTCTTTGACTTTTTCTGCTCTTTTGTTAGGAAGTTGGGGGACTATTGTTAGCAAAGAAAAGGGTGGAAACAAAGGAGCATGGTATAAATGTATTCTAAAATGCAATTAACTTGTCTGTGCATAAGATGAGCATTCAACGTGCTGCCTGTGTGTGGATGCACCTGTGACTCTTGCCATCCATCAGTAGCTAGCTGAAGAGAAAGCTGCTTGTGTGGCTTCGGGTCTCTTGTGTGTGTGGTTCTTCCCTGCATCGGCTCTGCAGCTGGGCATGCTGTGACCATGCTTGGTGTCAACATACTGGGAGTGTAGTCATTGCTTTTGGGGCTTGGATGCTATCCCATTAATTCAAGAATTGGATTAAATATGAAAACTGCTGTTAACCTTTGCCATTGCTTTGAGTGTGAGATACTAATAGAAAGAAAACTGATGATAGTTTAAAAATATCAAGTGCCCCACAAGGATATGACTGGCTTTTGATTTGTACTCTTTGAATCCATTAGACTGGATGCTGTCTGTTTCTGCACTAATTCTGAGAAATTATTTTTTTTTTTCCCCACTTCTTAGCACTTGACGGTATCAAGTCCTTCAGTAATGAAAGGGGACCAGCATTTAAAGTGTCTTGTACCTCACTGATGTTGTTTTACTGCTGCACAATTCTTCCTATTTGCTTTTTCCTTCATGTCAGTCTTCATTGTGCTTACTGATTGTGTAATGGCCTTTCTCCTGGGAACAGTTTCCTTATCCATGAGACAGCTTGACTGTTCTTCCTTAAATTGCCTTGCTAGTGAGTGAATTGTTAGTGTTTAGCTCGAGAATCCACCCTCTCCTGCAGCTAGAGAACTTGCTTTACAGCCTTTGCTGAACATACAAGTCACCTGCTATGGAGTTGGACACTTGCTCCATCCAAAACT
This sequence comes from Charadrius vociferus, assembly GCF_000708025.1. Taxonomy (NCBI): domain Eukaryota; kingdom Metazoa; phylum Chordata; class Aves; order Charadriiformes; family Charadriidae; genus Charadrius; species Charadrius vociferus. The sequence goes on along the minus strand of NW_009647750.1, from coordinate 953,662 downwards.
CTGCTGAGGCTGGAGATCATGTATTTACATTCCCTGTATACCCAGCACTGTTATTTGCAGTCTTAGCATCTGGTTGTTTTTGTAGGTGAATTACAATCTGGACCTTTATACACTGTGAAGTATTTAAAAAAAAAAAAAAAAAAACCAAAACAAACAAAAAACCCAACAAACCAACCAAAACCCCAAACCAAATAACATTTGGAGAAGTAGAGGCTTTATCTAGGCATGTTTGAAAGTGATCTGGGTTGGCTTTTTCATACAACGGCAATCATCAAAGACCTAGCTAGGTTCTACCTCATTGATACTGTATTTGCTTGTCTGTGTGTGAACAATGAAGTTGATAACCTAAAGTGGTTGAGAGAGAGAGAATAAAATTCACGCTTTACTTGTGTTTGTTAGTAGATACCATATTTAAACTTGTTGTTCTTGGCCTGAAATACCAACTTATTCCAGCTGGCTTTTAGCTTTGCTAAGTAATTGACTCTTTCAAAGTAGCCTTTAGAAGTTGAACTCAATAGAGGAGTTTGAACTGGCACATGTAGGGATCTCCTTGGCTAGTCGTGAGGGGTGTGCCACCTGAGCTGGAAGGGGCATTCACAGGAGACATGAAGCAGTGCATGGAGCTGGCATCGCTGGCTACGCTGCAGTCCTGCAACGGCTGGAAAATACAGGAATAAGCACGGAGGAACAAAACTCAAGTAAAGGCTTATTTTTGTTGTGAAAGTGCCACCTGGTCGTTCCTCCTGGGTTATCTTTGATATTCCAGTTGAATATTACATGATGTTGCATATTAAGAGTGGAGGATGGTGACTGTATGTGACCTTCCACAGACATGTCTGACGAAGTTGGCTGTACTATCCTTTCCTGGCTCACAGAATTGAAGGAGGTACTTCTGCTTGTTTAGCTTGTCCTGAAGCTTTGTATTTTGGCAGTCATGACTGCTACATAGCATAAAAGGTATGGTTTTGTCATACCTATATGCAATACGAGTGTCTTGCAGGGAGCATATTCCCTCCAGACACTGTTTTCAGTGAATAGTTCTAAGAAGGAGGTGAGTATTTTGAAGACATGATGGTCTGAGTGAAGTAGTCTTACCGCTGGAATAGACTTTCATATGGGCAACTGAGAGCCAGTATAACATTTCAGCCTATCTGTTCTTGCTTTTCATCTCTGTACAGCTGTATATCTAACTTGGCAAATATTTTATTTATGAAGTTGATTTTTTTCTCTATAAACTTTTAACCTTTTTTCAACCATGTTAACATGTGTTAGAGCAATGTGTTTATCTGCTCAGCCCCAGACACATTCTTCAGACTTCAGGAGCTTGAATGGAAAGATTGTGCTTCTGTAGTAGGTTTAATTTTTCTTTGAAGTTCTGACTTACCAAGTTCTTGGGGAGTTTGCTGCTCCCAAAACTCCTTCTCTAAGAGGTCTGTCCTTGGAACACACCGTTTTCTTGAGCTTCCAAAAAATCCTCCTAATGATTTTTTTTTCAGAGATTCGTGGACATAAAATTCATCTTTTCCTCAGCCCTGCATGACTGAAGAGCTTGTGAGTGATTTCCTACTGGTGACCTGCTTGTTAAGCTGCAGTAACTAAATATGATTGCAGCGTACCCAGTTTTTACGTGTGCCTGCATGAAACAGAGAAACGTCAACATAGTTATCTTAGTGATACCTCGTACTTGATTGAGTGCCCCTTCCCCCTATATTAGCCTCAGAGAACCATGAAAAGAGTTTATTGCTCTTACTGGCAAATGCTTGAGTGTATTTATTTCAACATTTTCAGTTTTCGACCCTAATGGTTTTGGGATCTCTTCCAAAATGTAAAACATAGGACAATTATATTTCTGCTTCTCTGTACTTCAGACACAAATACCTAATCTCCCTATTGCATCAGGCACCTATGAAGTCAGATACATAAGTGTTTTGTCACCCCTAGTTAGGGAGAGGGGAAACTTTGCATTACATGTTGTGTATATCTATGAGAGCGCCCCTCTCCTAAAGACTAGAAGGTTCGGGCAGGAGGTGTAAGCACAATCTACTTTGTGTTTATGAACACTTGCTTCTTAGCTTGTTGAAGCTAAGCCCCCCACCATCAGGGCCTCAAATCTTTAAGGTACTGCTTAAACTTGTAGTTATGTTCTTAAACAAACAAACCCCCAAACCACCTCTGAAGCCTTTGGTTGGCTGCGCTCGCTGGCCAAAGTTGTAGGTTGTCTTTTCTTCTCTGTTACCAGACCACAAGCTGTTTTTCTGCGTTAGATGCTACCTCTACTGCAGCTCTGAGAGAAACTAGGGACTCTCAAAATTTGGAGAATGTTGGATTTTGGATTTCTTTTTTTTTTTTTTCTTTAAGGACTTTGTTAGTCTTCTTTCCTTCTTCTGTCTTCGTATGTGAGGTGCTGACACAGATACAGATAATTCTTGCCCTCCAATGGTTCCTGTGGGTTTGACTATTCTTTTCTGGTCTTGTCTTTTAGCTCTCCTGAAAGAAGTACCATATGTATTCTGGCTTCGAACTTTTTTGTGGGAATTGCCTAAAACTCTTTCCTTGCCACTTCCCTGCTTCTCCCCGAAGGTGCATCCAATAGCTTCTCTTAATGTTGACAACCTGGGTTCCTCTCCATGTATCAGACCTACCTTTTTTTATGGTCTAAACTAAAAATCTTTGCTCACTTCCCTGCCTCTTAGGAACGTGTGGGAATCGGCTCGAGCTCAGAATGGCTGAAATAATGTGTCACTTTTTTTCTTCCTCCTGCTACCACAGTCTTTTCCATTGCTCAGGCCAGTTCACAGAGCACTGCTGAAATGATCTGTACCTTGTCTTCACCTGTGAGCTGTTTAAGCAGTGGAGGTTCTTTCTATGTAACATATGTAAGGTATTAATTCCTATCTGTCTCTGCACAGCTACAGTCCAGCCTTTCATTGCAACATGGACTCCTTTGTTTTGCTTCTCAAGGCACGGTAGAAGAATTGTGTTCAGATTGCTGTTTGTTTTGTAAGTAACTTTTTTTTCCTTGACCCTCTTGCCTTTTTGCAGTGTTTGCAGCTGTCCTCCTGGTTCTGTGCATATTGTTTTAGATTTTTTTTTTTAATTAATGCTATGTGAATCAGCATTTTTGTGAAGTGAATGGTAAAGATGCCACTGTCTATAGGAATATTTAATTATAACAAGAAGCAAACTAACATTATTTCTAACTTGCTAACATTAACTTGCTAATAGGCTGTGTCAAAAGCAAGACTTACTTTTCAGTACTTGGGCTTCTAAAGAAGTCTTAAAGTTTGACTCATGGGCAAAGTACAGATTGCTCAGCTATAACAAGAAAACTTGGACCACCGATGACTATTTACTACCAGGGTTATGTTACACAATTTTCTTGGAATGGTGAGTGAGGAAATTAACTCAATCTGTAACACTAGATTATAATGAATTTGTAAAAAAAAAAAAAAAAAAAAAAAAAAAAAAAAAAAAGGTCTTTTAGTGAACCTAATGTTCTGAGATTTTTCAGAACGCTTAATTGCAGAAAAGGGCAATACTTAAGAACAAATGTTGTCAGCTTTTGCGATGATGGCAAAGTGCCAGAATCCAAATGATGCAATATCTGCATGGTGTTTTCTGGACACTGAGATCCTTGAACTGGTCACATTTCTGTCCCACGTGTGTGCACCCACATACAACATGCACACCTTGGTTTAATTGCTCACTTTCCAGAATAGCCTGTTCTTGTGTAATACTCTCTATCTGAACATGGAGATGCTTTTCTGATGCTTCACTTGATTGGAAACAGTATTTCTTTGCATTTGATTTAGTATAGAAAATGTATGATTTTTACATGTAGAGATGGCATTTTTTTCTAACGACACCAGAAAAACTTGTCAACTAAAGAAACTTAGGTGCCTTCTTTCTGTTGTACTGAAACATAAATTGAGTGTATATTGTATGGAGAACATAAAAGGTCTATGAATCATATATTGAAATATATGATCAACAACAGTCTGCACATTCAGTAACCATTAGGTAATACTCCTAAATTTGACGATTCTTACTGTAGTTGATTTACCTGTTATGTTGTATTTGCCTTACTGATTGAGAAACTTGAAACAGCAGCTTGTTGATGAATATGGATTTATGGGAAGTTCCTAAGCAGGCAGGCCTTCTGTGTGGTTCAGAGGTGGTGGTGGGCTGGTGCGACCAGGAGGGTGTTCTGGAAAGCGAGCAATTCAACTCAGAGGCATGCACGTTGCATGTGGGAAGACCTTACTGATTCCTGTTAGCAGCTGTTTGCCAGAGGTCCATTCCATAATGCTGGGCTTCAAAGTTAAGGAAAATTGAATTCAAAACAATATCCTACAATAGCCTATTTTTAAAATTTCTGGGGAAAAAAAGACCACTTTTGTACTGTAACCTGAATTGACCAGGTTCCATGGACTTGGGGTTACTACTGGGATATTACATTTGCAGGACACATTCTGCTAGACAAGTGGCTGTATTGACCAGGAAAACTTGTCTATGACTTAGAGTTTAACGTACTTGAGGATTGAGCAGTTTTGTTGTAAGCTTCAGTGAGCAAGAGGCCAGCCAGTACTGAAGAAGTCACCTACCCTGTCTGGAAGAATTTGCAGGAAAAAATTGCTGGGGCAACAGATACCCCAAGGAGAAATGCTTGGCTGAATTGCATCTGTGGAGAGAAATTGAACCAAGGAAAAGGCAGTGGATTCAGTCAGGCTTGTTGAGAGACCGCTTATAGGAAGACAGAACTATTCTGGGAGGATATAAATTATTTTTTTAGGGGTGACAAAACAGCGGCTGAAAAACTAGAAGCTTTTCTGCAAGGAAGAGAAATGGTCTAGGCTTTTCATTGCTATATTCCTATGCTATTGGGCAGACCTTTCCATGTAGTCTGTGGGTCAGAGTCCAGTAATCTCAAGTCTTTAAGATGATAAATAAGAAATCTTGAAAAAGAACACTTTTCCTCAGGAACTTAACTGGGGAGGGGGCTTCTGGCTGCGGCCAGGGTTAGGCTGTTGGGCTACATGGCATATATTCTCAGAAGTCAATGATGTCAGTTGCACCATCTCTGAACCATCATAACTATATTGCTCAGCCCATAAAAGTGTTACTCGCCTGTTTACACTGCTGCTTTTTAGTTGGTACTCCTACTAGCTTGGCACACCTAGCACAGCTGAAGGGATGGTATGATAGCAGGGAGTGGGGGAATGGCTGGGCCACTGCTGCTCATCAGCCTGAAGTTAGGATCCAGTTCTTCTCACTACATCTTTATGTGGGATGGAAAAAAAAAAAGGCATGTGTATGTATTTACAGCTCAGTAAAATACCATATCGGTATCCAAGCATTGTAAAGCCTTAATAATTGTTGTGTTTTAAAGGTAGAAAATAGTACTGATCTGAAGTATGCAACAGGAAAGGTTTGCTCAAGGCTGCTCAGAAAACTCAATGCTGAACTTGGATCATGAGTTGTGATTCTGTCCTTACTCAGTGATTTCTGCCAGCGTCCAGCATTGTCTCTTCTATTCAGGGAAAAGCAGAACCCTCCACTCTCTGTAACAATCATACAATGTCCCAATTAAACATGATCGGACTTTGCATACCCTAACTGTGCTGGTAACGTGCCCATGATTTTTGCTTTATAGCAGCTGCACAAAGCAGCTGCCGTGTCCCTTACAGAAGTGCAAGTGCTAGAGAGCATGCAGGTGCTGGAGTGCTCCTTCCCCATTGCTGAGTCTTAAAACCGGGCATGGAGGACTGCGAGTCTCTCTTTTTGCCTCTTTTTTTTTTTTTTTTTTTTTTCCTAGCCAATATTTACAAGGAAAGCTGTGGGGTTTTCTTGGTGTCTGGTTGTTTTGTTATGTTCGTGGGTTTTGTGTGTGTTTGGTGGGTTATTTTTTTGTTTGTTTGGTTTTTTTTTTTTGTCTGAGTGTTGGTAAAATAGTTAATAGGGGGGTTCCTGGGTGCTTTGTGGGATTTTTGGTATTTGCCATGAGTGTCTTAGTATCAGACACTCTGTGCATTACTCATCTTGTATGATCTACTTGATCCTTTATTTCTGTGTGATTCGGTGCAAGATTTTCAGTTACTGTTGTGACAGGAGAATTGTGGCACACCTTGTTAACTTTCAGTTCACAATGATAAATCAATGATAAATTTTCCGCTTAGACTGCTGGAAAAGATGATCTTTTGCTCAGAGGGTAGCCAAAGCTGAACCCAGTGCTCAAAGCAAATCTTTTAGTAGTGCCCAGTCATTATGCTGGTTTCTGAATATGTGCATTTTATACATTTAATGATACTGTCTGCCAGATTTTTTTTTATTGTTACACTTGCGGTCTAAAACTTGGCTGACTGCAGTGTGAGTGCTTTGCCAAAGATCTGGCAGTTCAGTCTCTCAGCATTTAGCACGAGTAACAGGACACACCTCTTGTCTATATTTTTGTGATTATAATGATCCAGAAGGCGACGCTTTCTCCTGCACCTATCTGGATCTCATAACCTGAAATGTTATGGTAACAATGATAATCCTGTACTCGCCCTCAAAGTTCTGCTGTTCCTTCTGAAATATTAGTTATTTATGCCCGAAGAAAATTACAGGCTAAGTAGTCTAGTTGCTTCCTTATGATAATTAGCTCCGATCCCAAAATTGATCCTGTACACCTGTGGGTCTAATAGCTAGGTAAAACTTTACTGTAAGGAGTAGTTATCCAATTTGATCTTCCATTTATTGTTGCTTACCCTGCTCATATTTCATAACAAGTCCTCTTGCTTAAATTGCTACAGCTTGTTAAAAGCTTTGCAAAAAACTGCAATGAATGTGTATTTACTGGGTTGCATTATCTATTGTGTAATCTATTTTTAGAATTTGGGAGGCAATTTTTCATTCACACTGGGTTATAGCAAAAGCACTGTGCAGCTGGTTTCTCTGCTACTGAGGGAAGGCTCACTGAAGCAGTAATTCTCTCGAGGTCCTTGGCGTGAATAGATATCACGGCAGTAATTTTTCTTTTCTCAAGAACTACTTTAATTGCTACAGCTTTAGAACATATCATTGTCAGGAGCTGACATGAACATACTTTTTGTACAGAAGCAGCACAATGCTCCACAGTGCCCATAACAGCGCTTCAGCATATCCGTAACCTCATTTTATGTTTTTTGTCATTCCTTTCTGAGAGTTATCCCTACACAAAGGGGTGGGGAAAGGTAGTCTTTCTGTGTATTTGGGAGGGAGGGTGCTGTGAAACAACTTTATACAGAAGCACTTCACAGCTTTTGAAATACAGCATCCGAATGAGATGTAGCGCTTTATAAACCCTTTTGGACTCAATTTCCACCATTTTCCTGTTTTGTTTTGAAGAGTGTGTATGTCTTCTAGCTGACCGTTGTACAGATCAGCAAGTCTTCAGTGCATGCTCTGAAAGCTTGGATTTTCTTAGGATGGATTTTCATTGTGGCCCTATTGCCGTTCTTTACAATCTAAAGAAAGCCTGCATTCATAGGGCTTACTGCATCTGCAAAGGATGAGGAATAAGTAGGAATGATGAACTCCAGTGGTCGTGAATGGACGGATTGTCCCGAGCATTTGTTCAGTTCTCAGTATATTGTGAAGTATTTGGGCTGGCAAAAAAATCTTAGCTTTGGATAACATACTCGTTTTATTAAAAGCACAGTAGAGTACTCAAAGAGAGTGTATTTCAAGAGAGCATGTGATGTGCTAGTGTATCTCTCTTCTTAAGTGTCATTAATTTGTTTATTTCTCACTGAAAGCTTGTGACTTTAGATTTTAATTCTACTTTCCATCGCTAGCTGCGCTTGGCTTATCAGACAAGCATTATCAAAAAGACACTCGCAATTCCGAGTGGTATGCTGTGTTGTGTTATGCCAGGAGCACTGAAGAAGGAAGACCTTGCTGTACTGGCTCAAGATCAGAGTTGATTTTGGAGTCTGAAATGTTCCCTGTTATTCACAAATATAAATAGTACTGTGACCGAGTTGTGTGCCTTCGGATCCTACTTTGTCCCTATGGTGGTGGGTGGTAGTAAATGCAAGTTTTGCCCATGGTGTTCTGATAAAGCACTTTAGCGGTTCTATCCTCAGTGATACTTGTCTCTTCTAAATACAGCGTTAATCCGCGGTAAATGGTCGCTGGGCAGTTGCTGTGCCCTTATGTAGCACGCAGCGCTTTGCAATGCTCCAGTACCAGAGCAGCTAAATAACATCTCACGTTACCGGTCTGCTCTTGATAGAACAATATGGTTCAACTACGACCAACACTTTAAATAGATAAAACATTAGAAAGCTAGTACAATGTCATTTAAAACAAAGAATTAGAATGTAATTCTTTGAAGTGTTTTGCAGGGTATGGGTACCTAGGGTATGGGGCCTGGCATTGACTGCGCAGATCAGAACAGATGTGACTCTTGAGACTGTCGGGGGCTTCCAATTCCATTGGCACTAGCTGGTAGAGCAACTGCACAAACCAAATATAACACTCATGTGAGTGTTATTTATTGCACACATTATTAATATTCTGGTCTGAAGAAGGTTTTCTTCCCTTTGAGGTTTCACAATGGAATCTGTTTTGGTTGTGTCAACAAGAAAACCTGGGGACCTTCATACAGCTACTGAAGTGACAAATATTAGTGGTGCTTTTTGAAGACATCTATACTTAGAGATAACCTTTCCTGAACAGTATTTTGCTAGTGACATTCGTTACGAACTACAAGTCTTGCATAAAGAGCCTTTGAACAGCAAACTAAGAGCTCAAAAATAGTAGCTGAGATAAATATATTTAGAGGGAGGGAAGCAAGGGGGAAGAAACTTTCCCTTGATGAAGTTATAGTGCTATATAAGCCATCTAGGTGCATATTTGAATATTGTTTTCTTCGGATTTTCAGTGAAATAATTTTGCACACACTTACTGTCCTTAGGATCTTTGCTAGTAGTAGACTTGAGCACACAGTGATGAGTTTTGTTGCAGATATCTGCTAATGTATGTGTGACAGGAATTGGTGTGACTGCATTGCCTGACATCAGGATGTCTGTGATTATTGCTGATAGAAGTTGTTAATTGAATATTTGCACTTCTATAGGCATCAGTTGCCCGGCTGTTATCTGTCAGGCTGGATTTGGATTGCTATAGTAATATCACAGGTTCTTTTTCTTTTTTTTTTCATGTTTCTATTTGAGAATTTAATAGGCTGTGCTGAAGGAACTGGCCTGTGCGGTACACCTGTATGAATCAGCTTCTAGATACTTCTGGCACAGAAAATCGAATAACAGTGTCCAATATTACTATAACCCATGTGGACTCCTAGGATATTTCACCAGGTCTTTTGGAAACTCCAAAACCGAAAGTGTACAGGATCTTCCTATGCTCTCTTTGCTCTCTACTCTAAGAAAATGCATCATCATCTTTGTGCCAGGGTACCTGACCCATGCTTCAGCTTTAGCTGCAGTAGCACAACTTGTGCTTTACCTTGGGCTCAAGGATACTGTATCGCTTCAAGCTGTACAAGCAGCGATGAAGGTCAGTTCCTAGATGGTGTTGGAGACAGAAGGTGTCCAAAAGAGCAAATGACCTGGTACAGTTGACTTAAAAGGTCTGCTTTACTCCAGTGTCGTCTCTTCTTAGCTTGTGGAAGAGAGCTTGTATGTGGTATATGGAGCTGTTATGTGATAACATGTCTCTGTAAAGTTTTCTTCCTTCCTTCTCCTATTCTCTGGGAATGTAATTGCTACTCTCGAGGGGTTCACACAACCATTAAACCCCATGATGTGTGGACTCCCCATGGGGAGTGCTATTTCTTCATCTTGCAGGTAAGGAGTTGTGGCAAGGAAGAAGATCAAAAGCATTCACTGAATCTCTTTTTGTTGTCCCTTTTTGATGCCTGCAATTGGGATTTTTCTTCTCTTTATGCTCTTATGTATCAGTGAAGCTTGGAAAGCCCACTACTCTTTGCAAACCAGACCTCTAAATTCTTACTTGTTCAAGCATGACAAGTCATGCCCCCTTGTGAAAAGTGGCTTGTGGTTGGTTGTAACACCTAGAAGCTCTTATAGACTCAAGCCTAGAATCCAGCTCTGCAGATAGAATGACTTGGCTTTAAGGCTTTGTCACTCTTCCAAGAGACCCATCTTGCTGATATCCAAATTTTAACAAACCGGACATGGTCCTAGTGCACAGCACCTCCTGGGAGCTCTAACAAGTCCAATCTTATAGTAAATCCAAGATGTGTGTTGGAATGAGGCTGGATTTCATGACTGAGCTGTCTAACCCTGTGCAATGTTCTTGTGTTCTGCCTGCTGATTTCTGGGAGCAGAGAGCAATTTTTTAAAGCAAAGTGAAATGAAGTTTATTGTACTGCATGTGCAGAGTGGGAGACTTCGGTTTGCTTTGGAAAACTGTGCTCTGCACAAAAACATGCTATTGGAGTTAAGATAAAGTAATGGTAGCAGTAACAGAGGGTAAAGACAAGTCAGCTCCATGCAGTTTTGGTTACAGCTTCTTTGCATTTTGCTCTTGGTGAGCATTTTTTGTCATGGCTTCTGCAGCCTGTTGTCACCCTGCCTTCTTCCTCCCTCTCTGAGCTATGTCATGGTGCCCTCTCTGCTCCAGCATCTGTGGATTTTCTGGTGTCCCATGAGTTTGTGCTGTAGTTTTGATCCAGGGAAATGTGGAAACCTAGGGTAGATACCCAGAACTGTTTCTAATCTTTCATAACCAATGGCAGAACTGTGATGGAAGCCTCTTTGGAGAGACTCGTAAGCTAATTTGGATTTTTCTTTCTAGTGTAATAAGTGATTGTCTTAACTACAACACAGAGTCTTTTCTCACTATAGTAGCTTTTTTTTTCAGGACTCTTGACTTTCTTTTTTGAATCCCCTTTAACAGCAAATTTATTTTAAAGCACAGGCATTAAACAGGATAGGACTTAAGCCTAGCAAAATAACTCATACAAATTTTATTTGACAAAACTTTCCTTGCTTTTATGGGACATTTCCTCAGAAACTGGTACTGTGAAATGTTGTTCAGACAGAAATGTTTTCTGGTCCTTTTCTGAAGAAAAAAAAAAAGAAATCAAGTTACTTTCATGCAAGCATGCCTTTTGCAAAATCTGCAGCAACATTAGGTGAGGATACCACAGAGACCATTCAGTCTGTCAGTGTTGGGTTGAAAAGTCTTGAGTCTTGTTGACATTTCTGCAATTTGTCTGGCCTTAATATTTAATAAGCCTGATACTCTGCAGTCTCTGGAGTGAGAGCAGTTCTTTTAAAAACCACCTTGTGCCTTTGCTGGAGTTCTCACCAGGCTCTTTAATTCAGAGGTGTGCTTGCAACATCATGTCTGGAGGGTACGGCAATAATCAATAATTTTATGGCTCCATACTCCTGTTGTATTAAACTTCTAAGCAGTTTGCAGAAAGAATACTTCATATAGCACAGCAGGACACTGGTTTTGCTCCTGATCAGTGGGAGCTACTGCAAGTCTCAGGTTGCCTTTTCAGGAGGGTGAGTGTTAAGAATTGAGTGACTTGACAGAGGCTGCTACAGTCAGGCAGTGCTACAGACTGCGTGTTCTGATTGTCGGCGTGATGCTGAGTGTCTCGCTGGGACCTAGACTTTTCCAGAGGGAGCTGGTCGTTGAACGCACAGGAGATGCGTGAGAGGTGCAACCCACATCTGTAAGTGAAATGGCAACACTCAAGGCTGTGAATAAAGGTCTACTGGAAAAGAGCAGATGGGACCTTGTGCCTTTGCCAAACTGGGGTGTGTTTTTTTGGGGGTTTTTTTGGGTTTTTTTGTCTCCTGCCAAAAGCCATGGGGAATCTCAGGGAAATAGAATCCAAGTAAACTGGTTCAGGCAGCATCTGTGATCATTAGGGCTCTTTTGTTTCTAAACTTCTGATTTGAGCTCTGGTTTTGTCTTTGGTTACACAGGAGTCAGTTTTCAGGATTGTTGACTGTCTGCAGGTTCCCACAATTTGGACTTATTTATGGTAGCAGAAAGTTTTCATTCTCTGCACCTTATATCCCAAATTTGCTGGCTTGAGTTGGAGGTTGCTGTTTAAACAGCTGTCTTTGCTGGTTTTCAGGCAGCCTAAGCAAAGAATCTGACTTCCTTCTTTCTGCAGGCCCTTAGCCAGTAGAAAGTCATGCAGAAATCACAAAAGGTATTTGTCATTATGTTGGCATATTTGATCAAGAAAATCCATGATAAACATAACACTTTGAATTATTTTTTTATAAGAAGCTGCATAGCTGAAACTGAAAAGCACTGCTCTAAACTATGTGGTTTGGGAGTTTTCTAGAACAATTCCAAAAAACTCTTCAGTTTTTAAACCCACGGAAGTGGCTTTTTTTAGGTCTCAAAAGTGGTTTTAGCAAGTAATTTTGAACTGACATCTAAAGGGAAAAAAAAACCACTTCCTTTTTTTTTTTTTCTTTTTCCCCCGGAGGCTTGAGACAAATTATGATTTTTCTTTTTCTCTTTAGTTATGCATGCCATTGCAAATGCTTTGTAAGAACATCTCATTTTTCTCCTAATATGTCTTTAGATTTTGAGCTTGAGACTGAACTATAGCATTAGATTTGTCAGACTTAAGTCAGTGCTTATACTTCAACACTGTAATTTGTTTTATTTGCAGTTAATTACTGTTCTTTGGGTTGGTTTGGTCGTCTTTCTTGATGAACATCCTGAAAGATAAATGTGTGGGAGCTCTTGCAAACTGCTAGTGGTTTTTAAAAGGCAAATTGTTAAATCAGAACTCTCTTCAAGTGCACCAGGGACTTTCAGTGTCCACAAAAAACTAACTTAATTTTTAGCACTTCTGTGGCTTTTTTAACATGAATTGCACGAAGGAGACTCAATGTCTGCCTATGGGGTTTAAATGAACTCAACTCTAATAGTGTGAGACATACTAAAATGTAGCTTCTGGGATGAAGGAAGTATCGTGTTTGGCTGAAAATGTTCTATTGGGCTGTGGAAGCTCCAAGCAGTTGGATTAAAGGAAAAGTTATTTATCTTCTGACTTGGAGCAGTAATGGGAGGAACAGGCAAGCCTAGGCTCTGACTGGTTTCTCTTCTTAGCTTCTAATCTTGGCTGCTTGGAAGGGGACAATGTGACAGCTGTTTCCTGCTGGCTCTGGGCAAGAGCCATTCACTTATCCTAGAGGCTTCCCTAAATGTCAAGGTATAGAGAGTGGTAGTACCAAAACTATGCTACGTGGTGGCAAAATAGAAGCTTGCAATGAGTTGTCCTAGATCATTTATCTCCACTGAAGTAAATCCACAGTCTCTACGCATTAGCTATGGATCCAGCTTCTGTGCTGTTCACTGTTAATAAGTGTACATACACTGCCATTTAACCTGCAAATTCCTATGATGACAAATTTTGGATTAAGTGCTTCTTAAAGTTTCAAGAGGGTTTTGTTTGTTCCCCCCCCCCAGGTGTCTAGATAATCATCCATCTCTTAACCACATTGTCCAAGAGCAATAGTACTGGTGTGTGACTTCTAAAAATATAAAGCTTGTTGTAAAGACTTGTGTTTTCTCTGCGGGTAGCTCTCTCTTGATGAGCAATGTTGACAGATGTAGATTGTCTCAGCACTTAAGTGCAGGGTGGTGTAACCTGTTGTCTACACAAACCAACATTTTTAGCTTTTTTTGTGTTAGGCCTCTGATATCAGATAAATAGTTTAAATGAACAGCCATATCGCTATTACATGAGGTACATTTTTGTGGTTTGGGATGGCTGTAGAAAGCTAGACAAAATGCATTATATCATATTGCATGTTGTCACTGGCACTTGCATTATTCTGCCAAGCATTTTCTTGGTCGAAGGAAAGAGTATCTTTTGGCGAAGTGAAAGTGAGGCCAGAATTAGTTGATGCTGTATTTCACTTGAAAAATCTAAATGAAAAAGTAAAAAGAAAAGGCCATGAAGGTTACATCTGAGCAGTACTGTGGTTGATTACTTAAACTCGTGTATGCAAAAATGGCGAAAGACGTGCATGGTGAGCAGCAGTGCTTGTTTTCATGGCCTGCTTACTCTTTGTGCAATCTCGCGTGTGTGAGTGTGAGTCCATCCCTAGTCCTCTAGTTTAACGGGAAGCGGGAGTAGTTCATGTTTCTGATGGCAAATGTATAAGTTCCCAGGTTTTTATACATACCATGTGCAGTTAATTTTTAAAAGCATTTTGACTTAAGCAATTTTCTAACTGGACTGGTTAGACATAGTTAACCCCTTGTATGGATAAAAATCATGTCATGAGAAGCAACTAAGGAAGTTTGGAGGGTATTTTGGTGACGCTTATCTGAAGCAGCCCTGAAAATGCACTAGTATGAAGAGACTGAAATGAAAAGAGCCTGGTTTTGGCTTGATACCTTCCTGAAAGGGTACCCATTACCTTGGGATGCAAGAATTGCTTTATAGTAATTATTTTGCATATGTCCAAACCCAAAATTTTAGTGTGGGGCTGGGAGTTGTTGTGTTGACACAGTTTGTGCGGGAAAACCTGCAGGTTCAATCTGAGAATCTCTTATGTTTGTTCTTGAGGTTACATTTGTTTGAAAGAGTATGCAGGGGAGAGGGATGAATGGCCAAAAGACAGCGTAAATAAATAGCTTTATGCACTTAAAATGTCTAGGATAAGAGCAAGCTCACGGGGTGCACATTGGTTCTGCTCATGTAAGTGAGATCAGCCTTTGGAAGGACCTTTTAGTCCTTACCTTCTGTTCTGCCAAGGTGTCTTGCGCCAAGCCCCTGTGGTGTCACTGGGTCAGACTTTTCGACGTAGTGGAGATTGGCTGCTCTTTAATACATTTGGTGTTACTAGGACTCAGCTGGCACCTTTGGATTAGGAGGGGACATGAAATCACAGGTTCCCAACCACTGTGCCAGTTGTGAGACATGCTGGGGTTAGAGTTGAGATAGGATGCAGAGGAGAGCCAAAGCAGATACGATTGCTCAGACACCATGCTGGCACTGCTGATGCTAAAAAGGCTGGAAGGGATGGCAAAAATGTCAGGGCAGAGCAGTACCTGAGATCTATCAGGAGCAGGCAAGGAGGTGTCAGTCTGTAGTGGCGGCAGAGCAAGAAGGTCATGGCTGGGAACTGTAGGGTGAATTTGGCTGGAGTAAGGTAAAGCTTGTACCGGTTTTGGAGGGAAGGAGGAGGGTGGTGACAGGCTGTGTAGGAGGTTGGGAATTGCAGCTGTGGGACCTCCAGACAATGTGCTGCTTGTGAGCAGGCTGAGCTTTTCTTGTTGCAGCTCAAAGTGCGGTCTGTCTTCATCCTCTCTAGCTTGTGGAAATTGGTTAGGAAGACAGAAGTGTCATAAAACTGCTCACGCACCACAGGCTGTGGCAGCAGTGATTTGCCTGGCTTCTGCACTTAGTACTAAAACAACTGCTTAAATTTTACACTATATATGAAAGCAGAAAAAGCAGTCTTGGGCAAGTAATTTTTTTTATCCTCTGTTCAGCTGCCAGTAAGGTCCTAGAAGAGTATTTCCTGGCTCTTTTTGGTTCCTAGCATGTAAAGAGGGATAGATGTCAGAGTAGCTCAGTCAGCGGGCTGAACAGTTGTAGAGTAGGCTTGAGAATTACGGTGTGTTTGTGGGAAGGCCATGGCCACCAAAGTTGCTGTGCTCAGAGCAGACACACAGAGAGGCAAAACAGAGGGAACGTGGCTTCTCAGCTCTGCTTTGGGAGACATCTGTAAGCAGTGGGTTGCCCCTATGAGATGGGATAGATCTGTGGAGCCTATGTGTGTTTGGATGTTGCAATGACAAGACTTCTGTGGTCAGACACAATGATCACATAAAGCCAGAGTTGCCATCTTGCTGCTATTTCTGTCTTTTGGGTTGGTGCATTTCCCTGTAAGCCACAAACCGTCTTGTTTACAAGTGCTGGTTGGTCTTCTGCCCACAGCTACAGAGCGTGGGGCTTGCCTCAACAAAACATTTCCTTGAAAATTCAGTCGACTCAAAACCTTTGCCAGTCCTTGCAGATAGGAGGTTGCAGTGTTAGTAAATAGATGTGGGTTGGCGCACAAAGACTTTGGGAAGAGAGAAGTACTAGGAAGTTCTCCTTGAGACAACTGAAAACCTTTCTGATGCAGACTCAATTCATTCATCTTGTTCAAACTTCTTTCTCTTCTTTTCTTCCTAACACTTTGCTTAGGCCCCTGTCCTAATCAGAAGCTCCCAGAAATGTTTTTTGGGATGAAGGCCTCCACACACATCCATCACTTTAAACATCCCTCAAATGAACGAAGGCCTGAGGCTGGGATGCAGAACTCCTCATACCAAAAGAACAGGCTTATCTATGCTAACAGCTCCCCTTGTAGCTATTGTGGGATCTTTGAACCCAAAGCCATGCTGAGATGGATGTATTTCCTGCCCCTTCCCCCTTCATCCTCTCCTTATGTCAAACCTTCAAAATTAAATGACAGTGTCAGCAAAGAGATTGCTGCGGCTGTTTAATGAGTTTCAATTGGGATGCAGATTGAAGCCTGACTCCTTGCAATGACAGATTAATAACTCCTGCTGCTGAAGCTTTAAAGCACATTTTAGTGGGGGAAATAATTATTGTCTGGGCTTTTTTCCTTCGAACTGGGAAGCTTTGTTTCTTGCTAGTGCCTGAGCCAGGTGATATTACTGCACAGCTTTTCATAACAAGGAGCTTGACTTTATTCTTTTTTGGACTCTGAGGAGCTTGTGGCCTCCTGTTTGAGATATGCTGAGCGTTTCTAGTATGCATATGCAAATAGGGAGAAAAGCAGTAGCAAAACACAACAATTAAATAGGAAGTTTTCTGCTATATACCATAGAGCTGCTGCTGCCGTTTGTTTTTCTCGAGTGCCTGCCAGTGTGGTCACCAGTGTGCCTGGGGGACAAAAATCTCGGTGTTTGGGGTTTTTCCTCATCTGGCTTAGAAGCTGTTTTGAAAGAAATGGTTCGCCTCTGCTGCTGCCACAGGGGACTGAGACCAGTTGCAGTTGGTGCCCTGTTAGAGTCACTTCTGTATGGGGCAAGGAGAGGGAGCCACAGTGGGGCAGAGGTTAGTGTCCTTGTGGTTGCCCACTGCTGCTCATGCCTCCGGAAACGCAAGTTGCATTAGTATGTGTATGGCTTTCACTGCTTTGGCCTGTATAGCTAAGGAGGAATACTTGTATTTTTGAAAGTATAAAGAATCTTTTAAAATGTTATTTATAAAATATTCGACAGCAAATGCTTTGTTAAATCTGTGTTGCATGAAACAACGGTTATGTGGTAAATAGATTTGAAAACACGTGAACAAGGAGAGTTGAGACTGGTTGCAGACTCTGAGCTTCTTCGTAATCTCTGAAAAATACCTGTGCCTTTTATAACTGTAGTATCTTATTTCCAAGTTGAGAGTTTCTCTTTAAATTGTCTTCTGTGGCTTGCCTGAGCTCTCCAATGAGTCGCTGCTAAAGATGGGAATTGGGTCAGGAGCCTTGACTCACAGTCCTGTGCTTTGACCAGAGGCCACATGCTTTTACTGCAGGACAGCAGTTTCTTCCAGGGCTGAGCCTTCAGTTTAGGCTGTTCAGTACATGATGTGGGGTGGTAGTTTGTTGTGGTTTTTTGTTTTGTTTTTGGTGGTGGTGTTTGTGTGTTTTTTTTTTTTAACTCTTTTCTGGATTTTTAGATTCTAAGGGAGAATACAGGGAGCAATTTTTCTTACTGGTTATCATTTTGCCACATTTTTATGATCATGTTTTGGTGGTTGCCATCTTATTTGGAACAAAGTAATTTTTCTAGAGTTGTAACTCTCCTGTGCAAATGTAAAGCTATAGGTAAAACTTAATAATTCTTCAGAAATTCACTACTGAAATTCCAAAGTAGTCTCCTGTTTAGATCTCTCAATAGTTGTATTTTTTAATTACTTTTTTCTATCTTAAACCTGTTCTTTAACCCCATCATGAGTAAGAACGTGCATTACAGAATAAAGCATATCTACCTACTTCTGTAATTCATGAATTTTTTTTGACCACTTCACTATACATACTCATATGTAGATCACGCTAACATGACACGACCTGAAAAAGAATTAGTTCCCCTAGGAAAAAAACAGAGCAACAGTTAGTCAGAAGGCATTTTGACCATCACAGAGACTCTTGTGGGTTTTTTGGAACCCAAGGCTTGCAAGAAGGTGAGGGTGTGTATGGTGCACACGTGTCTGGCAGCGCAGAGCCAGCAAGTTAATTTGGCATTTGGTTCTGCACAGTGTCCCAAAAACTTTTTTTTTTCCTGAGTAATCCGTTTATTTAAATTCAAAACTATGCTTAGTTTGGCTTATTTAAAAAGCAAATAAAATGCTTATTACAAAGATGTCCTTGATATCATACTGCTACGTTTCCCTGCAAGGAAGAATTACCAGCCTGTTTACTGTCTTTTAACTTCCTTATCTAAAATAGCCCTGAGGCAATGACAAAGCATGACCTTGAATCTGTTGTTCAGCGCTTTGGCTTTTGGATACCCCCAAAATTTCCTTCAGACTTCAAGAACTGGCATCACCTGCCTCCAGTCCCTATTGAAAAATGCCTCTTTTTTTTTTTTTTTTTGTTACTGAAATGTGGTGAGGACTTTGTCTTGTGTTGACACTGCTGAACATAAACTGCCAAAGATGAGGATTAATTTCAAAAACAGGCTTCTCATTTTTCAAGTCTCGCATGTTCTGCAGTGACGTGACAGGCTGATGAATGCCATGCTGGCAGCATCGCACCATTAAGAAAGTAGCTGATAGATTAGTGATGCTGAGTTGGAGGCCCTAACGGAGATCTGGAGCTCTGCAGTCACTTGCCTGACCCTTCTTCAAGGGGTTGTATAGCAGTGTTCCTCTGCACTCCTGTATGGGACGGCACAGTGACTGGCAAGCAAATGGTACAAAGAGTGGGTTGCTAGTGCTTCTGGAGGTGGTATATAACATTTGATGTGACTTTTTTTTTTAATATGCAACATTACTGGCTTATTTCTGGATCAGAAAAAATGCTTGAATTACTTTGAGGAAGTTTGAACAGTTCTTACAAAAATTACTGTCAAATTTGAAGGTGTGGACTGTGAGGTTCAAAGGTTGATCCTGTATTAGGAAAAATACTTTTTCTGTTGGTGTTTCAGGCTATTTAAAGTAAAACTTTCCAACTGTGGTATCTTGATGCACACAAATATCCTATAGTAAAACAAGCTGTGTGATAAATACTCTGTATTATTTTTATTATTTTATTATTCATCTTTTGCCTTGAAAATACTTACAGGGCTTTTTTTCATCCTTCTTGCCAAGTTTTTCTTTCATCTTTATTTCTTTGACTTTAAGCTGGTAAAAAGTTCAGTTTGGGAGTAGGGAGGAAAAATCTAGACTTTCAAATGTAAGAAATCCTTTTTTACATATTCCTTATGTGTTTTTTCAAAAGCAAACAGGTATTTTACTCACCATCGCCTTGCACAACGATGAAGCTGGTGTCCAAGTACCCAAAATACAGTATTCTGCCTCTGTGTGGGCTGCAGTAAGGGGAGACAGGCTGTGTGCCCAGGTGAGACTGGGTCTCACCGCTGACAGCGCTGCTTGGCTTGATGAATTAGGACATGGCTTGCTGTAATGTCGCTTTCAAAATTTGCTACTTCTACATTAAAAAACAAACAAACCTGGGAATTGCTTTCTCTGCTGTATCAGTGTCTGCTTTTCTGTATTTATGTGGCATTATCAGTAGTTGGACATCTCCTGGTCGCTCCCTCTGCCTACTTCCCAGAGGGCAAGTAGTGGCCCAGGGCAAGCTTCAAGTTGGGGCAGATTGAGGAAGTAAAAACTTCCTCTTCCTGGTCTGCTGGATCACTTTGGCTTTTATGATTAGACTTTTATATTGCCATTTCTTCTCCTCTGCCTTAGAGTCAGCAGTGTAGTCTGTCATTTAAAGAACACCGAGAAAAGCCCCCACCCAGGAGAAGTCCCCAAGACTAACCCAGGAATCAACAAAGTTGCTTTTAAAGAAACCTTTGTAGCATAAAGTACCTGTCTGAAGGGTCCAAGTGTTCCTGGGAAAGAATATGGATCACAGAGTAATCTGGGCTGAACAGGACCCCTGGAGGTGGCATGTCCAGCCCTCTGCTCTCGGCCGGCCGCAACAGCTTGTGTTGCTCGGGGCTGTATTCACATAAGTTTTGGCTATACGCAAGGATGGAGATTATACAGCCTTTGTGGACAGTCTATTCTGGTGCTTAGCCACTTCGTTGTTTAAAAACCAAACCCAAACTTCAGCTATTTTTTTTTTTTTTCCCCTCTGCATTGCAACAAGTTTGCTGCCTTTAGTCTTAATCGGTGTGTGCTTTCCAGAAGAGTCTGTCCATCTCTTCTCTGTCTTCCTAGGAGATAGCTGTGAACAGCAATAAGATCGCTGCCGAGTTTCCTTTGGGCTGAAATGTGGCTAATACAAACTGCACTGCATAGGGAAGGACCCTCAGTGTTCAGTGCCTGACTCTTTACCAGGAGCGTATGAAAGAAATGGTATCTAAACAGGTTTGAGTTCACCGATCGATCCAGTCCACTGACTCACAGTTTGAGTTCGCTGATTGAGCTGTGTGTCCTGGAGTGTGAATACCTCTGGTTCCTGCAGACTGCTGCCTGCTGAGGCTCCCTGAAGCCTCAGGGCTACTTCTTCAGCAGAGAATTGGACTGGAAACCATGCAGAGCGCGGCGCTGACCAAGGACAGGCGTTCACGCGTGCCTCTCTGAATTCATCTTCTCGCTTCAGTGACTTCTGTGCTGGAACAAAACCAAAAGTAAACACACCATTTTAAATGGTATATTGTTAGATTGGTGTTGAGTATGTCTGAAGTCTAATGTGTCTTTTATCACGATTTACATAGCGATTTGTTTTAAAAGGGAAAAAAACCTTCCCAGCTTTGTAATGCTTCATTTCCAGTAAGATGTTCTTTATGTACCGGCTGTGTGATCAGCATCCTACAGGTGAAATGCTGGCATAAATACTTTCTCCGTTAAAAGTGAGAATGCAAGTTGTGCATGCAGGGCATTAGGTATTAATTTTTGAGATTATTCTTCCTGAGAGTCTTTGAGCAGTGATGTAAACTTGCCCCTGCAACAGTTACCATAAACCGAAACTTTGAAAGTAAGGCTATTCTCAAATTTGGAAGTCCTTGTAGCTCATTTCTAGCTTTTTTTTTTTTCTCTTGTGACAGTCTTGCCGTAAAAGACAGTGCTGGATTAGTGGGCTTAACTTTTTACTGTGTAAAATACTTGATGTTCATTGGAAAACTGAAAATACTTCTGTATGGTTTTCCATAAAGACTTTAAATTTTTTTTTTTTAAAAGCATTAATGACTTCAGGATTTCTGCAGCTCATGCCTCTCAAATGTGTCCAGCTGATGCGTTTCACTTTAGTGTTCAGAAGCTGTTATTTTGGGACTGTATGATAAATACAGCAGTATGCCTGTACCTTTGCAAGGTTAGGCAACTTTCCCCTCTCTTAATTCATCTTCTGAATTACTAAGTGCTTAGTATTTTTGGCTAATGAAGCTCTCTGTGGTATTTGTGTGGCTTCCTTGGCCCCTTCTATTTTCATACCTATTTCCTTTCACAAGTGAGGCCCATGTAGCTTTAGCCGGTCGACTGCATCTTGCCTTGACCAGCTGCTGCGGCTTCTGCTGGCCTCCTGCCTTTACAGCAGCCATTCTGGTCCCAGCTGCATCCTGCTGCGAGACAGCAGCCTGACAGCAGGGATCAAATGATCCTGATAGCTGTGGTGCTTGGTGCAAAGGTCATCCAGTTTGGTATTTTATCAGTAGAAAGTGTATGAAAACAGGATATTCCCCTGTAGCTGTGTTAGCTGGGCCATGGGACACTGAAGGTTAAAGGATGTTTCACTTCAAACACTGGGTATCAATTATGGATATAACTGGCATATCTTCAAAACTTGTTTTAAAATAAATGGTATATTTTATTATGGGGGGGAAAACAGGTGAGTGGATTATATCCAGTTGTATAATGCAATCGCATCCTGCTCTCCAGAGCATCTTGCTAATGCAATAGCAACGGGGGTTTCCCATCTGCTTTTGCAATGAATTCACTGAAGGACAGGCTCTGAGCCTAAGAAGCTATTACGTCTATTGGTGTCCCCCTCTCTATTCTCAGCTTAGTAGTAATATAGAACTGGCTTTGTGCCACAGTTATGCATAAGCTCATCTGTACAATTTTCCTTCTGGCTTCTGATTTACTACAGGATTGCTGGCTGGTGCTAGTTAGATCAGTTTTTAACACTGACAATCTTCCTGATGTATTCTGTGAGCCTAGCTCTTCCTAGGTGTGACGGGGGGGTGTGAGAGCAGCAAAGAGCTTTGGCTGCTTGCCTGGCTGAGTTGGTGAAGATGTCTCTAGCCATAACTGGTAGTGCAAGTGGCTTGGAGGTGACTGGCCCTAACCTGTCACTTTGTGCAGAACTGCGTTTCTGCTGCATCCATCGTCGTGCGTAGCTGTAAAATGCTCCAGGGTTATTCGGAGCATGTGTTTGTAAACCTCTGTATTTAAATTGTCAGCATTTGAAAGCATTCGGTAAGTAGATTTATCTTGCTGAGGGGTTTTCTTCCCCTGTGTTCTCTTTGACTGTGTGTATTAAAGGGGGCCTACAGGAGAGCTGGGGAAGGACTTTTTACAAGGGCATGTAGTGATAGGACGAGTGGTAATGGCTTCAAACTGGAAGAGGGTAGATATAGATGAGATATTAGGAAGAAATTCCTCACTTTGAGGGTAGTGAGGCACTGGAACAGGTTGCCCAGAGAAGTGGAAGCTCCATCCCTGGAGGTGTTCAAGGCCAGGCTGGATGGGGCTTTGAGCAACCTGGTCTAGTGGGAGGTGTCCCTGCCCATGGCAGGGGGGTTGGAACTCAATGGTCTTCAAGGTCCCTTCCAACCCAAACCATTCTATGATTTGTCTTTTCTAAATAAGATAAGTCTTAATCTTCCAGTAGAGAAAGAGGACGGGAGGCGAGCCACTCACTAGTGTCACAGCTACTAGTTGTACTTTCTCTTGCATTTAAATTAGTTTTCCACTCTGAACTTGAAGGGAATGAGGCGTGTTCTTTTGGTTGGCTTTTTTGGGGTACAGTTTGGTTTCTGTTTACACTATGCCATAAAGATGAGTCTGTCTGGTTTGGGGTTTTTTTTGTGGTATGTGGTAGGATTTTTTCTTTGTTACACCTCATTTTTTCCCTGGTTATTACCTGTCAACTTCGTTTACCATCTGGGGAAACAGATCTATGGATGCATAGTGAGGGTCACAGGGAGCAAAACCAGCATTAACTACTGACTCGTCAACAAAAAGATCAAACATCCATCTTCATCTTGCAGTTGTCTGGAATGAGGATTAAATTGCAGATCATCCTAAGATGACAGGGGAGCCTTTAGTAAGTGGGTATCAGTTTGTTTACTTCCAAGACCAAAACCACTTTCACTGTTCTTATACATTCTCTCCACAGAACTGGAGTCTTGTTCTTTTCTTAGTACATTGTAAAAGGAACAGTGCTCACTTAAAACCTTGTGCTTCTCCAGCCTTCTGGCATGGCCTTTCCATTAGATTACAAATTATCTTTTGTCATTGTGTTTGATGCATCCCTTATTGATAGTGTTCTCTGGTTGGATTTTGTCTATGCTGGCTGAGTAATTCTTCTTGCATTCCTGAATTTCATGTCTCTTATGATTGCTTATTTTTACCTTACTTTATTTTTGGTTTGGTGAAATGTGGAAAATACTTGCAAAAGGCATGTAGCTGGCTTTTTTTTTCTGTGCGTGTCATTTGAATCTTCATTGCAAAATTTGCAGAGTGTGCAGGAGACTGTGCATGAAGCATTATTTGCTTAGAATTGCCAGACAAAAAAGCTGCATCCTTGTTGCAGCTGTAAAATATTGCGGCAAGCATCACTGTTTCAGCTCATTTATGGTCACACGTTTTCAGCAGTTGTTATTTGCTGGAAAGGGTGTATCTACTCAGTTCTGCCCGTAGGCAGGGGAAATGGATTTGATGTGTCCTAGTATTTAGCCTCTTGGGGTTTACACATTAGAGGTGTGAATGAGGGTGAGGAAGACAAACATGAAATGGAGTATTTTGTTAGTCACTTCAGGCAGATACCAGATTTTATAAATCCATTGGTAGTTTTGATGTGCTCAGGGCCTCTTCCTCTGCAGGAAACTGATAGTGATGATTCACTGCAAAATGTTTATGATGCATGTACACTTGTAAGGCTCATACATTGTACCTTGGATGTTATTTGCAACTAGAAAGCTGGGTACAGGAGTAGCAAATCAGCCTCATGGATTTTTAACTCTCTTCCAGGACTCATAGTTGGGGTGATCTTGAGATATGGGACTCCCTCTACCAGTGGCCATGACAAGCCGTTCAGCTGCTCGCAGGAGGACAGGCCATTTACAACCCTGCTAGTCAACGTCAGCGGGAAGTTCTTTGAGTATACGCTCAAAGGGGAAATAAGCCCTGGGAAGATCCACAACGTGGAGCAAAATGACATGTTGCGCAAGGTGAGGGTAGACCATTTATCGTGCTTGGCTGAGTGCTTCTCCTTTATCTGTGCTTCTGTCCCTCCTCCCCGCTCTGTCCCACTTAAATGTTAGGTAGTATCAAGTGTCTGTATTCCTGGTAGTAACAGCACTTCAATTCTTAATTCAAAAGCACCTTCTGTATTGTATTGCTGCTGGCGAAACTGCGCTGTGTTGCATGTATGTGGTGCTTTCCCACAGCCCTTGATTGCTGTTTGAAGACTGAATGTACGTTTCTAATATCTGTAGAATTCATGAAGACCAGCTGAACAAAAAAGTCTGATGCTGCCTTGTATAATGCAATATATGGAAAACTGTAATTTCTTAATGAAAAGTGATTGTTACTTAGTGTTGATTTTTTTTTTTCCTTGAGTTTTTTAATCTGTCAGGAAATAGTTACTGCTTACATCCCTGTAATCCACCAAATGAGACAGTCTGCTATCGGAAGTGAAATTCATCTATAACTTAGATCTGCTATTTGGCTTCTTATTCCATTCAGTATCAGAAATTAACCACCTTTTGTGTGTATAAAAGCTAGACTCTGAAGTACAGGATTGAGACTTTAAAGTTTGTAACCTAAAAATACTTCTTCCAGCTGACTATTTTTTTGACTATGATGAGAGCTTAGGTGTCTCTTTATATGTACCTGTCAGCTATAGATATCTAAAGTTAGCTGAAATTAATCCTATTCTGGGAGTGCACACTTGTGTTTATCTTCTAACCTGTGCTTAGACAGGGCGTAAAGAGAGCCTAGTTAGTCTCACATGTGCACAGGTCTCCTGTTTGGATTTTAAATGTTGTTTTTCGTTCCTTACTGTAGTGTAGTCTTTTATGGATATCTGAAGCTTCTACTGAAATACACGGAAGGGACGTATGATCCCAATTCCTGAAAACCAGTCTTGTGTCTGACTCGGTTGGCTTACAATAACCGTGCACTAGCTAGACTGGCAGAAAATATAAGCTAAAATAGCATTTCATCTGCAGATATATGAATATCATAGAATAGTTTGCGTTGGAAGGGACCTTTAAAGGTCATCTAGTCCAATGCCCCTGCAATAAGCAGGGACATCTTCAAATAGATCAGGTTGCTCAGAGCCCCATCCAACCTGACCCTGAATGTTTCCAGGGATGGGGCATCTACCACCTCTCTGGGCAACCTGTTCAGTGTTTCACCTCCCTTACTGTAAAAAAAAAAAAAAAATCTTCCTGAATCTTCCCTCTTTCAGTTCAAGATCATCACCCCTTGTCCTATCGCAACAGGCCCTGCTAAAAAGTCTCCTCTTATAAGCCCCCTTTAAGTACTGAAAGGCCCCAATAAAGTGTCCCTGGAGCCTTTTCTTCTCCAGGCTGAACAACCTTAAGTCTCTCAGCCCGTCCTCACAGGAGAGGTGTTCCACCCATCTGATTGCTTTTGTGGCCCTCCTCTGGACCTGCTTCAACAGGTCCATGTCTTTTCTGTGCTAAGGGTTCCAGAGCTGGACGGAGTACTCCAGGTGGGGTCTCACTTGAGTGGAGTAGAGGGGCAGAATCACTTCCCTCGACCTGCTGACCATGCTGCTTTTTATGCAGCCCAGGATACAGTTGGCCTTCTGGGCTGCAAGCACATTGTCAGCTCACATCCAATTCTTCATCCAGCAGTACCAAGTCCTTCTCAGCAGGGCTGCTCTCAATCCCTTCACCCTCCAGCCTGTGTTGATACCGGGGGTTGCCCCAACCCAGATTCAGGACCCTCCATTTGGCCTTGTTGAACCTCATGAACCACAATAAGAGATATCTTCTCCAGCGTAACTTCTATTAGAATTTTTTAATTTAAAAAAGGGAACTGTGTTTGCGACTGCTGCAAGATTATCATTGGTGGAGGATGTAGTGCCTGCTTTTTCTAGATGCTGTTTGCCAAGAAGAGCTGCAGCTTTTCACTGCTGCGTGTGTATAGAGCTGGCTAGTATTTTGGAGGGTCAACCTAGCTATTTCAATAACCAAGAACAGTAGTTGTCAGAAGGTGAAAGAGGAAAAATACCTAATAATTTGTGCATGTCTGTTTCTAATAAAAGTTTCGTATTTTATTTTTTAGGTAACATTTGACCCAGAAGTTTTTTTCAACATTCTGTTGCCTCCTATTATTTTTCATGCTGGTTATAGCCTGAAGAAAGTAAGTGTAATCATTTCTGAGCAGAACCGCCTTTTTTTTATGTGAGTCTGCCGATTTGTTCAGGAGTGCAGTCTCCATTTCAAGTGTTGTTTGTATTGGTTGTTTTTTTTTTTTATAGCAGTAAGAGAAATCTCATTTCTTCTATAGATGGCTAGGTCAATTGTTTTAAGAGAAAATACATGTACTTTTTACTATACACACATTAAGTTCTATTTAATCTTGCTGATTTGTTTTCCTTTGAACTTTGCCAGAGGTTAACATCGCTTTCATTTAAAGTAAAAGACATCCTGCTATGAATTTTTTTGGTGCTTCTCAAATATCCAGAATGCAGTAAATTATGCTGAGAAGCAGACCCAAACCTGAATCCCAGTGGGGATGTGCCAGACCCTGAATGGCAGAAGGGCCCAGATTCTGCTCTCACTTGAAGATACTGTGAATTGGTGCTGGTTTTCAGTTTTGCAGCTAACTCTTAGATCTCTTATGAAAACCTGAGTGTGGAAAGCTTCTTGTCAATAAGCTCCATGTAGGATTTAATACATGATTCATATTTGGTTTATTCGATTTATTGAAGTTGGACAGAATTTACATTGGAGTAATGGAAGCATTTCTGTGAAATGGAGGGGTGTTTCTGTGAATTAATGCAAGTATTGTTTTGCGCTTTGTTTTTGAACAGGTGATGT
Source organism: Charadrius vociferus (assembly GCF_000708025.1). Lineage (NCBI taxonomy): Eukaryota > Metazoa > Chordata > Aves > Charadriiformes > Charadriidae > Charadrius > Charadrius vociferus. The sequence goes on along the minus strand of NW_009647750.1, from coordinate 926,242 downwards.
AACTTGTAAATAAGTATATAAACCTCTTTCCTATACAGAGACACTTTTTCAGGAATTTGGGGTCCATTTTGGCTTACGCCTTTTTAGGAACAGCAGTCTCTTGTTTTATTATTGGGTAAGTGAACTCTGATATCGGTTCCTTTCTATGCTAAAGTTTAAGTTGATAAAGTGGATGTTGAGTCTTCTAGATTGCGTGAATTTTGTAATTTGTTTGTTAGAGGATTGTATTTGTGTATCCTCTAGACAAAATGCAAATGTAACTTTTGCTGAGATTTATCCCACTTTCTAAGCAATACTGTCCCTTGAAATGATATTGTCAAGTTTGAATCATTTGACTAGTCCACAGCATTGAAGAGCAGCATTGAGTTTTTGATGTAATGGTGCAATTCAAAGCAAAACCTTGTTAGACTCTTACTGCAATTAACTTTAACTTGAATTGTAGCAACAACTTGTAGCTTTGAGATATCCCTTTCAGTGCCCACATGCATGCATGTGCTCTTTCTCTCTCTGCGTATCTGTATATATATATAATTTTATGTGTATATGTGCACTCACATTTAGTTTGAGAGAGTGGGTCACATTGTTTTACTTGAATACAATCTCTTATGCTGCTAATATTCCTGTGTCTGATGTATGAATATTTTGAAATACAGAAATCCTGAATTGCATAGGTGACCTTGGTTTGTCTCTCAAAGAATTTCACTAGAGAAATACTTTGAAGGCTATTCTTAGCTCAGAGCTTTTGGTCTATGTACTGTGTTGGGAGAAGCAATGTTGAGGGGAAATTTGAGCAGGAAAATGTTCCCTTTGCTGGAAAAAAGAAACAACACGTAGATTCTGTGTACTAATTGTGCAAACAGATTTCGTGCTTTGCTTAATGGTTTTAAATAATATTTTTTGGATCATATATCGCTTGACTCAGCTCATAGGGAAAAGAGGAAAATTAATTTTGAGATCTTGGTGTTAAAGCATGGCAGTGTCCCACAGAGATGTAGCATAACCAAGCCCACCTGAAATATTGCTGCTTGTGCTTTTCTTATGCCTGTCTGAAACGCACCACCCTGTTTGACTTGGATTGTTTTATCCTCTTTCTCTTCAGGAATCTCATGTATGGGGTTGTGAAACTAATGAAGTTGGTGGGTCAGCTCTCAGATAAATTCTATTATACAGACTGCCTCCTCTTTGGAGCGATAATATCTGCCACTGATCCAGGTAGCTTGTTGAACATTTTTTAATAACCTTCTAAAATAATCCTATTGCTAGGACTGTTGGCTGCATAGCACGAAGGTATTAACAGCACTTTATTTTCAGTTATGTTATGCTAGTATCTCTGATCTTCTTCCCTGAAATGCATGCGAATTCTGAGTGGTGTGAAAGCTGTTCTGTGTCAGTTTGGTGCTGGACTGGTATTGTGTCATGGTCTGTTTGGGGGGAAAAAAAGTAACTTTCCTGTTCAAATACTTTAAATATTTTTTTTTCTCCCCAGTAGGGCTTTTGTTTAGTGTGCATCAAGTTTAAGACTGCATATAGGCGAAATTATTACATTGTCTAGATAGCAGGACTTCCTTATTTAGCTACATTGCTTGGGACATTGGATAATTTAAGAGCAATATTTGAGGCTTTTAGGGACTTTTGGTGTGGGGATTTTTTTTTTCTTTCTCCAAATGAATTTCATGTTTTATAAGTTCAAGCAGACGAATGCTCTTCTGGCAAAGTAATTTGAGCTTTTGCCAAAATAATCTGGTCATCCTTCAAATTCCAGCAGGCTCACATAGGTGTCTCTGCTTGACAGGTCAGTCTGGAGAGCTGTTGTGTGTCGGGGGCCAGGGTAGGGAGTGGTGAAGTATGAAGCTTGACATTTAAAACAGCTAATTTGAGGTGCTCAGTGGTGATTTGTGTGAAAATGGGAAGTAGCTCCTGTGATTGAGCTGGGCTCTGAACAGCTGGTGGTTGCACACAATTTATGCAAAAAATCACCGTGTGATTTTTATTTGAAGCTCATATATGGGAACAACTTCAAGATCATGGTCTTTCATCTCAGACTGAAGTTTCTTGAAAGGATGGTTATAAATATTTAGCAGTCTTGCCCTTTTCAAATTCTGCACAAATGCATACTCCTATGGCATAGTGTATGCTTTGGGGAATATTTAAGGTGATTAGAACTATTTTACAATGGCTGAAATAATAAAGCTATGTCAACAACCCATACAGGCTTTAAAAGCAGTAAGAGCTGCACAACGTTTTGTTGATTATCTTATGTGGTACATATTCTACAAAAAAATATCAGGGCTTTGATAGAAGTGCTTTTTCTGCTCCATGCCCCTTGATCATGGGGGCTTTCCTATAAACACTGTGCAGATGGGAGGACAGCACAGCCACCTCCTAATGGAGCTGACCTAAAACTGATGGTGGAATTGCTTACCTATAGATAAACACGGGTAGTCTGTTTCCCAGTTTAATTTTGATCCTGTACTTCAATTTCTGGTTTTTGTTGCTTTAGGTGAACTGGCAAGTCTGCTCTGTCAGCTCATGCAGTCGTTCCTGAAGTCACCCAGTGTGGTTTTTCTCTTTTCTTTCTGTAGTTACCGTGCTAGCAATATTTAATGAGCTGCATGCCGATGTCGATCTCTACGCCCTTCTGTTTGGGGAAAGCGTGTTGAATGACGCTGTTGCCATTGTGTTATCTTCGTAAGTAACTACCTGAATTTCTACTCTGAAATTACTTAATTGTTTTTGGTATTTGTCTAAAATAAATGTGTGTTTCTAAGAAATGTTATTTTATATTTAAATGAATTGTCTCGAACTGAATCAATAAACATTGCAAACATTTGACAAGATCCCTTATGCATTACATACACCAGAAAAGAAAAATTTGCCTCAGTATGGGATTGTTTCCCTTATGCATTACATACACCAGAAAAAAATTTGCCTCAGTATGGGATTGTCTCTACTGTTGCTCAGGTATTGCTGTTATGGAATAAAACTTTTCGGATGCCACTTCTAACTACTTATTGTGTTACTCTTTTTCTAGGTCTATAGTTGCCTACCAGCCAACAGGTGAAAATACCCATGCTTTTGATGCAGCAGCATTTTTCAAGTCTGTTGGTGTTTTCCTGGGGATATTCAGTGGCTCTTTCATGATGGGAGCAGTGACAGGGGTTGTGACAGCTCTGATATCCTTTTTCATGTTTAGCTCTTCCAGACTATACGCTACATTCGGGTACTAACAGGGCTCACCTCTTTCCAACTATAGCAACGTTGACACTAGCTTGTTTTTAATCTGAATGTGAAAACGTGATCAGTATTCATGTAACCTTTGTCTATAGAAAAGCATATAGTTAGACATAGAAATCGCATTTTTTCCAAAACTGTGCCACCCTAGAAATTTAGTGATGTTCCTGCATGCTGCAGGCTAATGGGAGGCCCTAAATGATCATGTCCTGATATTCTTTTTCTTTTTAGGAAATGAAAAAAAGGTGGTTTTTACTATTAGGCTTGAAAGACATCTCATACTATTAACTGGTGTTTGATTCTGGTGTCGGCAAAATTATTAATAGCTATTTCTGACCCCACAGGGCTCTTTCTGACAGTCCTGCATTTAACCTTTCTGCTGGAAATCTGATGTCGTGTGTCTTGGATAAGACTGTAGCTCTACCCAAGTTAACATCATAACATGACCTGTCCTGCTCTCTTGAAGCTCACTGCCACTGTCTGATTAGAGGTCTAAGGTGCTCAGCAGCAATCTGTGTGGGTTTTGTTTTAGGCTCAGGTACTAGACCGTACTAAGCCTGACATGCTCCAGAAATTGTGATGCTTCTTCAGGGAAAAAATAAAAAATTTTTTGCTTTTAGACTAGCTAGTACATTTGTATACATCCCAGGTTGCTTTGATCTGCCTAGGTTTCCGAAAACTGATCTAAAAGGGGTATAACGTGATACTTTATACAATAATAATGAACCTGTGATTCTTCATCTTAACTAATAATGTCTCAGCTGTGTCTTGTTGTATACACACCTTGCAGATTTGTCTGATACCTATCTGCATAATGGTAACTTTTCAGTTATAAGGGGAAGATATGCTGTGATGCTTTAACATTTGGTCTTCCAGGTCCACTCTTCTGCAATCAGTGTGGCCCAGAACCATCATTCTTTGTCTGGCTTTTAGGCTACCAGCCATCCATAGCTCTAGCTGATCAAATACTGTTGTGGTGGTTTTGGCTTGCTGGTTGGCTGCTAATTACAGCTGAAATGCATTCAGATCCATTTTGTAAAATCATGCTTCTGAAGCAGCATTTGGTTCTTGCTGTTTCTAATGTTTGTGCTCAGGGCATATGAGGCTGGGAGCGGGAAGGCAGTTTGGAAGACAGCTTCTGCGGGCTGTTTGGGGTGTTTTGTTCTTTTTTTAAAGAAAACAGCAAAACAAAATCCTTAAATTGATGCTCAGTTATACAATCATAACTATTGTGTTTTGGAAAAATAATTAATGTCATGCAATACTGTAGAAGCAAACTGTAAATTTGCATTTTACTCTTCATAGCTGATTAAAACACCTAACTTACATCATGAAGTGAATAGACTGTTATTCCTGTAGCTGTGAAGTACCTATAACTGTACCTCTAAGAGTGAGGGGTTTCATGCAGTCATGCATTGTCCTTTGAAAACAGGCAGAACACTTAGTTTCCAAATATGATGCAGATAATATATGTTCAGGCTTTCAGCAAGCTGTCTTGGCATCACTGTCTGTGGTTATATTTATAACAGTTAAGGTATTGTACCACTTTGTATTTTATTTCTAAATTGCAGAATCTGCCTGGGTGAAGTGAAGCAGAAGTCTGTGCCTAAGGAATAAAGAAAGTTGTCTTTGCTTTAATGTTTAAATTAAGAAAACAGAAATAATAATTTGATTTTAATTAATACTTCAATTTGATCAATTATTATATGAAATAATAAGATGATTTTTCCCTTACCTTTCTCTCCCGCTCCTCTTTCTCCAGAATGATGAACACAGGCCTTCATTTCAGATTTAATTAAATGTTTTGATATGGTTGCTTACAATAATAGCAAGGTGAATAAAGAGTTTTGGTTCACAAAGCTCCCAGAAGAGACTGAAAATGAGGAATCTGTTCTGACAAACGCTCTTGCCTAACTTCAAGGGAACAAGGTGCAACCTCTTCCTCTCTCTTGGAGTGGCTGTGGCGATCCGGTTTCCCAAGCATCCATGAATGTCCCTTGAGGCGGGCACGGGGATAAACGTGCAGTGGAATTATCAGAGTGCTTTGTGGGAAGATGCGTTCTAACTGTTGCTCGGGTGGATGGTGCTGCTTCAAGAAGCATGATGTTACAAAATGAGGCTGTTTAGGGTCGGGGGGGTGGGGAGGAATCTAGCTCAGTGTGACAGTACGTCCTCAAAAGTTTTAGAGAGATGGTTTATAAGGAGAAATGACTGCGTGGAGAATAACAGCTGTTTAAAAAAATTGTCGAGTCTTATTTGGTGTAACATCAACTGTCATGGAGATATATATACTTTTTTTTATGATGGTTTGGGCTTTTGTTCAGAATGCAGCCTTCTGACAAAGCAGGGTCGCAGCTGAAGGTGCGGCTAGAGTATGTGTTACAGAGCCCTCGCCCTCCTCCAAGTTAGCAGAGAATGCCAACACAAGTAGGTGTGGGTGAGGAGTGGGTGGCTGGCCTCAGGATTGCTTTATCCTAACCAGGCTCCCATTGAAATGCTGCCAGCTGTTTGCCTCTGTTAGTCACTTGTGGCTTGTTGTTTCTTTCTGTGTTTTCTAGTAGAGTTGCGCATAGATGTCTGTACCTCAGGTATAGTGAGCTGTTTAGTGTTTACCTTCTGTCAGAGTAGTGATCAGGGGGAAAAAAAACCAAACCCCCAAAAATCTGTAAGCACATGAACAACTTTTTTGTAGTACGTGAAGAGCTATGTTTAGCGCTACTGAAATCTGTTCCACTTCTTCAGTAGCTATATGAACTGTTAATTCAGTGTGTTTAACATTCCTCAAGTTTTGCTCTCCTTTGGAAGAAGAACTTATTTTTCCTTCCCATTGAAAGACTGAGCTGCTCTGTTTGAGTTGGCTTTTACTATAAAGCACATCAACACAAGAAGAGGAAATATATTTTGCCGTAGGCAGGCTTTCTGTTTTGCATCAAAAGTTCAGAAGTAGCCACGCTTGCTGAAAAAGACTTGTCAACAAATCTGAGCAGAAAAATTCTGATGAATCTACTTCATCTTAGGGATGCTGTAGTCGAGAACAGCCCTGTGAATTAAATGCTTCTGACTGGATTTTATGCTTTATTTAAAGATTGCGGGGACACAAACCCCAAAACAAACAAACAACCCCTCTCCCCCCAAAAACAAAACAATCTAAAGGAATGGCAGGTATATATCCCTTCCCTGTTGGCACTTTGCAGGGAAACGTGGCATAGAGTAAGATATTACCTCAGAGAGGTGGGGCCACTGTTATGCTATGGATTTGCAGCAAAAATATCCACAACTGACTGTTGCAAGGGGAGACCTTGATTCTGAAGTTTGTTTTGATGTGATGGAATTGATGTTTTTCAGCACTAAAAGTGTTTTATTTTCCAGTTAGCAGTTAGCACATAAAAGTGTTTCTCATAAATACTGGGTACAGAGAAGCCAAAGGATTATTGTTTTGATCCCTTAACAAATGACTTAACGTGACAAAGTTTACGAAGTTGCACTGCTTCCCCCTGCTGGAAACGGCTCTCTTCTTCTTGATGTCCTGGAGCACTTTCTTGCTTGCAGAAGCTTGTGGATTTACTGGTGAGTTCTTGGGATTCAAGCATATGGAGACAGAAGTCCTGTGTGTCTTAGCAGCCCTTTTTCCGCTTTCTCTTTGAAACCTTCTGATGAGAAACAAGATGTTGGTGCTTTAAGGTTTTCTGTGTTCTGTACAATGCCATTCAATGTGCAGCTCACTGTATGGCTTTTAAAAGCACTGCTTTGGTTCACACACCCAACTCCCCCTGATTCCAACCTGGAATCTAACTCAGTTGATGAAATCTCAAGGTTAAGGGTGATGTATAAATTTAATAGAGCTTGAAAAGGGTAAATATGTTGAGCTCACACAGTAAACAAGCTGATTTTCACATGTGATTCTGTTCACAGGTGTGGTGGCTGTCCTCTTTTGTGGAATTACCCAGGCGCACTATACATACAATAATTTGTCGGTTGAATCAAGAAGTCGCACTAAGCAGGCAAGACTGTCTTTCACCTCTTTGTACATTGTATTGTTGTAGTAGTCTGTGTACTATTGTTTTTGAAAAGCAGCTTTATTACTTGGCCATTAACATGTAGCTGTGTTCTCCCTAGCTCTTTGAGGTATTGCACTTCCTGGCAGAGAACTTCATATTTTCTTATATGGGTTTGGCACTCTTTACTTTCCAGAAACACATATTCAGCCCAGTTTTCATCATTGGAGCTTTTGTATCCTTTTTTGCTTTGCGTGAGGTTTCTCTGTCTTATATGTTCCTGAAAAATTGTGGTGTCTGTTGGCTTTACCAAATAGAGGATGGCAGCTGACCTGAGTTTCCTTCATGTCTTGCAGGCACAAGAATTTTGAGAAGAATCTTTGGTTACCCCTTACGTTAAATCTCTGAGGCCTCTGTGCCACACAGTTGTTGGTTCTGCACCTGAGCAAGTGTTAGAAGTAATACAGTTTCAATAGATAAATGGATATGCTTTACTATGTGACTTGTCTATTGATAGCCAGCAGTGCTTGTATTGCTCTTGTATTTGAACTTTGGGGGCCTGGGAAGGATTCATTTTTCTCTTTACTTCCAACGGTCCCTTGAAGAAAGCAAACAAACTTCAAGTAAATAGAGAATCATGGTTGAACAGAATATCTTTGAGCAATGCCCCAAAGGTAGAGGTCAAGTTCTCAGGTGATAGGAGGAGGAAGGAACTGAGCTATGGTGCAGACCATGACATGAAGGGTACACACTGTTGAAAGGTGCTGGTGTTGGAGGTGGGTATCCAGTTCCCGTTGTCCCTGGGTGACCTTGGTACCTGGCACTCAAATTCCCCAGAACTGAACACTTGTAGTAGTCACGCTCGTGTACGCTGGGAATCACTAGATTTCTCTCTGCACCCTGCCACTGTTGGAATAGCTTATGTACCTATTTCTTCACTGTATTCCTGGCTGCTTGGAAACTTAGAGCAAATAAAAGTGCACATGAAACAATGGGAGCTACCCTTCCAGTATTGATTTTTTTTCTCTGCCTGCTGCTGCAGGAGTAGGGTTATTGGCAATGAGATAAAGCCCAGGACAGATAAAGATGGCCTAATCCGGAACGTATTTCTCTTCTCTCCTATTTCCACTGTATTCTCTCACCTCTCTACTGCTTCTAGGAATTTATCATGTTTGTTTTTATTTTCCTTTGGCCATTTACTTTTTTTCCTGAAACAATAATAAATCTTCCTCTGTGTCTCCTCACATCCATTTTTCTGACCTAAAAAATGCTCTAGAGCCCTGCAGCTGTCGGATAAAGACAGGAACAGAATACTTGCATCTGGTATACTAAGAATTGTAATTTTTCATCTTTGATGTGGCCTTCTGTCCTGTCTCAGGTTATGCCAACTGTCTTGGGTTTGTTTTCACTATTTATTTTGTTCCTTTCTCTTCCTACTGACCTACCTTTTATTACATTTTTCACACCTTTTTCTATTACTGCACTTAACCTCTGTTGCCTCTTGAGTGTTTTTCTACCTTTGTGAAGAGGGGAGCTAGTACTAGCACCCGTGTTTTGCCTCAACAGCTACTGTCCCCGTTGAGTTAACACCTTGCAGGAGCAAAATGTTAGCTCTAGAAAGAGAAAAGTTAGACTACAAAGGCAGAGCTAAAGCCTCAGTGTCATTGACAAAATCCTAGCCATTATTCCTACATACATGGGTCTGATGGCTTCTGATTTGACAAAATCCTAGCCATTATTCCTACGTACATGGGTCGTGATGGCTTCTGATGTCTGATTTCTGCAGTCCTCAAAAGGACTGCTGTAAAAGTTGTTTGGAATAATTACATGAAGCTTTTTGTACGAAGTAATAAATCAAAATCTTATTTTCTTGGAGACATAATTTTCTGCAGACAGTGTTGCTTTACTTTAGCTGTGGCAGCAATGCAGTAGTGTCTAGAGCTCCTACATGGTTTTATTTCTTTTCCATAAGAGAGTTGTTTCATTCTTCTGTTGTTGTTTTCTCAGCAGCAAATGATCAATGTTTGGTGGTCTTCTGGTTGTCTTGGTGTTTTGTAGGATTTCAGCACGTCACTCTAGTTTGTCCCAAAGTGTGCCTTAGATGGTGGAGGGTGTATTCAGTTTTCTGTTTCTTCACTGGAACCCCACTGGGTGTTTTACACCACAGTAAGGGAGGGAAGGAGCTTGCCGCCTACTGTCATGAATTCCAGCAATAGTCTTTTACTACTCCTTTTGAACTTCATTCTAGTGCTGACAAGTGGTTTTTTTGGATTTGTCATCCTAGTAACTCTGTACTCTTAAGTGCTTGCCAGCCAGTAGCAGATTTTGCCTCTGCAGGAGTCATAATGGAGTGGCCACTTGGTTTTTCTTCTGTGCATAGGACTGCATTTCTGTTGGTCTGAAACACATAATTGAATGGTGGCGGTGATAGTTGTTAAAAGTGGGATTATGTTTTTTTCAGTAAATTCTGTCTGTACAACTGGTAATTTTAATACTAGATATAATTTCACTGCATTAAAAAACTTGTTTATATTAGTTAAAATTTGCATTATGTGCAATGAGTTCTGTATGTACATGATTGGTGAAAGTCTGTTTTGTACAGACAGAGATAACAAGAACACTTGATATCATGATGTAAACCTCTCACTAAAACAGAAGCTTCGTGTTAGAGCCAGGTACCCAAGAGTGGATACCTCAGAAAAGTGAAATCCTTAACCCTCAGCTGTGAACAGATTGCAATCTTTTTGGGCAGAGCTGCACACATCTACCCTCTCTCCTTCTTGTTGAATCTGGGCCGAAGGCATAAGATCAACTGGAACTTTCAGCACATGATGATGTTTTCAGGTAAAGACAAAAATGTTTGGTAAAGCAAAAAAATCTTATTTTTAATTCATAAGCAATTTATAGTACTACCTTCTGCTTTTATGATCCACATCCATGTATCCTGAATAGAAGACTTAGATGATGGCGTGCTGCAACAACTATTATCTTTCAGCCTTTTCAGAAAGCATGTCATGTCTGGGAAAAGTGACATCTTGAAATGCCAGCTGCTGGCAGCAAGCAGTCACCTCATGTTGGGAATAGAGTGTTTTCATTTGAAGTGCATCTGAAAGGGATGGGGGAATTGGGATGCATCCCTTCCAGAAGGTTATTTCTAGCTGAGATGATGTACATGTTGAGCAAAACCAGGTATCTGCTGAGAAAATCGAAGTGTATTTATGAGTACCCTCTCCCACTTACTTGGAGGATGCAAGGTATTTGACTTAAACTCCCTTACGATTTCTCTCACTCAGATAACTGTTCGAATTTGTCATTTAAAGCAGATCAGGGAGTGTGTGTCTGTGTGTCTAAGCATGTGCATCCTCAAGAAGTGCCAGGGATGCCTCTGTTACACAAGAGGGTGTAAAGAGGAGGGAACCAGGCTATTTCCAGTGGTGCCTATTGACAGGACCAGAGACAATGGGCACAAACTGAAACACAGGAGCTTCCCTCCAAACATCAGGAAACACTTTTTATTGTGTCCAAGCACTGGTACAGGTTGCCCAGAGAGGTTGTGGCATCTCCATCCTTGGAGATATTCAAAAGCCATCTGGATGTGGTCCTGGGCAACCTACTCCAGGTGACCCTGCTTGAGCAGGGGAGTTGGACCAGATGATCTCTAGAGGTGCCTTCCTACCTTAACCATCCCTTACTAAAGAAGTCTGCAGATGGCCAAATGCCGTGGCTTGTCTTTGCTACTGGAGTTTCATAATTGGGGCCGGGGGCTGGGGGGGAGGAATATAGTCTGCCTGCGAACATGTTATTAACTAGAATATTTTCACAGCTGCTAACAACTTCCTATCAAGAACTCATGCTTCAGTTATGGAATCAACTGGAAAAGTGTGCATTTTCATCTGGATTCAGGGAGCTGCTTGATTTCCATAATATGTTTTGCTGTTGTCCACAACTTGTTTGTTTCTGTTAGTTTCTGGAAATATTTACACCTTTTCTTAGCACTTGTGGATTCTATAAGTTACAGAAAACTACCAGGGCAAATTATGTTCTAAATTATCCCAGGACATTATCAGGGAAACTGAGGGAATTAAAACTTGCTGAAGCCCAGTGCTTTCTGCCTGTCACTTTGTGCCTGCATGGCAGGGAGGGAGCAAGGAAAGATGCTGTTTTAAATAGGCACGGTTGCACTTCTGAAGCCCTGTTATTTCGTTCTTTTGCATAGGTCTCAGGGGAGCCATGGCGTTTGCTCTGGCTATACGAGATACTGCTACTTACTCACATCAAATGATGTTCTCAACAACGCTCCTCATCGTCTTTTTCACTGTGTGGATTGTCGGTGGAGGAACGACTCCCATGCTGTCGTGGCTGAACATCAGGTCAGTAGGCAACTGTACACTGGGGAAAATTCACTTTTCAAGCAGCAACTGTGCTAATCAGGCATAGTCCTACAGAACTTGTTTGCTTGCTAGAGGTGTTCTAGGTATTTAGAACATCATGTTTTTTTAGAGGAAGGTGCTAGTGCAGGCTGGTGAAGAAAATGTACTGATGCTGCTGGGATTCAGTCTAACTAAAGCTCTCTGATGCTCTGCAAGTAGGTATCTAGGTCTTTGTCAGCCCGGTAGGGTATGGAATAGTGTTGCCTGATACAGCAACCCCTTTACTGAAAAGAAAGAATTAATCTATCTAGTCCCATATAAACTTCTCTTCCTATTATATTAAGACATTTCCCTGGCTTTTGGCCTGTTATGCTTAAGTTAAATGGAGTCTTTAGTGGGTGGTGCTAAACTGAATGCACTTTAAACATCTATCCAAACAAACCTGATGTCGTCTAATCAACTAGGATAAAAGGGGATCTTGCTAGTCTTCTAGGTGTGTTTCTTCCTGTCTTGAAGGGACCTGTGAAAATGGTAAGTGGCATGATTATAGATGTTTGTCTGTAAAACCTGGCCAATATTCAGTGCTTCTGAGCTGCAAGTACATTCATGTTTGAGGATACTTATCAACAGAAGTGCTAAAGAATCGTGAATCAATCATTATTAAAGACCACACATGTTGTCATTCTGTGAAAGCTTTGGCAGTTGGGGGAGCAAAGGAAAATAGAGTAGAACTAAAACAATACATGCTTTACAAAACCCTTCAGTGTGTTTCTCATATGTAAATTATTTGTGCTCTTTGGCACTTGGAAGCTTACACGGTCTTACTTTCTCATTGTGCTAACCAAAACTTGTATCCCATTGTCTTGTGACAGGATAGGAAGAAACAATCCTAGGTAAAAACAGTTTCAGTCTCTGGAAGAACTGATCATTGTTAGGGATTGGTCCTGGTTTTGGAGAACTTAAGTGAACTGCTTATGGCAATAGGTAGCAGGTGCTTTCTAGGTTGGAAAAAAAAAATGGATAGGACTCTCAGAAATGCTTGTGAACTTCTCTCATTGAAGACAGCATACTTCCAGCTGGAGACAAGCATTACAGCAGTGATTTAGAGTATCTCAGCTCTGACTAACAGCAAACATTGGGAAATCATGGTTTCCTTTTTTTTTGATGCAAAATTAAATCCATTTCTGTCCTTTAAAACTGTCTTTAAATGCAAGATCCAGATGGTTGGTGAGTGCATCACTTCCATGTAGTCAGGCTCTCTGAGGTTGTGTTGCTAACAACAGGTAATGCAGCACCTGATGTGAAGTCAACAACGAAACCAATTCCGGTGCAGATGTCATTAATGATTGTGACATACCACATCATAATGATATTTCCAAGCCCAGCCTGATTGGTTTCCGTTCCCACATGAGAGCTGTGTGTCGAGTTAAAAAAGGTACTTGGAATTGGTGCCACATGCAGCTTTCCATTTGGCACCTCTGACAACAGAAAGAGATTTCTGTCTGATGGTGGTATATAAGAAACAGCTGTACTAATACAACTTTGCAAGTAGGGCAGGTGCAGTGTCTGTGTAACCAGCAGTGTGCATAGACTGTCTGAGGTGTGGGGTACAAGGGAGCAGGAGATGAGTTCTGACCAGCAGCACACAGGTAAGAACGCTTCTTGCAGTCTGCCATGGCTGGGCAAAGTCTGCCAAGGTCTGCCTGCAACCTCTGCAATGGCCATTGTGAGGATGTCCCTTGTCTGATCTCCACTTGAGTGGACTCCAAAGCACTTTCTGAAGCATGGCTGCAACAAGGTCAACAAAACTAACTGTCATCAAAACAGCTCTCACTGTAGGTGCTGGCATCCTGAGCCTTCTGCCCTGCTGCCTGAAGCTCTTTTGTTGAGGGAGCATAGCTGGGTGTTTCCTTCAAACCTTGTCATCCAGCAAGGGACAGGATGCACTGCTACACAACTCAGTGAAGAAGAATTGTGTTCAGCCTGCTTGTACCAGAAGGCAGCTTCTGAGTGCAACCAACCATTACCTCTGCCACAGGGCTCCTTCAGTTGTCAGCAGTAGGACAGGACTGAATTCTAGCATGGGGTCTAGCTCCTGGCTAACTCCCCCCACACCCTCCTTGAGCCTTGGAAGCGGTTTGTGGAAGCATTGAAGAATATGCACTTATTCCTTTACCAGGACTAATCTGGTTCAGTAATGAGACTCCATGGGCCTGGCTGATGAGTTGCTCCTGAAGGGACAAAGGGCTTAACACCTCAACCATTCCATGTTTGCTGTTCGAGTTGGCTATACTTGTAAAAATCTTTAATGTGGCCAACAAGGCAGAACAGCTGGAAAGGCTATGATACTGTTCCTAGAGGAGTAGCTGCCAAAAGGCAGTTGGCCAAACCATAGTTTTGAGCACTTACCTGTAGTTTCTTTGGGAGATTTGCCCATCCTTGCTAGTAAGCAGTAGTTTTAATTGTCTTTTGTTTGGCATGGCTGACAGGAAATAAATACTTCCATTTTAAGGGAAGGATATCATGTAAACAAGGGAACTCTACATAGGAAGTATTTTAGAAAACTGCATGGGTCTGCCGACGGCTGCCTTGATAGGCACTGCTCTAGTAATGATGGGGACTGCACTTTTTGAGACAGATTGGGACAGATCTGCAATCAGATTTGGGCCAGGAGGTGGCAGCCGTGTGCAGCTGATCAAGAATTAGTGCTGGTAAAGTACCCTCTGGGATAGAGCCCTTTCTGCTGGAAAGCAAGAAGTCCTGTCTGACCTTACAGATTTCAGAAAGGGACAAATTTAGTTTCCAGCTGAATTTTAGAAATATGCTGCTTTTCTCTCTTCCATCCCTCTCCTCGCTCAGCAGCACAGCATAGAGTGCCGATGCAGTCCTAAGGCTGTACAGTAGGAACTGGTCCCTGGCGTGGCCTGGGATGCTTTCTGAGCTTTGGCACTTGCCCATTGGATTAGATTGCAAGAGGCTGGAAATAAGTAGTGCTCCCATACAGGATTATTTAGCAGAAAAGTGGTTAAAAGATAAAAGGTGGTTTTCTTCCTAGATTAAGTGAAGGGACAGAGGAAATTAATGCCGTTTGTGTGTTGGGATTTCAATGTCAGGATTTGTGTGGACTCCTAAAAGTCCAGCTCTGGTGTGAAGTTCACACCAGTTGTATCCTGGAGCTCTTTTGCCTTTGTGGAAGGGAAGGTGGAAAGCCAGTCAGCCATTACAAAGTCCTCATGAAGTAGTTGGCCTCGCTGCAGTTTGGAGGTGAGGAGAAGACAAGGGCTCGCTTTAACAGAGTCAACCAAGCTGACTGACCCTTTAGGCTGGTTTAGCTTGACTGGTCATTGGGTGGCAGAGTGGCATTACTGTAATCCTGTGGGTACTGGTCTGCCCATCAGTGGGGTTTCTGGGTGGACCCTTCAACAGTTCCTGTGCACTGCGATGGGCTCAGCTTTTTCCCTAGGAACTGCAGGCACGTGTCTGTTGTACAGGGCAAGTCAGAGGAGCTAAGGCAGACTTCAGCATCAAAGGGTCTTATTTAAGCCTGTGCCTGCACGATTTAAGTAGAACGGTACCAGAGAGCTGTCTTCAGCCAAGACTTTCAGCCTGGCTTGATACCACTATGTTCATGGGGAGGCAGTTGAGTGCACACATGGGACAATGCCTACACAAGGATCCAGAATTGCTTTGCTGTGACGCAGAGGCAGGTGCCTCTGCCCGCATCATTAATTGCATAGCAATTGGGATGCATGCTTTGTTGTTTACTCCTGGTGGTCTCTTCTCTCCCTTGATGTGGAATGTATTAAAAGTAGGTAAGGGATGGAGAGGCAAACATGAAAATTAAGTTTAGGTAAAGTAAAAAGCAGTATAAGGAGGAAAATAGGCAAAGGTGCCCTCTGCCTCCCCTTGCTCTGTTCTGAATGTCTCAAGTAATCAGAAGAGCAGGTGTCTTTCAGCTAGAGTATGTTGCCTGTGTACCAAGGTCTGCTGATCAGGCTTAAATGTAGGGCTAAGCAGAGGACACTATGGTTTGTAGCAGAGACTTAACTTTAGTTTACTGCTTAACTGATTGGGAAAGTGATGTCATGACAGCAAAATCAGAGTAAAAAAATAATGGGATCTTTAAATGCTTTTGGTTTCTGCCGCTTGATGCTAAGCAAGTTAAAAATTAACACCAGAAACTGGAGTTAAAGCCATGATGTCATGTGCTTGAATTTCTTGGCTGTCTACCAGTGAGACATATCCAAGCATGTGAGGGGTAAACAGTTATACTTTTCTAGCAGCAGATATTTTTTTTTCTTAGAAACTAAAGCATGACTTGGATCTTAAAAATATAGTCTCATCCTTTTGAGACTAAAACAAAGAAACAATTTCCTGCCTGAAGTTTTAACAATTTCAGCAAACTCAAGAGCCCTGTAAATCAAAACCACTGGCAAAGTTCCTCTTTTCAGAAAAGTAGCTGACTTACAGTTTCATTTATCTGTCACAGGAAAAAAGGGAACTCCTAGCATTTGTATTGCAAAATAATGCTTTCCATTTTTCATTAGAGGTTATTGACCTGGTTCTTTTCATGTTGCATGAAGCAACATGTAGATTAATGCCTTCCTGTCCTTCATAATCTGCTTCAAATGAGAGTTTGTGTTTGTTTTAATGAAGTAATTTCAGTTATACTTAGCAACATTTTTCTAAGTCTTAAAGCACTATATCTTTCAATTTAAAATATTTTAGGTATCTTTATGCCATAAAAGCTAAATGTTGCACAGACAGTGTCAATGTAGATATTTACTGCCTTATGTCTGGTTCTGCAAACACAATCTTTTTAAGAGCTTTCTATTTAGTGATTTTTTTTCTTTATATGAACAAACTGAAAAAAATAAATAAATCTGGAAACACGAACTCTCACATAGCTGTTATGTGACCTATTATCTGGGGTGGTGGTAAAACTGACAGCTTGGTGGCAGTCTCAGGTTATACTCTGTCTTACCCAGGGTGGTCCAATGATAAAGCGTGTGTTTCTTAAATACCGTGCCTCATCAGTGTGCTGCGATGGCAGGAGGCGAGTGTTGATGCTGGGATCTAGCCTTGTGTTATGTTCCGGACTGGAGTGGGGGATGTCTGATAGGAGTTACATCCTTCTGTTTTGCAGCCTGTTTCTATTATTGTGAAACTTGGAACCTTCGCTGCCTTCTCGCTGCTCTCTGCTGCCCTTGAAAGAGCAGATGCACAGACGCAGGCACTGTCCCTTGCCCTCTGTTTCCTTTCACCATATCTTTTTCTGCACTGTTTTCTCCAGTTGTCTTT
>NW_009647750.1:867611-909303 GCF_000708025.1 Charadrius vociferus | reverse complement strand
CTTTCCCTATCTAGTTTCTCCTGTTTTCCTCTTTTTTTCCCAATCTCTACTTTCTCATCATCAATCTTGAGTCTCTCTTAATGGAGGTGCAGTGTAGCCTCCGAACCTCCAGCCTCACCACTCGGGGTTTTTCCCTTGGTAGAAGAGAGATCGCCTCCTCTCTTGGATGTCTGGAATTAAGCATGGGAGATGCTTCCTTATCTCTGTTCTTGTGCTCTGAAACATAGCAATTCACACCAGAGAGGAAAGTCTGGGGAAGGCCCAGACCCTGTAGGAGCTGGGATGAGATACATCTACAGCACATGGGTGATATGTGTTTAACTGCCAAGCTCTGGCAAGAGCAGCAGGCAGTTTCAGCAGTCATTATCTTGATTAGGTCAAGTAAAAGAAATACTCAAAGGCGCCCTAAAACCAACCGGAAACAACTTTTCTTAATTCCAGGGGCTTTTTTAGTGATTGGGTCTTATTTATTTAATTAATATGGTGGTAGAAATTATCTTCTTCCTCAGCCATCTTCTGAGAAACAGTTGAACTCTTCCAAAATAGCTAAAATTTTCCAAAAGTGCTGCACTCATTATAGACATCTGGGAAAACTTCAGTATACTAACTTGGCAAAGAGAAAGAAGTCATAGAAGGGAAGTTATTGAGCCGTTTTTAATTTCAGTTTTTCCTGCATATGCAGAGCCATCTCAGTGCTGGCCTTTCGGAGCAGAGTGCTCTGACCTGGAGTCTATGTTGGTATGGGAGAAGAGCTATTGAACCAGGAATCCAAAACAAATGTATCCAAAGTTTGGTATTTGCCTCCGCCTTCAAGGATTAGATGAGTGCATGCTCTTCATAGAGCAAGCTATGGCCTTAAATATTTGGTTTGTCAAGATGTCAGCCTGCAATCAGGGTGTGTACACCTGCTCTTGGTAAAGTGAGGCTTCTGTGGATTTCTGATCACCTGGGCTTTTATTTCACATAAGCAATATATAGTTCATGTAGCATGGCTTCACGGAAACACAGGGGGAAAAAAAAAACCAAGCTGCTGAAGGAGTTCACATGGAAAAATATTAGAAACCAAACATGCTTTCAGTTGTGGTTTGGGTTTCTTTTGTTTTGTTTAAGTACAACTGAAGAAGGCAAAGCGAGGAGTAAAAACATACTTTGCTATGATTGGAGATTAATTATGTTAAAGATTGTTAGTCAATTGTTAGTTAAATCAACAGTGATTTAGTACATATTACCAGCTGGTTTGGACTTCTCTGAAACTAAGCAGTATTGATGACCTCTTTCATACATGCATAGCTTCCTGTGATTACTTTCGCTAATGACTTTTTCTCTTTTAGACCATATGCAGGTCCGAAGTGGTAGGAATTGTCTTAGATCGGCCCTGTCTCTGTGTAGCAGCTCCCCTCAGAGCTATTGAATCTAATTTTCTGGGGGAGGTAGCCTGTCATGAATACAGGTGTCTTACCAGCCTGAATCTGAATGAACGAAGAATATTACTAGACATCTCAATCATAAAGTGCTGCTGTTGTTAATTTTATGATTTTTGTCACATTCTGCCATTCTTATTCTTGTATGCTTTGTCTTTTTTTGGTTGGGTAGTTTGTGGTGGTGTTGTTGGTTTGCTTTGTTTTGCTAGGGAGCTCTGTAAAGCTACCATCTCATGAGCATTTTGTTACTCACATTGCATTCTTGTACTGTACCAGAGTTGGTGACCATGTTCCATCGGTGGAAGAGATGAGTGAAAGCCGCTGGCTGTATTTCAGGTGACACTGTGTGCTTTCCTTCATACCAAATTAACCTGGTGCTTGGCTTTCTTCATCTTTATAACACTAAGTGTGTGTTCTTTTTCTGTACTATGGCATGCTGCTGCTGCTTCTCCTTTTCTGCAGAGTGCCGTAGATTTTCCTCAATTCTGAGTCTGTTCTCTTCTGAGCTGGGAGAATGTGGATCACATATCATGTTTTTAGCTTAAAAAAGAACAAAACAACCCCCCCCCCCCAAAAAACCCCCACAAAACACCACATCCTTTAACTCTATGTATGGGTAATTAATGAAGCAAAACTAGCATCTCTGGCCTGGGAAGACTTGAAAGCTGAGAAATCATGGGTGCAATCCTTAGTCTCACAGGTATTCTTAAGCATTCCTTGGGGTTATTTTGTACAACTGTTCAGGTTGGAAGGGACATCATAGGTGATTTAGTTCAGCCAGCTCTTTGGGGATGTATTTTGAAAGCTGGTGGTTATCGCATTGCTTTATAGGAAGATGCTAATAAGAATGGAGATAAACCAGAATCCTAGTCTTCTCCAGTTGATGGTTTCTAGAACTGGTACATAGATAGAGGAGGAAGAAAAAATAAAATAAATCTCTAACTGGCATCTGTAGGGGAATGTGTATATGTCTGTGTGTATATATATATATAAAAATATATACAGAATATTTACATAAAGAAAACTCTTTGGGATGGGGCAGTAGTAGGTTTTTCATGTATCTTGTCACACTTGAAAGTTCCCAGCCAGCTACTAAATTTGCCAGAGATGCAGTACATTAGGTGGTAGAGAATCAGAACTATTATCTATTACAGTCATTCTTGGCTGTTGCCACAGTAATTACATATTCTAAAATGTAATAAAGTCTGGTATTTTAGTAACTTGTCATCTGTGTTGCAGGGCCTTGGAAAGGTTTTGAAGCATCAGAAGAAATGGTTCCACCCACTTTAAAATGACATAGTGGAGAACTTGAAGTAGTTCTATCTGCTTTCTTTTTTTTACTGTTCCTTTCCGTACATTTATGTGTTCCACGTCTTGTGTGCCAACCACTTTCTACCCCACTGTTTAAATTACTGAATGATACATAGGTTTAGCATTCGAGGGATCAAATCTTAGTAACTGCTCTCCTACATGTGATGCTGGAGTTGTAGCTGTAGAATAAGGACCCAGAAGGTCGGGAATCAGTTAAGAGCAGAAAAGCGGTGATTTGGTATTGGGTGTTAGGAGCTCAATGGTAGTACCTTTGCTATTAGAGAGCTCTTAAAGTGTGAAAAGCCTTTTATGCCTTAAAACCAATAAAATATTTTAATTAGGGAGGAGTGAAGCAATATACTTAAATTAGATTAATTTTGTACTGTAGTATGCTCTTGTCTACAGATTCCAGTAAACTTCCCAAGGCAGAAATAAAGACAGCTGAACATTATGTACCAGTAACTGTATGTACTGAAGAATTAAAGTATCTATCAAATACCAAAGTGATGCCATTGGGGAAATAGATGGATTTTTTTCCCTAATTTTGGGAGATATATATATATATATTTACAGCTGTAAGACCGCTCATATTCTTCATCTGACATCTGCTTTTTAAGAATCACTTATTTGAATTGGTACTGTACACCCTCAGGGAATCCACACACAACTGCTGTGATGGGTTTTCAGAAAGGGTGGAGGGGAAAACAAAGATGCTTGCTGGCATCTGCACTGCCCTGCCCTGCCCTGGCCTGGGCTGTCCTGCAGCTGATGTGCCCCATGACATAGACTGTTCCTCTTCAAGAAAACGGTGTCTTCAACCAGAGCTTGCTCACCTGCCTTTCTGCTAGGGAGTTTGAGCAAAACACCACAGTCGTTAGTAAGGCTACCCTCTCTGTGCCCCGATATCTGAGAAAATTGATCTAGTAATGCGTTTTCTTAATTTAAAAACTAGTTAAATAAATGAGAACTGGTATTGGCTTTTACAGCACATTTAAATTACGGGAACCTTGTTAATTGTACCTAAGGCTGTGAGATGGATTTTTTTTTTTTTTTTTCTTTCGACCACCAGAAGAAAAAATGTGCTGAAGACATACATGCATCAGCTTTACTTGTACTTTTAATTATGGAAGTAGCTAAGTAAGGATTGAAGTAACTAAATGTTTTCTGTGCTTCTCTTCGCTGTAAAGGGGGTCGGGAGACACTTGACTGGTTTTTGGTGTTGTTTTCTTTCAGGTGATAAAGATGAGACTTTCTTAGAAATTTGAGGACAGGGCCTGCAAAAATGTGATGCTTGTCATGAGACTAGGGTGTATATACCTTGAAACTTAAACAGGCAGTCTTGCTACAAAAAATAAAGCTTCCTATACAATTCATGCTAGAGTAGAGAATAAGAGACACAGTGTGCTTGTTGAAAGATACAAAAAGTAGTCATGGGAATTCAAAATAGTAATGTATTTTGTGTTAATATGTGAACTGAAGAACACGCTTCAAAACATGAACTTAAAAAAAAAAAGATTTATAGAAAAGAACTAACTAGAAATACTCAAAATATAGATTCACCTGAAGAATAACTTTGAAAAAAAAATTAAAATGGACAAGCCTATGTCGATGAACTATTTCAGTACTGAAAGAAACATCTGTAGTAAGATTTTTTTTTTTCTTAAAAGTTGAACCATTTTAATATAGAAAAACTCTCTTTTTCTCTTCAGTGCAACAGTGAACCCAAACATCTGGCCTGTGATGTACTGTAACTTTTCACTGAACAGTATGGTCGTGCTGCTTTTGTCCTTCACCAAGCCCCCTTCCCCTGCCTAAGGGCAGTTAAAATCCCCA
Organism: Charadrius vociferus; assembly: GCF_000708025.1. NCBI lineage: Eukaryota > Metazoa > Chordata > Aves > Charadriiformes > Charadriidae > Charadrius > Charadrius vociferus. The sequence continues at coordinate 904,738 of NW_009647750.1, read as the reverse complement.
CAAACAAATGCACAACCTTGTAAGACAACTAAAAGCTGAGGCATTCTGAATTGTTTGGTTTTCTTACGTACTGTGAAGTGAATGGGTAGACCAGTGAGTTAAAACTATGCAGGGAATGCAAGCTATGTTCATCTTCTGGAACGAGCTTCTTGAACTCCCCGTTCCTACTGCCAGCCGCACAGCTAACATGAGCGTGGTTGCTGTGCATAGTGCATTGAACCTCCCCAATGTGCAGCTTTGGAAAGCCACAAATCAATTTATTTTATGTGTATTTATAAAGGAATGCACAGTCTTATACATATTGCCATACTGAGCGGGTTTCCTGATGTTGGTTGTCAGCTTTCTGCACGAGGCTTCATTAGGTAACGAGTTTGTCTGCAGAAAACCCTTCTTATCCTGTCCTCACTACTTAATGATAGCCTAAGCAGTAATGTCTAAGCCCTTGCAACCTTTCAGAGCTCTTCTGTGTGGCATTTTATTTTAGCATGTGTTACAATCCAGTACCGAATCTGTCCAGTGTGCCCTTAAACTGGTGAAACTTTTCAGTCTTGAGGCTGGTCAGTGCCTATGACTTCCCAGGCCAAATGTGCCTAAGGGTTAAGACGACTCTGTATGTGGAAAAAGGAAGGGATGAGGAAAGAAAGGAGACTCAGGAAAAAATCCAAGCAGAGGACTGGGTCAGCACTAACCCTATATGGGGCTGCTGCAGGCTGTCTTAGAGTGGCCTTCTGGATTTTCCCTGAACTACATTGTCATCTGAGGCCTTGGATTGGCCATGAGTCCACAAGGATGACGTAAAACTTTAGTTCAGTGCCTACTTTTCTTCTAATATTCTATTAGAATGTACTGCCCTGCAAGTTATTTGAAGCTGTTCCCTTTTAGTTTAATCCATGCCATTTTCTGTGCCTGAAGTTCAGTCGTGTCTGGATCACTGCTTGCCTTATGCAAGCACTGTCCCTGGGACACACAAATGATGTGGTCTTGCCAGCAAGGTTCTGTTGGTTCCTGGTGATCCTCAGGGTTGTTGCATAAACAGCATGGCTAGAAATGGCTGACACAAAGTCTAGGTAACAAAGAAATTACACTAAACCATCTCAGTCCCTTCCAAGAGAGGGGAAATGAATATGTTTTTGTTACCGCCTGTGTTTTCCTACACTTATTATGCAACGTGGTAGGACTGAAACACAACACATTTGAGACTGACAGTCTTACCTAACATTTGACTTTGGAGGTCTAGGTTATACAAGAGAGCACAGAGGTTAAGGCATGAATAGGATTTAAAACCAGACAAATCTAATCTTGACAAATAGCTATCCCCAAAACAGACCTCAAAAACCTGAACATGATTACAAGGATTAAATACCCATCTCAGATAGGAGCGCTATGTGAAAGGATGATTCAGTAATAAGATGCTCACTAACTACGCAAAAGTGAGTAGACAACTTCTTATGAAGATATTATTCTGTAATCATCCACCATCTCATTATACAGACCCTCCCTCACTCAGGTGGGAGGCTGGACTAGACAGACTTCTTGTTAATGTACTGTGGCGTGGCTGTGTTGTGTCAGGGGAATGAAACTTGCAGCAAGTTAATATAATGAGTCTTTATAAAGTATTTTTGTTGCTTCACGCAGTGCATTAAAACTTGGGGGATGTGTGGCTTTTTTTAATCATATATTTGAGCCATTCTCAGGCCTATCTGGCAGCTAAGTTATTTGCTGTGTAAAATATTTTGGCTGGGTTTATCCTTAGTCTCTAGTTTCTTGCTGTTGGACGTGAGGGATGTTCTCCACTGAAGAGGATGTCACCTGCGATTCACCTGTTAAACAAAAAATAGTATTTGCCAGTGTCCTAAAAGAATTGGCAGCAAAGGTAAGCAGTTAAAGTTGATGCTGGGGTGGAGTTAAAGCTGTTATCTACAGGTAGTTGCTGCTTGAGTGAAAAAGTATCTTGTTTATAGATATGTAACTGCAGGGGAATAATGGACAGCTCTTCCTCAAACTATTCTTATGACCTCTCTGAACGCAGCTTTGCTGGGTGCTTAACGTGCTTTTAAAATGCATTCTGCCAAACTTACAGCATTTACAACCCTCAGTAACACCACTTGCTTTGTTTTCCTAATGTTTCTGTAGGGTTGGGGTTGACCCAGATCAGGATCCTCCACCTACTAATGACAGCTTTCAAGTCTTACAAGGAGTAAGTAATTACATAACTTCTCTATGAGGCTGATCTTATTTTATAGCTAAGACGATAAAGAATTGCAGAAGCTATGTGCATGGATAAAACCTTTCTCTTAGCTGTCAAGTCAGTAATGCATTTTACTTTATAATATTCAAGTAAAGCCCACTGAAAAACATTCTCTGTTTGGTGTAGCGCTGCAGCATTCAAATTCTCATGTATACAGATATATAAAAGGCATCAAAAACCTTCCCAAATCTACTAATGTACTCTGTTTAACAATGTGCTTTCCTCTTCCCCCACCCACCCAACATGCTTGCTTTTAACATGCCACAGCATAAACAGTCTTCCCCAAGACTGACCCAGAGATTATCCTCTTGGCTTCTCTGTTCAATAATTGATACCAAATTTTGGCCCTTGGACTTGCTTAGAAGGATTAAGTTTGCTAATCCAATTTCGGTATACGGTACCACAAGCCAGCTGGATCTTGTTTGTACTACCTACCACCTGTATGAGGGAAAAGGAGTGCTGGAAATTTGTTATTTATACTCGGGAAACTGTTGCTGTGAATCTTTAGTGCAGCTTTCTATGCATCAGTAACAACCCAAGAGTTGACTGTTTTCCCTGCAATGTGCTATTGGTAAAGCTGTCAAAAGAATGTCATTCATAGCAGAAATTTCAGTTTTTCTCATCTATAAACTGAGGGAATTCACAGGAGGAGTGAAAGGTCTGGGGGGCAAAAATCCTGACCCAACATTTCCAGAGGCTTAACTGGGAGCTTCCTCTGTACCAGACCTTAGTTTACACTCTCACAGAGTGCTGCTTGATGCTAATTGTTCAGGAGCACAACTGGTTGCTTATGCAGGAACCTGCTGGAGGAAGTTGAATGACAGGAAAGACAGATGACTTTGGACCCAGGGGATGCTTGGGGTGCAAGTGTGTGAACTCTGCTTTGTAAACCTCAGGTTGTATGATGCTGGTGCTCAGGCTGGTCAGATACATGCATGGGATACCTGCTGTATTTGGGATCAGCTTTCTTATTAGTGGCTTCTCCTGCCTTGTGTGTGGGTTTGTTTTTTTTTTTTAATATCACAAGTTGTACAGATAAGAGTTACTTGCTCAGGAAGCATCTTTTTCATTGCAGATACTGCATTAGGCATCTCTGTGTTCTTTGTAGAAGCTTGTGTGCAGCACACAAAATAGATTCTGAAATAGTGGGTATGGGTACCAAAAAAGGGTGAACTTGGTTTTGTATCTATCTGGAAGCAACCAGAAGGCCAGGCCTCAAAACACCTTTTACAGTGAAGGCCGCAGTTACTGCTTAAAACAAAGGTGAGGAAGTGGTATCATGGTAAGATGGCTTTGGCCAGTTCAGACTGTATTTGAGGAATTGCTTTAGCAGGAAGCAGAGCATGGGTATTCTGTTCTCATTCAGTGTCTGGGTGGAAATATCTTGTTTGCTTTTTTCCCATGTAAACATAAGGCACTAACCCATTTGTTTCCCTCTTTAGCTGTGCATTGCATTCCTAATGGAGTCCATTAGTCAGTTCCCTTTGGATTCCTCTTTCTGTCACCAAGCCAAGATTAGCAGCATGTCACAGTTAAAGAAAATACATCATTTGGGATGGTGAGGGAGTGAAAATGTACTAAGCTTTAACTCTTGGTGGATCATGGATTTTCTGCAGATCAGAATTACACAGGGCAATCCTGTCTTGTTCTTTTCCAGTAGTTGATGATTCATACAACGTGTTCTCACTTAATCTGTTTTCCCATGTTTAACTTTGGCCTCTGACCAAAAAAATAAAAAGCCACCCAAAAAAACAAAACAGTTACAAATGTAAAAACAAATGCAGCTGCAGACCAGCTGGTGGGATGACTTGCAACACAGCTAGTAAAGGGATTATATTTAACACTGTTAGCACTTATGAAATTTGCATGACCTTTCTTAATTGTGATTTTATATGGATTCCCTGTTAAGCACGTTTCTTTTAAGTGTGATATATTTCATCAGGTTTGTGAGAGTTTATCAGATATGGTAAATTCCCTTGGTCTTTCAAGGAAGCAATACGCTTAAGGAAAGAACATCAAATAGATCTAGAGTTAAGGAAGCCAACCTGGCACTGAATAGGGATCAGTCTGGATTATTCAAGTTCATTTATTTGGGAAGGGGGATGGGGACGAGACATCAACGAGGCTTATTTGTAAGTTTTATACTTATTTCTATATCCGTTACTGCATTAACTGTGCAGTAAGCTTTTAGACTCAAGGGAACTTGGTGCTAGAGGGCTCGTTAAGGTAACTTAAGGGCAATGAAGAGGGCCTGGTTCTCTGCAGTCATTTCTGGTCATTTTAGGGAAGGTAACCTCAGTTTTCTTCTGCAGTCCAAGTACAGTATTGAAGTAATTTGGCTTTTTGAACAGGATATTATAACATGAATGATTGGAATGTATGATTTGTTTTTTTTCTGCCTGAAATAATTGAATATGTTTTTATCTTATTTTTAGGATGGCCCAGATTCTGAAAGAAGGAACAGGACAAAGCAGGAAAGTGCTTGGCTCTTCAGGTTATGGTATAGCTTTGACCATAAGTATCCTTTTGAAAGCACAGCTTAGCCTCAAGACATGAAATGTTCACTTTTTCTTTCCCATGTGTAGCCTTAAGCACTTGAGAGTCAAACAGGAGAAAGATCAAGTATTTGATAGGTTCAAGGAACAGAACTGAAGCTTGAACTCACTGACTCCGAAGACAGGCCTTTCCTTTATCTAACGTGTGGTATGTCACACTTGCTGGAGGACAGAAACCAGTCAGTTCTAGGAGCTGAAGTTCCTTCCTCACCAATAAGACAGCCAACTATTTCAGATCCTCTGGCTTGTTCCACTAATCTGTTATCTTCAATGATGCTCATAGCACAGACTAGTGTTCTAGTTCATTGTATGTGTCTGTGCCCCAACCTGTTGCTCTGAAGAGCCATCTGCTCTTGTGATGAAGTCCTCTTTGGAAACCTGTTGCTGATGTGGGAAGTTTTGGAACTTAAAATCTACATGTGATCCAGCTTATTCCCTTCAGTATATCTAGAACTTCCTATGGGTGTTAAAGCAGAGTGTCCTTGTGTGTATATAGTACTGTACGAACTTTCTGAAGCTATTATTATACTATTTAAGAAGCCTTGTTTAAGCTTTTGAGCAGTTTTTGTGTACCTGTCCTGTTTTTCAAGTTTGTGGGTTTTTTTAGTCTACTTAGGATATTCTTAATCAGTATATCATACAGGTGACCCTCCTTAACAGCTTACGCTCACTTAGTGGAAAATGGCAAAGATAATCTTGTGGCCATGGCAAGTCACTTATAGCCAGAAATTCTAAGAAATTTCAGTTCTGGATTCCTAGTAATTTCTGGGGCAGTTAAATATATGTAAATACCTGTGACAGGGCCTTAATCTTGTTAAAGCTTGCAGCTGAGAAGTGAGTCTTTTCACTGGGGTCTAAGCCATTGATTGATCAGAGATTGCTGGCCTGGTTCGAGCGCAATAGTTTCCTTCCATGCCTTGTGCATCAAGATTTCCCACCCACAGAAACCTGGGTATAGCATTGAAAGCATTCAGATCCTTATAGCACCTGCCTATTCAGGATAAAATCTGTTTGTTTGCTTTCACGTGCAGTAGTATTGGGCCTAAGAGCAGAAGGGACCGTATGTGCTAGTTTAAATATTCATAAATGTTAGTAATTTCAAGTTAACCCTTTGAGTGGTAGTGGCTGGTGTTGAAGTGTATTGAGGTCAATTGTTATTTAAAAAAAAAAACCAACCAAAAAACCTACTGTGGTAAGCACGGAAGGATCTGGCTGTAGCTGACTGCTTCTTTTTTGTCTTTTTAAGAAGGAAGCAGAGCTATCCTCTTCCCCTGCCTTTACAAAAGGGATGTGCCCGATGAAAAAAGGAGTAGCTGGCAATGCTGACTTCCCCTTGGCTGATGCTAGCACTAGCGTGGTCCCCAGCAGCTGCAGCAAGGGCACGGAGAGAGCTAGGTGAAAATTACAGCTTAATTAGCTGTTTCACAGAAACTTAAAGGATGCTGATAATGGCTTTGCTTTTTTCAGTGCTGACTAGCAATCTTCAGGGAAGGTTTCTGTGAAGCTTGTGCCAAGGAAACTGATACCCAGAGGCAGAATTGTCTTATTGTATCTTAGAGGTAAAATTCTGTTCTTCCTGTTGCAAGGAAGCGTTCAGATAAACACTGGCTGGGTGGGCTTAGATTGCACGGAAGGCATGATCTTTAGAATTGCCACTTCTATACCCATGGCAATGTCAAAATATGTTTTGCTAGTGCATTCACTTGGTTTGTGGGTAGAAAGGCGGATTGTTTCAGAATTCGCTCTTCGCAAGGAAACTTAACTTGGAAAAGACGCAAGTAAGATGCAGTTGGCAGTGTGCTGCGATGCTGGCTATTGCCTGCAGAGCTCTGTGTGGATGGATGACAAGGAACTTCATTCCTGTGGAACGCAGAGTTCATTTAATGTCACGGGCTGTTCTCTGGGTTCACCCACAATTGTTAAACATGAAGAAAACTGCAACTTTGCAGTACCACATGTCCTTTACTGGGTTTATTTTATTATGACTGAGTTACTGTGTGCATGTCTGTCACAGGGAAACAGAGAGACTGGTAGGTTAGTGTAAGGGGCAGACAGTTTATGTCTTTCCAGAACTGGGTGTAGCCACACTGTTACTGGGGGAGGGAAGGAGGAAATGTAACTGCAGTGGCATAATCACACTGTTATGTGCTCAAGTAAACGTGCTATGCCGGGCTCTGCTAAAGGGGAAGGATACATCTCTGTTAAAACAGCCCCTTTTATTAACTCCCTCTTTGCCCCAAGCACCTGATCTATTGAGAGCAACAGGGAAACTCCATTATATTTCACAAGAGGACTTGGTTCTCTCTGTGCTTAGAGGCCTTAGAAAGTAACTCGAATACCTGCAATATATACTTATATGTAATGAGACTGACTTAAAAAAAAACCCAAACAACCACAACCAAACAAAACAAAAAAACAACAAACAAATAAAACAAAAAACCCCTACACCTTCTGGTCCTGATTTCAGACAATGTTTGGAAGTCTTAGCGCTTTCCTCCTGAGCTCTGTTCTTGTGCCAGTCAAGATGAGCATGCTGCTCTGTAGCAGGGACACTTTTTTGACTCCTCAGCATCTCCTCAGGCATATCATCAGTCTGGAGTACTAGCAACAATTATGATTTAATTGGAGGCAGACCTATAAGGAGAGGTATGAAGACACCTTCCTTTCCCACACCCATGTCCCCTCAATGTAATCTAGGTAGCATTGTCTGGGCAGCTGCTTTCCTTCCACACTGTGTTATGTGGTTCTTGGCATACAGTTTTCCCTTCACCTTTCTGAGGCTCTGCATGGTATGTAAATGTGCACTGCAGAGATGTCTTTGAGCCTTTCCAAGTAAGATCTCTGCTGCATCTCTGTGGCTCAGTGACCATCTAGCAGTGGACCAGTTTGGGTTGCTGCATTGCTTGGGGGACGTTGGATGGACGGGATTTCTTTATGTCTCTGTATCAAACCACATAGGTGTGTCACCTTGCCACCTCTAGCTTGCAACCTTGACACCATGCTCCCATCTGCAGAGCAGAAACACCCTTGGACCTATTAACATCAAAGCACTTGTACCCCTGCTTGTTGCTTCTGGCTCCAGAGAGCTCCAAAGCTGGGAACGTTGCAACTGCTTGAAACTTTCGGAGGTAGCTGGTTCCCCTTGCAGTAAATGTGTGGGTAAAGAAACTGCCCTCAAAAGGATCAAGGGAAAAATGTTGGGGGGAAGATGTTTTTCATTTATTTGTTTACTAATGCAGATTTTTTCAGTGGATGTTTTATATACAAATATTAAGCAGCACATAGATCAAAGGCAGAACCACATTTATGTACAATTGTCTTTTTATTTTCAGTAGTAGTTTTTGAGCACTGATATATTTTCCTTAACTACTTAAGTTATTTAAAGCCAATTCTCACTCACAGTGGCCCTCCGTTAACCACAACTCTACCCAGCTGGTGTGGCCTGATAGCCCGCTGTCTGACAAGTCCCCAGGTTTATGATGTAAGTAGAATGACTCAATACTTCTAAATTTTGTTTTTTATTTATTTAGCTTCAGCAAAGCAGGATTTTTTTCTCTTTAGGCAAAAGGTTGGTATGATGTCCATACTGCAAGAAAGTGCTGGTTTGTTCTAGGCAGAAAACATTTAAGATACTCTCCCCTGAGGCAACAGCTTCTGTTAGGATAAATCAGATATGATCTTATTTTTCAAATACTACATTAAAAAAAAATAACATCTGAGGATATTGGAAAATTACAGGCCTAGTCAATAAACTGGTTCAGTGAATCACTTCCAACTATTCAGTCCCTTCCCAAGACTTTTAGACAAGATTCTTTTCCTGTTATTGCTAAGGTTGTGTTGAAGTTTTCCTTCAGAGAAGGCACTGGCACATTTACCCATGCCAGAAAGAAACCTGGTAGAGCTTCCCTTCATTGTTTCCACTGTGAAATTTGAGATCACTCTTCAGAAACTGTTAATCAGTTACCTATCTCAGTCTAGCAGGTCGCTATACTGTCTTTACAGCCGTGTCTTGCAATAATTAATGCTTCAGTCTCCTATCACTCTTGCAGGATCCTGATACGTGCCATTCCTATCTGTACAGTGCTTCTGAAATCTACAACTTTTATGAATTGTTTGTAAATAAAACTATAGTACTATGTGGGATCACTCAAATTTGCAGGTTCTCTGAAATAGTAACGTCTCTGCTATCTTCAAGTGCTCTCAGACCAGATTTCTATTGATCTTTTCCTAGTAAGTTATGAATCCCACTTTTAAATACTTCCCTGCGTTTCTTTCTGGTATCATTAGCATCTCACTCTTACCTGACAGTAAAATTTCAAAGAAGCTTGAAATGTCTACTGTGTATTTGGAGCTATTAGTAATGCAAGAAATAGGCCTTGTTCCCATCTTTATAACGCCGCTGGAGATCTTAAAACAGATCTAGGCTGGAAGGCAACCACCAGACCAATTGGCCTACTTGTGTGTTGCCCGTATGTCTATCTATGCATGATCTTATAAGATTAGTTATCCAGTAACTGAGAATCTAACCAGAATGAACATGCAAGCTTTGACTTTCATTTTTTTTCTAACAGTTGGGCTTTTTTTTTTTTTCTCTTTACTCCTCGTTCTTAGCTACTACCTCATGTAGGAGCTTATAAGTAGAAGCTTGTTCTTTAATTGGATTGGTTCTGTGACACACACGCATTCTCCCTCTTGGGGTGTTAACTTCATTAAAAATGCTTATAAGGCTGCATACTTTGTTAAAGTGTTTAACGTGGAAATTTCACATTATATTGTCTCTTCTTGTTCCTATTTTGGTGCATTGCTATGTTAACTTAGCAAAGAATATAGTTTTGAGATTTTATTTCTGATTTCTTTTCAAGATTTCCAAACTTTGCAGTTACTTTGCTTTTAATTTCTTTGCATGGCTGGCTTTGCTACAGCACTTGACTATATAATTTTATTACTGGTTAAAAAGCTGTGGAATCTTTTTGCCTCCCTAGTAAGTTCAGGTGAAGCAACTGAGAGCCATGTCTTTGGGCGGACAGAAACTGCTTGGAATAGTTGTGCTTTTGTGAGATATTTGCAGGGAAAATGAATGGTGCATCTGAGAGAATTAAAGACTGAAGACTTTGAATTAAACAGGCAAAACCACTGTAAATACTCAACAGAATGTAACATAGCTGGAAAAGGTGTTTCAAAAAGTAGTAAATCCTAGATCTCATTCAGGTGGATATCTGAGCAGTTCTAAAATCTACATAGAGAAGAAAGAGAAAAAAGCATACAAGTATGCGGCTATAGTATCTGTATATTTGTGTATTGTTTTCAGCTTTTGTTGTTTAATTTTTTTTTTCCTCTGGCTTTATTACAACCTTATTTAGAACTCATTTTCACTTGTGAGCAGGAGTACGTATTTTTAATTAGATGCTAAAGGAGGGTTTTAAAGTTTGAAAGTCAAATAATCTTATTACATAGTCCACCTACAACCTATTCCTACTTATGAGATCATGGCCTCTAAGCTTGAATTTGCGTGGCATACACGTAAGGTTCTACATCAGAGTGCAGGGGTGAGGTACAGTGGCTTTTTTCCAGAGCTATCATTCCTATTCCTTGCTGATGTTCTCCCACTGCTTCAAGACTGTGCCGCTAGGCTCACCATTAAGTGTTTCCCATGCAAACAGAATCCAAGTTAGAACTTAAAAACATGAAAGGTTGCTGTAGGTAGTGTTTTAAATGATTGTTTTCAAAAATTCATTGCTATTTTTCTCTCCTAGTGTTATCTCCAGTGCATGACCATTTGGCAGGGTTTCCAATTTATCCTGGACTAGTGTAGGTCACTTCTTTTCTTCCCTTTTGACATGTCCTTTGAAACTTCTAGTAATTCTGTTTCATCAACCATTTATCCCATTTGGAAGAAGCATCTGTGTTATCACCTGCTTTTCCTGATGAAGCGCTCCTGGGGATTATTTTTCTTTTCTTGTTTGTTCAAGGGTGTATTTTGTCCTACACACTCTCCCACCCATTTATTTAAAGTTTAGTTCTTGCATCACACACAGTGTGACAGTTGGTATGAAAGTAGAGGGTATTGAATTACTTTTCTAAGTATGCAAACCCAGTAAAGAAACTTCATTTGCAGTCTGTATAAGTCTTGGAGGAGGTAACTCCTAAAACTGGTAAGAAAACTGTTCAGCTGTGCCTCCCCCTTCACCTTTCTTTGTGGTTCTAGCTTCATAGCAAAAATTGTTTAGTTTCCTTGATGAGTTTGAACTCAGCTGAGAAACTCTAAACCAAATCAAGCTGTAATATATTTTGCGTGCATACTACTTGATGGGTTTGTTTTGGACCCACAAGATTAACTTCTGATGCAAGTTTGTTACCCATGATGGCCGTGCTGTATTCAGCACCAGCAGCGTACGTGGTGACTACCAGCGCTTTCTGTGTGTGATGTACTTTGCACGTGCTTCTTTTTGCCCTGCCTTAGGAGGCAATAAAGACTGGCTTTGTAAGCAGTAACTCTAAATAAGCTTTAGCCATTTTAATGTCTCCAGCAGGCATTCTTAAGAGCATAAGCAGACTTTACCACAAATGGGGCAGAATGCTGTGAGGTCCCTCAAGTTTATGGTCAGCACGTGAAAGCAAAATTCAGTCTTTTGTAGGGTTTTGGATGTAGGTACTTAGCCATGCTAGTTTGTGAGTTTTAAATACTGAAGTTCAGACCTGTTTTTTGAGTGAATTGAAGCTATTCCTACAGAACTGTAGGGGATTGCAGAGGCCAGTTTAGGGTTATTCTTGGAAGAATTTCAAGTCTCTAGGGATCTACTTGGATACATTTCCTGTCTTTCTTGAAAGAATTGTTCATGCTGCATGAAGCACAGTAGGTTTATTCACCCATCCTTTTTGCTCGCAAACATAGCGTATCTGTATACTACGTGGGATTGTTCATGAATGTTCTCTGGGAAAATATATGAAATTGCTTGCTGCTTACAGTGCTATTCAGAAGTGAAATAAATAAGTGGAATTTGGTTCGTACAAGGCAATGTTTGTTCACTATGTTGATAGAAAGCTCACTGTTTTCTCTGGAACTGATAATGTTTACATACATGTAAGTATAGCTTGCAACAAACCAGCAAAGGCTGAGTTAGGACTTGCCATATAGTATAAAGCCTGTGGCCTTCTCCTTTCAGTATAGTGCTTCCAAAAGCTTGTCAGCCTTTTGGGGAAGCTCAAATGTAGTGTGTGTGTTCTTACCAGTTTCTTATCTGATGGGTGGCTGTGAGGATTCGCTGTTAAATAGCATTGTGGAGATGCTTTGGGGGCTTGCTGCAGCCACGTCACACGTGGCCCTGGTATCGCAATACCTCCTGATGTGCTGTTAGCCCTGCCTTCCGCTCCTTGGTGCTTCTCCAAGAGCAAACACCATGAAAGGCAACTTGCGATAGAGCTTCTCAGCTTCTTCGACTTAAAACATCACTGGTCAACAGTCACAAACTGCCTACTTCTGACTCATTTATCTGCTTTTCTTCTTTATTTGAATGTCTCTTCAAAAACAGAATATATAGGGATACCGGATTTTCTTAAGCAGCCAATTATTTTGAGTACATTTTTTAATTATCTTGGTCTTGTCCCTCAGACTTTCACTTTTTTTGCAATGGAAAGCTTGTAAAATCCATTTCTGCCTGCTATAGATGAACCCTTTAATTTCTGCCCTTTTTAAGATAGTGATTTAAGTTCAGTGTTTTCTTTGCAATCAAAGAAAGCAAGTGTCCTAAACTGTATTTGCTCTTTGAGAACAGTGATCTCTACCACACCAACCTTGTCTGTAATAAGTGATGATAAATTTGGATGCCACGAAGGTTCTGAGAAAACAACGGTCATTCTATGTAGGGCTTGTCTTGCACCCGACACTGAACTACAGTATTTCTTTTGTTGGTTTCGGTAAACTCCTGACACCACCTCCAGTCCTCATCAGTTAAATATTCTGTATCATCTAGAGGCTTCTGCTGCTTTATTTTGGTTGATTATCATCCTGAAATAATGACAGGAAGCTTTCCCAGGAAGTTTTATTTAGCCAGGCACTGCATTTTTCATCATGGACAGGTTAATCAGCACTTTCAATCTCAAGTGCCCTGAACTCCTGTTCTGCAATACAGGTAGGGCTTTCTGGTCAAGCTGATCATAGGGATCCCATCTCATGTAGCCTGTGCCCTCCTTCCTTTGCTGAAGTGGAAGAAAATTACATATTTTGAGAATGTAGCCTGATTGGTGTCTAGCCTACTGAGGAGAACAGCAATACACATACTTAGATTGCAGCTCTTGCTGAGCAGTATGGAGCTATTCATGTGGGGAAATAATGGCTCTCAGTTGCAAGAAAACAAGCTTATATTATTGATTTGAATTTTCTTCAAATATGAGGAAGCCCCATCTTCTGACCAATTCAGCTGTTTCGCCTTTTAACAAGAACAAGTCAAACAGGAGTGAAACATGGTACAATTGCTTGCTGTTGTATTATGCTGTGTAGAGAAATTAAGTGCTTTGTTACGCTTCAGCAATTTCTAGTCTCCGACCATATATTTCATCCCATCTCTGCTAAAATAAATGCACAGGGTTTCATGAGATGCTCTTTTAAATGATTCTGGAAAGAAAACGTATCGGAACGAGTTACAAAACTATGAAGCAAGCACTTTCTTCTATCAGTCTTTTGTACTTTTATGACTCAAGAGTGTTCCTAAGAACTAGATCAAGCAATTTTCTGTTTAGTACCAGGTAAGAGTAAGCAAATAGTTTAAAAGAATGTTTAGTTTTCGATCTGTAAAAAGAATTTGTTGAGGAAACCTTGAATATAAAGAATTTGGGCCTAATGAGTTCTTACCAGTTTGCATGAGTCTTTGCTAATTAGTCAAGTTAGTAAACAGACGCAACTCTGACTTTGTATCTAGAGTGACTTAGTTGTGCTTGGCCTCCAGTCTTTTACCTGTACTGCCTTCTAAATTGTCGTGCAAAAACCAGTGTATACTGCTCATCTCTCCTATACTTCTGGTAAATTTCCAGTGCTATTAAATCCCTAGTTACCCGTTTCATAACCTGGTTCTTGGATTCAGCTCTCCCTCATCTCTCCACAATAGCAGTAGTTATACAGGGAGCAGTAAGCTGATTTGCAAACACTGGGTGCAAGGTTATTTTTAACATTTCTTAAGGTGGTTCTGTGTTGACACATAGTTAAACTCTCCTGTTCAGTTACCTTCTTGGCAAAGACTAGATGTTGTGCACTGTACAAAGGTTTTTCTCCTTTTTTTCCAGAATCAAGAGCAGCTTAGAGAAGAGGATTCTGATTTTATTCTGAATGATGGTGACCTTACTGTGACGTACGGTGATACAACAATAACTGCAAACGGTTCTTCTGGCCCCCATACTGCTACCACTAGCCTTGACGGCAGGAGAACAAAAAGTAGTTCAGAGGAAGCACTGGAACGTGATCTGGGAGCAGCAGATCATGAAGTTACAAGCCGGGGCACCCGGCTTGTATTTCCTCTGGAAGACAATGCATGATTACTGACTCAGTAAAAATAACTCTTGCTATGTGGATGGATCAAGGAAGACTGCAGGCCACTGTGTCACTTGAGGTGGGGATGTTTATTTAAACAAGTTAACATGTGTAAGTGGTTTTACTAGGGTCTGAAGATGTCACCTATTTTTTACTCAAGATGCTGACAGTGGGGTTTTCTAGGTGTCTGAAAAGAGACGAATGAGAAAACTGGTCATTCTCCTCTCTTCAACTGCATATTGAATCCAAGTATAACTAGCAAGCTGCAATTGTCTTGTTCAGCTGCAGCCGCTCTCTCTGAAGAGAGGTACATGAAAACATTGTCATAGAACTGAGCTTGTCTTGGCTTAGCTTGGGAATGTGGAAGAAGAAATATAAACATGATAATTATTATGAGATAAAAAAGGATGTGTGTGTTTATTTGAATGTGGAGAGACCCATTGTTAGCTTCTCTCCTGAGGCTGAGGAAACTATAGAGCAAAATGGGGCGGTATACATTAGGACTACAGGTACATGAATGCAAGACTGTGGGAAATCTGTTACTGCAAGCTGTACTTCAAGTATTTCAGGGAAAAAGGGAAAAGAAGATTTTTTTTCACTGGCCATGTGTTTAAATAGGAAGGCAATGAGAGCTACTTGTCCCTTTAGCTTTGGGCAACTTGACTATTACTATTAGCCTAACTTATAGTGCCTCAAAAAAAAGACATCCAACTTCCTGTGGTCTAAGGCGTACCAGACCTGACACAAGCCCGGAGCCAGGTGCTCTCGGGTAGAAGTCATGAGGTAAAACTTTCTCTCCCTTAAGGTTCTTAAAATCGTTTGACGATAGTTGGAAATGTATCTTGGGCTGGGGAAAACAGCAGGTAAGAGGAGGAGGGGAAGAGAGAGAGAGGCAGTATTGAACTTGCGTGGAACCATGAGGTTTCACATTGCTCGGAAGAATCCATGGACTCTGCTTACAGTTCTTGTGTGTGATAAACAGCAAACATCTAATTAAACGGACAAACAAATACCACTGGCTTTACCATTTGTGACTATCCTAAAAGAAAAGTGTTTACTCTTGTTCTCTTTTGCAGAGTAGATGTGAAACTTCATTGGGGCATTGTACAACAACATACAAGCTACAGAAGTGATGAACTGTAGTATCATCTTAAATGTGAAAAGGGAAAAATCTTTGCCTAGTATTTAGCCCACTTACACGTAGGCTAGCTTTAACTTATCGCTAAATGCTTTTTAATTTCCTTATGAGGAGGTAACCTTGACTTTGCCAATAGCTGAAAAACACACGCTTCGAAGAGCGGTTTGCCTAGTATTTAGCCCACTTACACGTAGGCTAGCTTTAACTTATCGCTAAATGCTTTTTAATTTCCTTATGAGGAGGTAACCTTGACTTTGACAATAGCTGAAAAACACACGCTTCGAAGAGCTGTTCAGCTATGTAAAGCATGCTGAAATGTGATTTCATTCTCATGTCTCAAAAGGTTTATTTTTTTAAAGAGTTCTGTAGCCCCCTAATGTGTTGTAATACCAGTTTGTCTAAAAAGTGTGATTTTCTTGCTGCCATTTCAGTTGTTCCTCTCATAAAATTGTGTGTGAGTAAATACCCACTCTGTTTTTCCTTAACTATTAAACTTCACGGGCTAACTTCAGTACGAGAACTTATTGCTGCAGAGAAACGTTGCAGTCATATTGTCCAGTCTGCTCTCTTTCAAATGTGTTCTCTAGTGAGTCATCTACCTCCTTGTCTGTCCTTCCAAGGTAAATTTGTAAAGGGCATTGATCTGTAATGACTGTCTGACATTATTAAGAAAAGAAACATGAGGAAACCAGAAGCTTTTTTTGTGGAAAAACTGGAAGAGCAATACGGTCTGAGCTCTGTTCTTAAATGGTGAAGAGTAACTAACCCTGATGAATATCTCTGAGCAGAACAATTCCTTTTCAATTCTCCTCTGCTTTCAAGAAAGACAAAGCAAATAACAATGATCCATGTGATTTATAGTGTTTACATGGCTCGTCTTTTTGGTTTGGTTTGGTGGTGGGTTTTTTTTTTTTTTAAGTGCTCTGGCAGTGGGAAAAGTAATTTCCTCCTAAATTACAAAAACAATTGCATTCGTTTTGGACAAGTATTTGGGACCTGTGCTGGAAATGCTGAGTGAGGACCTGAGACTTCTACAACAATTACGAGTTAATAGCTGAGTCATATGAAACAAGTTTTGGGTTGAGAAAGTGAAACTTACCCAAAATAAATGGACTTAATGCAATGAGGCAAATCTTTACATGCAGCTTGAAGCTGAAGCTTACCAAATCACTTTGGCTGAAAAACAGAGCCTTATGCAGAGAGAGATCTGTTCTCTGGAAGAAAGATCAGGTACATATTCTGGAAGTAGAAATTCTGTTTCATTAGCTTCCTCAGGAAGACTGAATCTCTTGAAAGCATCAATAAACCATCCCTGTGCAGATGCTTCTCTGTCTGTGTTTTTAATTCCCATAGCAAAAATACACAATCGAATGAAGTCCACCGGTAAGCCCAAAATGTGGTTGTGAAAGAGCAGCCAAACTGGATGCATCATTGGTGAGAGGTGAGGAATATAATAGTCTAACGTCACATTCAAAAATTACTTAAACACTGATCCAACATGGTGAGGAGAGGACCATATACACAAGCTCTATTTTTATTTATATATTACAACGATGAGTTTTATTCCTTGATTTTTATCTGTTTTGCATTTTAACTCTTCTTCCAAAATTGGACTGCACTGCCAACAAAACATAAACTAAAACATCTAGCCTCTTCTTACTGCTGACACTGATCCTTGTGCCAAATTCCTAAGGGACTACTTTACTGAAAAAGTGGGAAAAAGAGGGGGGGAATAAAAGAAGGAAACAAAAAAAAAACAAACAAAAAAACCCAAAACAACCAACCGTCCTTGTGCTGAAACACTATGTATTTCACCAGCTCTCTGACAGATCTTTCTGGTATATATCCTTTTGAAAGAATAGTTTAGTACTTTCGATTCCTTTCCAGTGAGATCCTGAGCTGGCATGAACTTGACTGAACCCTACCAGCAGATGTGTATTTTCTTATAAACTTGGTGTGAGGTTTTGAATAGAAAACACAGTTTAAGATTGCAACGAACAGCAATCGGTACATATTAGTACCCTCTCCAGACTGAAAAAGAAAATCTGTAAGAATATGGTCTTCACTGAAAACAAGTATTGTTATGCTCTCATAGGATGTTGCAGCTTATGTGGCTGCCCTCGTACTTGGGGCTGAGTGATTTCTCCTTGTAGTTTTTTCCTTGCTGCATCGTCAACTTACTGCTGAAAAAACCTTCACCTGAATTTGCCAAGGAATCTACTAACTTCAGTCCCTGGAGAAGGGCAAAAAGAAGTCCCTAATCTTATTTCAGTGTTTCATAGAAGCAACTACTGCCAGTAAGGTAAGACTCTTCTGCCTTTGCTTGAATTCCCATGCGAACAAATCTTTCCGATTTACTTGCGTTAAAGGCCACAGCAATCCACAAGCAGTACACAAACATCATATTTAAACAGATTAAGAACTTATCTAATCCCTCTTCTTCATTCATCTTCGCTGTTTTGGAGGGGAATTACATTTTAATTTACAGAATTTGGAAGAACACAAAAAATAATCTAGAAAAAGGGCGTTTTTGTGCTTTGCTTGTTAGTTAATTCAGTGTGTGTGTGTAAGAAATGACTGTGTTTTGAGTCACCTGTACAACAGTGCACATGTTTTGTGCAAAAGAGCAAATTCTCTGAATTTCCATGGGATTACAGGCAGTTTATCAGTTAAAGTTGAGTAGCCATAAGCAGATCCTGTGACTGTTAAGAGCAGCACTGGAGCGGCCTCGCTACAAACCTGGGCGTAACACTGGATTTTTCAGGGTGCTTTTTGTGAGAGGTGTTCAAAGCACTGCTACCATTGGCTTCGCAGTAGCGTTCATATTCTCATCTCAAGTTATCAGAGAAGAGGAATGCCATGACAAGTGTGTTTATGCTGCACGTTACATGTCTGCTATGCAGAGGAAGGGAACGGTGTAAGTTACCTTTTCTGATAAAGACTGAACAAGGGTTTTAAACAAGGGTTTATCGCATACTTGGTGCTTGACCAATTGGTGCTGGCCCTATTCCAAGGATGCAAGTTTTTTGGCCTATGAAAGGACCAAAATTTTTATTTTTTTTTTAACACTGATGGAATTGCCTTTGGGGAATGGACTGCAGAAATTTTAACTGAAGGGGAAAGAAAATCTTAAGTTTTTTTGGCTTAACTTCCAAAGAGCTGATGTGAAGCAAGTACATAGCAAAGGTTAAAATGATGTCTTCTACTACTACTAATATAACAACTACTATGTTTTAGTCCTAGGGGGAGGGGAAGACCTCACAGTAGGAAGTCTAGCGACCTTAATAGATAGCGTGAGCAGCTTATAATAACTAGGAGGCCAGATCCAGTGATTTTAATCTTTATAATCAGTGAGACAACTTGTAGACTGGTGTGGAAAGCATGGTCCTTCTTGTGTAAATTCAATTTAACTTGAATGGCAGTCTCTCTTCAGACAGTATTGGTCAGAGGAGCTTCTTTGAGTCTAATTCTGAACAGTAAAACCCTGGAAACTAATATGCTTCACATGCTTTTCAAAGAAAGGTCCAGTGTTTCTTTTAACTCTGTTTGAAGTAGCTCAGAGGAATAACACGCTTGACCTCAGCCTTGGCAGACGTGGTCTCTGTTTCTGCACAAGTGTGGGAATGGAATTTGAGTAACCAGAAGCCTCAACTTCATGTGCTTTTCTTTAAGATGCGGGTGAGGGGAGGACCTTTTTGGGGGGAAAAAAACAGAGAACTTGCAGATACATCAGCAGGGAGTGTTCCTCTCCAAAATACTGAACTCGTGACCTGCTGAAACTTAGAAGCAAGGGAGGATAAACCATGACCAAGAGGCACAGACCATCCAGCAGGAAAGCTGTCTGTATGTAGTCAGTTTGGAGTATGTACTATCTCAGTCATGACCACAGTCACAGAAAGTAGGACAGAGTTGCTACGTAGCTTGAACACATTCCTGGGAGAAAAACATGTAGAATAAAAATGTCAAATGTCCCTGTATTGAAAACTACTTTTTTTAAGAATCATTCCATGCAAACCTTCTTTGCAGTGCAGGAGGAGGGTCTTGCTTCCCAAGTTTGGGGAGTGGAGTTTAATACTGCTCAGTGAGAAACCACAGATACTTCTTGGCCTGGGAATTTTGGGAGTGCCCTTCTGAAAAATAACTGCCAGTAGAAATAAGCCTGCAAAGTGAAAGAGAAGGAAAGTGTGGAGGAAATAGTGAATTACCAAGCCAGGAAATGGCTTAAACAGGCAGCTTTACTGTGGGAACAGCACTGTAAACAATTGCTACTCTTAACTTTTCAGCATTTAGGACTGCAAGATTATGTGGACTTCTGCATACCTTATCCTAAAACAAGAGTGATGGGATAATGCAAAAGTAATTAAACTGTCCCCATCCTAATCGATCACAAAATCAAAGGCTTTCAAAGAGAACAAAGTAACTTTGAACAATTAACAAAAAAATAATCTCACATCATTACTATGTTTTCTTGAATCTAAAAAGCCTTTAGGAATTTTGGAAGTAGTTCTAGGGTAAGATTAGTCTGTAAAAGATGGAGGTGCCTTACAAAATGCGCATACACACAAACAGGCTGTAAATGTTTGGTCATTCATATTTGAATCTGTGTTGCAGACTCAAATGAAATTCTATATCTTAATTTGATACCTGCAATTTACACAAGATTTTGTTATGGAAATTAAATGGTGGTGATAAAGTACTAATATTGGTTCAGATTTTTGAGTAATGAAATGCTCTATCTGGTCTGGATGCTTTATCCAACACACCTTTATCCTATGCCGCTTTCTTGATCATAATCTGTTTTCCACCACCCTGTGTGGACTTGCAGACCTCCGACGTGCTGTTGGGTTTGAAGCTTTATCTCAGGATGGAAACTTAACTGGGAGAGACAGCTCATAATAATTTATACTGGAATGAAGGGCTTTATTGGTTGCCTGCACTGTCTACATCAGGGAACTTGGTGGTGTAGAAAGGTGTCAGCAAAGAGGGAGAAAAGCCCCGGCTTTTTGAATACCCAGTTACGCTGGTGTGGATAAAACCAGTGCCCCTCCCAGGTTCGCATACAGTAGTACAGACCCAGAAAGGATTTATATTGGTGCATGCAAAAGAGCAGCAGGTTTTGTCCTAGGGAAATCAGAAACATTTGGGTTAGTTCTAGCTTTTGTTAACATAATGTTTTTTCATTTGATTTGCTGCTGCCCCTAGCGTCCTGCATTTTTTTAACATTTTGGAGCTTGAAAGCATCCCATATAAACACATTTGATATATTTTTTAAAAAGGGAGGGGGCAGAATAGTCAGACTGAATTTTTGTGCCTGAGCACAGCGTCAAAACTACATTGCTAGTTTATGCAAATTTGGTTAATTAGATAGTAATAATTTGAAATACTGCACTAAAAGGTTACTTTTCTACTTTCATTTGGGAAAAAAAAAAAAACAGATTTGCATTCCCTGAGAGAAAGTGAATGCTCAACTTAAAAGGGTTTTGCTGCAATGCTAAAATACTTAACTTTAGGCTATGAGAAATGGATTGGATTTATTTTTTAACTAGTGGAGTCTCTGAAGTTGTTATTACAGAGGCAGGGAAAAGTAGGTCGTGCGGCTCCGTGTTATAACATATTCATGAATTTTATTTCCAGGTTTTAGTTTAATCAAGGAGGTTATCATCCACTGTCTGATTCTGAATTTCAGTCCTAAATTGCCTGGCTGAATGCCTTGATGTTGATGCAGATTAATACCAGAAAGCAAAACACCAGAAGATCCTCTTCTGGATCGTAACAGCCGATTAGTAATAGTCATTGTGAAATAACGGGTTCCAGCGCACAGGGTCACTTGAGGTAAGTTTGTCTGATTTTAGTTTGGGATATTGGAAGTAACGAAAGGGCTGTGACCCATAGCTGGTTTCGGTGGGGCAGGGAGAATGTAAACCCTGTAAGAATGTCTCAAATTTGCTTCCTTCCTTTAAGAGAGACAGGCTGCCGTGCCTTTCCTTTGCAGCTATAGGATGCGTGCTACAGGTTTTCTGTGTATTAGTTGTGATCTGTTCGTAAAGCACAAAATAAGAAGCAGCATTTTACCTGATTTCCATCAGTCTGCCATTCTCAGAACTCTTACCCTCTTGTCATTTCAGATACGAACACATCAGTAAGGTTGCAGGAGGTGTCTCGAGGTTGCTTCAAACATAAAAATGCACTAGGTATCCAAAGCATATCATGCTGTCCTGACTAAGACTGGCATGGTAGATGGTCTGTCCAAAACTTTTGGTAACTTCTGTTCACTTGTTATCAAAGCACCTAAAGCCTATGTGGCGTGACAGGTTTAAGCTGGGGGTGGGCCACAATGTATATTAGGTCCTGTCCTTCCTAGAGATAGTGTTTGTCGTGTGTGCAAGAAATTAGATGCTACTGCACCAACCATCTTTTAAAACGCTGAAGTAATTACTGTAAGCAGAGGATCAGTAGAACTGGAAATACTGTTATATCCCGATACATCCTCTTCATAGTGTCGATGGCTACAGCAACAACCGTCTTTCCTATACTTGCAGTTAAAACTGTGAGGATCTAAGAAGGACAACCACCATCTGCAGTGTCAGGGCTTGGTTTTTTGGTCTTAAGCAATAAGTGCAACGATGGCGTGCAGGTGCTCTCAGCCCTGGTTTGGGAGCTCAGTATCCTAATGAGGTTAAATGGCAAGGGATTATCGTTTAACTACAACAGTGGGTGGGGAAGAGAGAAAAAGCAAAATATTGTGAAAGCTCTCCGTGTTGTGGGTATAGTAGTAGTGGAGGAGGGGGAATAGAAGCACGTGCTGGGCTTTCTGCCACTGGCTGATTTGTGTACATACTTAGCTAAACATTCAATCGGGTGGACAAGATACTGCAGTAATTTCAGCTTTGAGCGTGCTGGTTAAGGCTTCATCCACACATTGCGTTCTCGAGAGAAGAAATGTTCGTGCTGCTTGGAGCTCCTGCTCTGTCAACAAGTTTCAGGTTAGGTATAAAGATGGTGTTGCCATTCCAGGTCATCTTTCCATTTCTTCTTAGTACTGCCTTACTTCACGTAGACCTTGGAGTCACTGGGAAGTAGGAGGCACACAGTGTTAGCTTTTATGGAGTTTGTTGTTTTATGTGTTTATGGAGTTACACCATTAGCTGCACTAGAACAAATAATCATGTTTGTCATCTGTAGTAAAGTCAGAAATACGTCATCTCTTCTTATTTGATTAATAGTAGTGCAAAACTTACTGTGGCTTGACATATGCATATAAACTCCATATTTCAGCTCAGAAGTGAAAAGGGCAAAACTAGCAACTCAGCCTTCTTCTCGCAGTACAGAATTGATTTGGGGTTGCCTTTATTAAAATGTAATTAATTATTCCCACCTGGGAGCATCCATCAGTTGTTCCAATATCCTTTTATTTCAAGAAGGGCTGCGAGCTATGACTAAAAGTAAACAATATTATATGGAGAAATAAAACACAGATTTAAGTCAATATGGCAGTGATAGTGAGGAGTTATAACTTCTAAATCTGTTGCTAGAAAGAGTGAGTGATCACGCAGACAAAGGAGGTCTGGATGGTATACTTCATTTTATAAAATGATATTTGGAAAGTCCTTTCACAAGAAGTCTTAGCTTATGCTGTCTTAGTCACTGTAGGAAAAGGCATCTGTCAGGATTAATAACTGACCATTTATTCTTGGGTTCTATTTCTTATCTTTTCACCAATTTTTTATGGAGAGAAGTTGCTAAGCAATGTCATCCAGAGCTTTGTGCTGCTGGATCTGGAGAAGGGGGTGAGTAGGAAAGTGAAAAGCGAGTGGGATATTCAGTTACTCAGGATCATGGAACCTAATGCTGATGGGAAAATGTGGGGTAGCACTTAGTGAAAAGCACCTCCAGCTACACAAGTGCAACGGCCTATAAAATAACTGTTTCCTTGTAATAAAGAGCTTGGAATGATTCTGGTTAGTGTTCAGAAGACAGCGGGAACAATTAAAAAGACAAACAATGCTGGGAACTGAAGTCAAAATCACAAACCTTCTGTTGCTCTATAAATCTCCCATGTGTCCCTGCCATCAGCATCCCATGTAGCTTTGGTCATCTTTGAAAGGGCATCAAAAAAACCCTGAAAAGGCACAGAGCAGGGCAAAAAGGTAACCAGAAGTACAGTGCGATTTTCACGTGATGAGTAAACACCTGTGTTGTCTCAGTTGGGTAGAAGAGACAGCAAAGGAAGATCTGATACAGTTTTGTAAGATTAAAAATGGTATGGCAAAGGAGAGCAGGGAACGGTGCTTCACCCGTTACTAAAATAAATGAGAGGGTACCGGCTGATGCGAAGCGGCAAATCAAAACCAGAGGCAATGTTGCTACCCTAAGCAAACAATGAAACTTGCTGTTTGAAAGCATATCAACAGGTCCAAAAGTCAGCCTCTCTGACGGGACCAGTTGCACCGATAGCCGTCCAACACAATCCAAACCTGGCCTCTGCCTTAGGCACTCCCCAAGCAGCTGAGGAGTGGAGGGAGGACTGAGGATGCATCCAGTTCCATTGGTTTCCCTAAGTGTGGCCCGCCGGCCTCAGTCGGGTACCACTGCTGTGAGGTGATGGGGTTTTTTTCTCGTACACACAGACAGAGTGAGCTAGTTTGAGTTTTTCAATACGAGATGAATGCTGGAAACAGACAGCTTGTGTTAACCCCTCTGTTGTACCTGTACAGACCCCGCGCTGGGGAGTTGAGCGTTTGGAGCAGAAGCCGCTCATTAGTATTGTCCAAAGCAGCGATGCGGGGGTGGCTTTGAGAGCTGGAGCCTCCGCAGAATGGCAATTCCAGTGTAAGACACTAGTGGACAGTCTTATTTATCTTGCGTTATCTTATCGTGCATTTTACAGCTAAAGCATGCTAGTTGCGTACAAATTGATGGGTTTGTTACTGTAGTGACCAGTTAGCACTGGGATTATTTTTCAGCTTAATGAATAGTCACACCTCAGGATAAATATTTACCTCACACCTTGCACTTTTTCCATAAGAACACTGAAGAAATGGGCACTTCTTGGTAGCTTATGAAATTGCTGGTGAGGCTTCTGCTCACAGTGTGACCTTCTCTGAGCCGGGACGGTCGTCTTCTTCCCAGTGACGCAGTTGGAAGGCTTTGCTGTACTTTGCATGCAGTGAGTCACTTCTTTATTTTTTGACGGAAGTATGATCCACAGAGTCAGCAAATCTGAGCGTGAAGTATTACAGTTCCAGTCAAAGGAGATGAAACCCATCTCACGCTATCCTCATTGTCTCAGTTCCTTACAAGCAGCTGGAAGCAGTGTCTCCAGTCATTAAGAGTTGCAGCATTTTGACTGTACTTGTTGTCCATTCTGGTCAACAATGAGTTTTTAAAGAGATTGGAACTTGTTTTAGGAAGAAGTAGTTCTTGATCCTTTCCAGATGGAAAGTTTGGCTGAAGTGCACGGATCTCTACATTTGGGAACGTGACTTTACTCGTTCACTATGGTACCGTCTGTACAAGGGCGTGTGCGTGCTGACAAGGCAGTGCAGGTACCTCCGTCTGATTTCAGTAAGAGCAAACTGCCCCCTGCACTGAAGTTCATCCTGTGGTTGAGAACGGGAAGCTCTGCGGTCAGTCTGCAAGTGAGAAGCCCATCGGGTTTTACAGTAATAAGTAGGTTTTAGCATCTGTGGGAAGACAGGAAAGCTTGTAATCAGGTAAGTTGTGATGTTCAGAACTGTTAGTAATGAGAAAGTGAGAGTTCTTCACCATTACCAAGTGTTATCTTGGAAAACCGAGATCTAAGACAACTATAGCTATTTCTTGTCCACAGCTACAGAGCCCTTTTGCTCGGGAGGCCCAAGAATTGACACTGTTAAAGCTACTTGTTTTCAACTTTTTTTTTTTTTTCAGTCCAAATAAATCATTCTTCTTTTGCTTTTGCAGTATGTTTTCCTCAAATATGTGGGAGCTTCCTTCTAAAAATAAATTTTTTAAGGGTACTCAGTAAATTTTCAGTATGCTAACATCAGCTCGATATTTGAACTGGATCAATCAAGGAAGGAGGGGAAATAATGATAGGAGATGGTGACCAGAATTAAAGGGTGCTTGAAAGAGCTACAGGTGTTCAGCACACTGCCTGTCTTTCCCCCAGCCATTCTGTGTATTCTTAAATATAATCAATAAAGGATGTTTAAGTGTTTATCAATCTAATAGCTTCTGTTCCAAGATTAAGACACCTATGACATGACTGAGTGAAATATTCTCAAAGCCACTGAATTTTGTTAATCCATTACCTCCTGTTTTTCTTAACCAAGCATGGATTCACAAAGTAAAAAATACTCCTGCTAAACTAATCTGCACTCCAAGATAAAGTGATTTCTGCAAAGCACTTGAAGAAACATAAGCCATGTGTGTTTTTGAAGTTAGGAACCATTTTCTTTTCCTTTTTTTTTTAAGAAGAAAAGAAGTGATAGCTTACATTCATTTTTGTGTAGTGTAACGCTTGAAAATGTGACTTTTTCTAAGTACACTACATGTTCTGAGCCATCTGATCAACGGAATAAAATTATCACATTCAACTCTATTAAAAATCTTAAACAAAACCAAGTCTGCTTTCTTGTTATGGGACAAGAAATAGTATTTAAATACCAAAAGATTACATATAATCTGAAAAAGGGAAGTATAACCTGAGGTAAGAATAGAGCTATCTTGAAAACATCCTTTATTCTAGAAAGGCTGAGTAATTAAACACAGGCCCCAGCTGTAGACAGAAACTTGGGTTATGGTGTGACATTTTCAACACCAACTGCAGTACTGAAATGTGCCTGTCTTTCTCTAGAAACTCCAACCTCATCTTTCCGGCAGTGCTTTAAGTCTTTATACTAAAAAGAGGAGCGAGCGCTCTTCTTCACGCTGAGTCACAGCTCACCTCTCACTCTGCGCTAGTCATCCGCTACAGAAAATCGCATCTGTCCTAATTATACCAGTGAGTTTTTCTTGTGTGGCGATGCTGGGATTTGAAATGGCAAATGGGAGTTGCGCTCGCTGGGAGGCAGAGCTTTCCTGGTGCGCTCCGCTGTGCCGGAGGCAGCCTCCCTTTGGGCACTGGACCAGCTGCTGCGGGAATGGATGTGGTCACGGACCTCCAGCCGCCTGCTCCCACCCGGGTCCCTCCCAACCCACACCTTGAGAAACACAGCTGCGTTATCCGACGAGTGGGATTTCAGCTGTATGGATCTGTGGGTAGGGCTTTTCGGCCAACAGTAGGAATTTGGGTTTAGACCCCAGAGAAGCAGCGGCGTTGAGCAGTTGAAGGCAGGGAAAGGGAGAGGAGCTCAGGGGTGTGCGGTTTTGTCTAATGGACCGTGGGAGAAAGTCTCAGGCGTGAGTGATGCCCACGTTGGTAAAACCCTACAGCAAAATTAAACAGGACAAAACATGATTGACCCTGGCGATTGGTATTTAGAAAGGAAGGAGAAGGGAATACGATCAAATGTAAACAAAACTACCCTCAGGTTACTAGAAGCTATCAATAGCTGCATGCTTCAACAAAGATGCCATAGCCATGTGGGGCAGAGGCAGGAGTAAGAGAAAGAAAAAAAAGCTTCTAAAAAGGGAGGTGGTCCATCCTGGGCCTTTATCCAAGAAAATTTGCAAAGATTGATATGCATTATTTTTCTTGTCGAAGTTCACACTTTATCTGGACAGTAATACTATGCATGTATGAAAGCACTTGGTTACATCAATCAACCTAATTTTACCTTTTGGCAGTTATTCCAAAACCTGACTGTGCAAAGGATGTAAACTTTGCTCTGTATTAATTGCATTTATGCTATTGCAGGTATTCTGTGTTAATTGCATTTATCCTATTGCAGGTATTCAAATTATCGCTGACAGTTAGATGCTTCTAGTACTAGAGCTGATTTAGTTTAAGGAGTAACTGTCACGTTCCCTAGATAGGTTTTACCTTTACTGATTTAAAACCACTCAATGTTGGAATTTCACAGGCAGAGCAGTGATGAAACCCTGCAGACATTCAGAAATAAGTCTTGGGAATTATTCTGTAGGGCCCTATACTGCTTCTGCATTCCCCAGATCAAAGCATCGTTAGAAGATGAAAAAGTTATATTAATTACATGTTTACCTCAAAACTATTCTAGCTGTTCTATAACAGATCACAAGACGCTTCTCTCCCCTTTATCCTTGGACCTTCCGTTCCCATGCATTACTAATGTTTTTTAAAATAAGCTTTATTAAAGGCACAGCCTAACTCTTCAGAAGGGTGGGATTTTTGCCATGAGGATGGGGCATCACCCACCTTCTCTGTAGCCAGTAAAGGGGTTTCACTATCTGCTTCCACCCACTGAGGAGTGCTCCAGGGCCAGCCCTGGGGAGCTCAGTGTCTCGGAACTGGAATTCCTCCTGGCAGGAATGTGTGGAGCTGTAGGTACAGGCATGACCGGATACGCATCGACAGCTCCAAGTAACCTGAAAGTCAGTTTAGAAATAACCCGAGTTAAAACTGCTGACTAGCTGTCACCTTCAAGGTTAGCATCACCAGTTTACAAGCAACACGTTAACCTACAGTGGAGAGCTAGAAGCAGCAGGGTGGCTGTTTTCCAGTGCAGAAGAATCAAGGCAGCTACACATAACCTATATCACCTGTCAAGATTTTAACTCCTTTTCCATTAAGGAACAAAGTTTAAGAAATATCAGGTAGGTACGTCCAATCTGAATGTAACTGCTTTAATTGTAAGTTCTTAGAAGAGCCAGCACACACAAATATTTTACTAAGAATTTACTGAGAACCAATAGGAAGATAAGGTTTCCAATTTACAATTTAAGGCACAAACTGGAATTCATACGAAAGCGACTCCTCATTTGCTGCAGAGTATTTGCAGCACTCACTCACTCGATCAGAAGGCAGCAGCTCGCGGCTGGGTGCTACTTTCTATCAGTTCCCACATCTTAGACTTAAAAACCTTTGTGAACAGCCAAGACCAAGTTTCAGGCACGCAAAAGCATCTCTTCGTGCAAGAATTTGAGGTTATATAAATGACTAGAGTATTTATCTGGTGATCTGATCTGGTGGCATTAAGGCAGAACTAGGAATAGTTCTGGGGCTTGAGTCAGGCGGAGTGTGGAAGTTGCTCAGTGTGAAAGGATGAATGAAGTGCTTTATCAAAACAAGAATTGTAAAATTGAGACCTGAATTGGAAACTTGAAAGCTTGAAGGCTTGAAAGCTGACTAGAGGGTTTTTTTTATGTGGTGGTGGTGTTGTATAAAAAAGAATCATATAATTACATGCTAATGGTAAGACCAAGCTAGCACAGAGAAATGGCAGCGGGCTGTTTTCTGCATCCAGTAAGAGAAGTAACAGGCTTGAACTAAATCAATGATTCAAACAGATGGTAGAGAGCGCTTTTTAACAGTGGATGTACTGACATATTGGAGTACATGACCACTGGAGGACAAAGTCTCCATCCTTAATGATTTTAAGAACAGCTTGGGGCAGGTGACACATGCCCCTTCCTCTTGTCATTGAATCCATTTAGGTATCACTAATTGTACTTAAACTCGGTTTAGAAAAAAAAGCGGGGAACACGACAATTTACCCAAGTCATCCCTTCTCAAGCTGCAGCTGAAGTGACTGTGAAAAACCAAGGAAAGGTTTCCAAAACTTCCACCAGAGAGGCCTCTGCTGTACTAGAGCTGGTCTCCTACAGCCCTTTCTCGTTATTTTAGCAAATGCACTTGCACCTTTGCTGCACTTTAAATGCTATCCAGAGCCCACCTGAAACCAGTACTGTTTCGTACCCATGCCTAAATAAACAAGGTGGTAATAACTTCACAGATCTATGGCAAAACATTAAAACCACTCGTCCACAGCTCGGGTAGTGCTCGGGCTGTATGGCCCCACACTTGCCTACCCAGCTGGGATTTCTGCCCACTGCAAGCGAACAACCATGCAGCTTTTGCTTACAGGAACACATGCTGCCTTTCCTTCCCCCCTCAGCTCCTGTCTTCTCAAAAAAAAAAAAAAAAAGGGGGGGGGGGCAAAAATTACTGAGTTACTGGTGTGGGGTTTGTTCTCTTCTTGATTTATGGTACAGCTCTAATGGGTTTTATTCGAATCCTGGCAAAGACGACATTACCAGATTTCCTCCTAGGAAATGTTATGAGACATTAACCTATTGCGGAGTACTCCAGAACCAACTGTTCCGTGAAGGTCAGCGTTGCCTCCTTTACACAGAGCACAAACAAAATGTACAAAGCATCTTTAAACTAGGACTTGGGTCTTCTTGTGCATTACAACTGATTTTCAGGAGACTAC
The DNA here is from genome assembly GCF_000708025.1 of Charadrius vociferus. Lineage (NCBI taxonomy): Eukaryota > Metazoa > Chordata > Aves > Charadriiformes > Charadriidae > Charadrius > Charadrius vociferus. The sequence goes on along the minus strand of NW_009647750.1, from coordinate 874,944 downwards.
AGCACCCTGTACAGAATTTTTCAGGGATCACAGGGCTCCTGGACCACACAGCTTCATATCTTACCATAACATGGTTGTCTACCATATCAATTCCTTTCTATTTCTAAATTAATGGAGCTGTCTTTTTAAATGAGTTGTCTTTTTTCCCTCCCTTCCTGCCACGCTGTTCTCATGGATAAAAAAAAAAAAAAAAAAAAAAAAAAAAAAAAAAAAAACAAACAACAAAAACCACAACCACCGTCCAACTTCCAGGCTGAAGTGATTCATTGCTCATGTACAAAAATCTGTTCTTATGCCAGTATTGTCCATAGCTTGATTACCTCTCTCCCACACTGCTGCTCATGTTGCTGTGCACCGCTGTCCTCTTTCAACCTTGACTTTGAGGCTAAATAAACCACACGGCTTGGTCCTCTCTGAGACAGAAGGCTTTTATCTCATTTGATGTTTCTCTGTATCTATTAAAAATGTGAATTCATCCCCTTGAGCAACTAGGAGAAAGAACATGTTAATGCCGCCATACGTTTGCCCTTTTCACAACTGGCTCGCTCGGGGGTTCGGAGCCACCCCGTGAGCCACCGATGTGCCCTGAGCAGGCACACCCGCGCGCTGACTGCTGCTACAGCACTTCAGCACCGCCAGCTCCGGCATACCAAATGTGTCACTCAGCTTCTGGCAGCCTGATACCGACTTGGCCTCTTCAGAAGAGCTGACTTATTTGTCTAACATCTCACAGATAGCCTGGCGCCAGGGACCGAGTCCAGTTCCTCTGAGAGCTTTTGAATACTTCAACCATCAGACACTGCCCCCATCCTTTCTCCTCCTCCTGCAGTCTCCTACTGGATTCCTGTACGCTTTCTAACTTCTGCTGCAGACCAGGCAACGCTCAAGGTGCCAGACGCGTTGCATGAGCCATTCCTGCCCCAGATGGGTCTAACCTTGTGCATTGATCAAGTGCTGTAGAGGAGAAAAAACAACCACCTTGTGATAGATGACCATCAAGGAGCATGAAAGGGGAGGCAGCAGATTTCCTTCAGCACTTGACTTTGCAGCAGATACTGAACGTATCTGGAACAGTGTGCTCACACGAGAGGTTTCCTGGCATTTTTTGAAAAGCTCATACTGAAAACAATAGATGTCAGTGATACACACGTGAGTCACTGCCGGAACTGGCACTTTTAAATCCAGTGTGCAAACATCTGTCGCTTGAACCAAGGACACAGGCAAGGACCTCCTCCAGACCCCTCTGTTCTGGTGGCTGGTGGTAATGCCCACTGCAGGAGGGACAGCAAAGGTGCTCCCAATTGCACTTCAGGCAAAGGCAGACAGATGGAACAGCTCTCACATCATCGCTGGTACTCACAAGCCGAGTTTGTTAGTATGGGAAGGCACAGAAAGACTCTATTTTTACAACCCGAAGCTTTTCAACTTTAGTTTTGCAGGAGAACACTTCTTCCCGTGCCTCCCACCCCGACGCTGCTAGGAGAGCAGTGGGACAGTTAATAAATTCCTTATGCAGAGGGGAAAAGAGGAGTCTGGTTTGCAGGAGAAATTGTTTGTATGGGCTGAGAAAGGGACAGCGGTTGCCAAGTCGCCATTGCCCTGTGGACCAGCGCTCCACCAGAGGGGCTGGTCCACCACCTGTTGTCTGCACAGCCATTCGAACAGAGGAGTGGGAAGGCCTGGCTTTGAAGAGCTACCAGTTTTCCCTCTACAATCTGGATTCAGCCTCACCCTGCTCTCCCTCCCCCTGAGCTCTCCCCCTCCATCGCCTCCAAACAATGCTCTTGGGGCAATCCCCAATGCCTCACTGCAGCCCAGCTCTTGGCCCCTACTTCTCCTCCCAGCGTTCTGTCTCCATGCCCTTTCCTTCCCTCCCACCTGCTCCTAGCTCCCTTTTCCAATTAAATCAGTCACAGCTTCCAGCTGCCCCTCCTCATCAAATCCCAGCCCCTCGTCCCTCTTGCACCCAAGCCCTTTGCCCAACAAATCCCGCTCTCTACAACTCCAAAGCCTTTTCTCCTGCCCCCTTGTGTTTACCCCATCCATCATCAATGTCTTCTCCCTCTCACCTATAGTCCTTTCCATTATTAAGCACTGGAAGGCTGAACGCTGGATTCCGGAGTCTTCCTTGGGACTACCAGCAGGAGAAGGCATCAGTGGGAGCGCAGGTATGGCAGACTCCTCCCAGCCCAGCCCCAGTGCCACAGCCCCAGCTGTAGTTACATGGCTTTGATTCCCACTGACGTATGTTTTGTACCACACTGAGCTTTTCTATGGGAAAGAACGAGGTTTGAGCACGCTCACTGAAGGTAAAACCAAGGCAGATTTTATTCAGTATAAAACAGAGATACACACACATACCAAAACCACTTTTACTGAGCACATGCTATCTGTTTTTTACAAACATTAATATATTTGGCCAAATCAGAATAGAAGGCAGAGGTAAAAAGAAAACACGGAGGGTGTCCTCTACACAGAGGTCGTTTCCCCTACCCGAATTGGAGTCCCTGTCCCAAAGCACTGAAGTGACAAATGATTTCCAAGAAACATCTTTGAGAGTATTTGAACATAGGCAGAAGACCACCACCTCCCAACCCTGGGTTCAAAAGAACATGCACTGTGTTGACTGAAGCTCCCCAAAGAGACTTGTCCTTTGAGGCCAAGATGAAAAGTTTCAGCCTATGTACAGCTGCAGTTTGGCAAAGCTTGGAGGACTGGAAAGAGGGTGACAAATTTGGAAGCGCTGGGGGGAGACCCGATTCCCATTTACCAGCACCAAGAAATGGCGCTGCAGGTGCTGTGGGTCAGCAGCAGAGCTTAATGCCTCAGTGCTGGAAGCAAGAATTCCTCGGGACTCAATACCCGGACAGACTGTAAGCACTAAAATGTTAATCAGCTTTCAGCTGTTTGCCCAGTGCTGAAACTGCCAAAGGTACACCTCAGCAACAAGCAACAGGTCCCTCAGTCACCAAAAACCACCTCCTTAACAAGTTTGGATTTAACATTCACCTCTTTAAATCGCAGTCAAGAGAAGGACAATGCAGACCACATCCCCTTCCTCACAGACACACAGCCTGCGGGGCACTGGAAACATCTATTACTGCAAGATTTGCTTTGACAATCATCTTTTTCCCATATTCTTCTCCATGGCAGTAGGTGTCATATCAAGTTAAACAGGAATGGCCAAAACCCATCTAAGATAGTCCCAGTGCTGCACGGATCGCAGGGTGATTCTGAGGAGCAACACGCACCGTTCTTACAGTCCCAGTACTCCAGATACAAACAAAGACTCTCAGAGGCAGCTCTTCGTGTTCAAGAAAGGAACAGGACATGCCGTCAGACTTCTTGGTGCTCACAGTCTTTCAGGAGCTCAGTTCTCCACTGAAATGCTGTTTCATGGCATTACCATAACAACTCCAGAAATTCTGTACTTTTTTTTTTTTTTTTATCATCGGGCTCACAGAAAGTGGGGATATTGAGAACTTAATGTAGAAACTCAGAGCTCTTCTTGATGCACAGGTTGATGGGGTGGGGTGGGGTGACTAAAATGACCTGTGCAATACTGGAGTTGTTAAATAAGTAACTTCATGACCGTTTAACACTTCTCGGAGGATACTACAACTGGGAGAGTTACTAAGCTAGTTCTGTCGCATCTGAAGTATGCGAGTACATACCATGGGTATCTGCAAGGACTCCACCAGTAACGTTCTAGGCAGTGCAAGCAATGCAGGGGCTAAGTATTTCTTGACCCTGGACTTTAAACATTTCTCACAAGTAGGTTGCTACAGTTGTCTCACCAAAAGCAACAATTTAAATACAGATAGAATGTTGCAAGACAGCAATTAACAATTCCAGCGTGGAAATATCATGGCCTTTTATGTACAATTATAGTGCTTTAGTTTCTACCTCCCTTAAGGCAAACACATGATCACCAAAAGTTAAGTAAGAACAGATGATAGAAATAAGTCCTGTGAGCATTTCTCAGTTGCGTTCCCATTTCCCACTATGACTTTTTAATATATTAAAGTTGTTAATTCATTACATGTAATGCAGCGCAAGTAGGTTGTTTTTCCCAAATCTCAGTCTGAACTACTGAAACTCCGTGGCTCAGTCCTGCTCTCTGATGCTAAGCCTGCCAAGTCCAGCTCAGCTATAAAAAGTGTTTATTGTTCCCTTGGTCATCATGCCATCCTCTGCTCTAAAAGATGCAGTTACGGTTGGGTTTTCTACATCATTCTGTAGAACTGGGACTTCAGTTCAAAATCCCAGTTGAGCCCGGTAACAGGAAAAAAGCTGGTGACCGAGCCATAAATGCCCAGTTGCTCTCAAGACGCAGTTTAACCCCGGGCGTCCTGCTTTCAGCAGGTTCTACTTCCAAAGACCTCCACCCATGAAACTCCCTCTGCACTCGTCGTCCTAATCAGACCCGTTTCTGCCTTTTCAGGTAAGTACCAACACTGACATTTGACAGTACCTATTTTTTTCTTACAAGGCCAACAGGCATATGCTGTGAGCATCCTGAACGATGCCTTCCGACACCAGCAAAACACCTTCAAGAGAAAAATGGGATGCATTTGTTGGTGAGCCTGAGCTGTCCTCCTCAGGCAGGGGAATTTTAGAAAGCCTTCTAGTGACTGAAGCGCACACATCACAACATCAGCCATTAAGCAACTGTCATCCAGTCTGAGATGCTCTTGTGCGTCCTGCTCAAAGACACTACTTACTCCTTTTTCAGTTTTTGATATTCCCCGTAGATTTTTTCAGAGTCTTCTAATGAACTCAGGCGACCTGAATGCAAACCAGGAATTGTGCTTGCTTTATTTTGTACACTTTGCCAAAAAGAGCCCTTTTCACAGTATAAAAAAACAAAACAACTTAGGGTGAGGAAAAAAAAAAAAGAGTTAATCACTAATAAAGAGCAATTCTGTTAGTGAACAACTTCCCCTGACAGAAATAATTCTTGATACAGAAAATGCATCTACGTCAAACAAGGAAACTGCTTCAGAAAATACTAAACAATTTTCAATTAGTGGACTTCTTCCCAGCTATAAGCATCCAGTTAAGCTAGATGGCAACACTTCTTTCTTCATCGTGATGAACTGGCATAAGTCAAGCTAAGCGTGGATTTCTAAAAAATTCTCATGAAAGACATTTACCGCCTGAAACAGCACGGTGAGATTCCCTGTCGAGGTGAAGCAAATGCATAACAATTGTAGCGTACAAATCTGTGACTGCAACCTGCTAAAAACAAATCAACACGCTATACTGGATTTTAATCTCTCATCCCACATAAGAAAATAAGTACCATATCGTCTTTTGGCATGCAAGAAAATCTTATTTTCTTCTCAAACCTGTCAGTACAAGCCAGGCTGGGTGCATTCCCAGAAAAGCTTTCCAAATTAGGTTACCCAAAACAGGTCATCAAGGTTTTAATACAGGCATTGTCCATCTATAAAAATACCATTATTAAATTACATCCAGAGACAAATTTTGCTCTCCTGGTGCCTGTGAGAGAATACAGAAACATCCCTTAGGTAATATGAAAGGCTGTTCGAGCACAAAACGAGCCCCTGTAATTTTTAGTTTAAGCAGAAACCAAAGGATGCAGAACTGTATGAAGCACGCTACCGTGAAATGAATAGATGTACTCAAAAACATTTTTATGACTACATTTTCCTGTCGGATAATGAAAGAAACCTGCTTCTTCTGCCAATGTATTCTTAGGTGGGAGGGTCAAGGAAGAAAAAGAGCTAAAATAAATGAAGGTTCATCCTAACTCACCAACATGTTTCACAGCATGATATTCAGAGCATGAAAACGACAATCAAAGTCAAATGTTTCCTCCAAGATAACGTAACGTCTTTGAAGTGACTTTATTTCCAGTACTTTATATAAATATAGCTTTCTCCCTTATCCTGGATTATCCTCAATTTGCAGTTCATGTTCTCAGTTTGTATTTGAGGACTGCAGTTAAACATCCCTATAACCCTTTGTACGCACGTGGGGCCGTTTAAACGCTGCCAGACTGTAATGGACTCAAAAGAAGCCTCTAAGAAGTTCCACTACTGCATGCCTAAACTACAATTGAACCTTCTATCCCCAAATTAAGAAATAAAGAAAAAAAGGTACTCGCACATACACACACACATGCACACCCTTCTCATACAAGTAGTAGGATGTCTACAGGAAAACGTCATTTTAAAATCCAAAATGAAAGTTAAGTTTTTCTTTTATTTTTAAATACAAGCTTTTATTTGGGAACTTGGCGATTAATTTGTCTCAGCCTCATCAGGAAACATTTGCCTTTGTCCAGCAGTTGCCAGCTGAGAGGATGTTATTGTTCGGAAGGGATGTGACCAGGAGGACCCTGTGCACGGCACAATGTGTCAGCCCGGAAGCCAGGGAAGAAAAGTGATTCTCTCATCTGGCTGAGAAAACAAAAGGGAAACACCGAGTGTTCGCCTGCCAGTTACAATCACCTCTGCGCCTGTCCCCAAGAAACATGTTAGTCACCTGTATCTCGCATCAGTATCACCACCTAACTACACCAATATATTAAAAAAAAAACAAAAAAAACCAATCCTACTTTAAAAAGAATTACAGCTTTCTTTAGAAAAGCTAAGATTTCTGCCACAGACATCTTTGAAACACTTTGAAACCACAAACGCTTAGGCTCCCCCCACACGCCACTGCTTACCCCGCTGCTCCAAATGATGGCGGGGTCGGCCACGCTTCCCCTTCCCTCAGCCAGTGCCCCCCTCCCCAAAGCACCATCAGCCCCACAGAGCCACCCGGCCGGCAGCAGGACAGCAGAGCCCTCCCACCGACGACAGGAACCCTCCGTCCCATCCAGGCCCACCCGGACCTCAGCGGCCAACTTCGCAGAAGCCCCTTGTCTGCATTTCAGTAGCGATATGGCAGAGCACAACGTGCTTCGGCGCTCAGGACAGGCGATGCTCTCACAGCAACACCTTCCAAGCTCTCCAGTTCCTTGCCAAGAGTTGCCTTTGGGGGGATTTTTAAATTTTGACACAGGTTTGGTGGTTTTTGGTTGGGTTTTGTTGTGGGGTTTTGGTGGGTTTTTTTGGAAGAACACCCATGCTGTGCACAAGGTCATGGTTTCACGTCGAAAGGGCTCCGAGGTTGATCCCTCCCCAGAGGACACCTTTGACCAAACCTCTCTCTTAAATACAACGTCCCCTCCACCCACCCCGCTGCAGTCCCCAGAGAGAGCAGCACAGCCCCCCCGAGGCGGCAAGATGGTGACGGTGGTGGTGGTGTGTCCTGACCGCGCCGCGCCGCCCCTACCCGAGGCGACGCAGCTTTGCCTCCG
>NW_009647750.1:849005-865736 GCF_000708025.1 Charadrius vociferus | reverse complement strand
CCCCCCCGCCCCCCTCCCCCGCCTCGCCCGGGAAAGGGCGCACCGCAAAGGAGGTGTGAGAGCCGGGGCAGGTACCGAGCAGCTGAGGGTGGCCGGGGGAGGAGCGTTTGGGTCCCGTTATCTGCCGGGTCTCCAGAGAAAGACCACGCGACGGCAAGGCAAAGAGGTGCAAATGTATTTTTAGGATGGATGACAGCTATTCACATCTGCAACGGGTTTCAGAGGCGCTGCGGTTTCGGCGCTGTAGAGAGCTGCGGGGTTTCTCAGCCATGCTTTTGTCTGTGTGTGCCTGCTGATGGGTACCGACATCTCTTTCATGACTCGTTGCTCCAAGTTTATGCATCTAAAAGTTTCGTGTCTGTCTGAGCTGGTCACCCTTTGCAGCTGGTAGGAAGAAATGGGCACCCACAGGGGGACATCCAGCCTGCCTGGGGTGTCTGACAGCCTTCTGAGAACCCTTCTCTTTATTGGGAGCATAACGTTACCAGCTCTCGCTTAGACGTCCAGTTTTCTTAGACATCTTAGATTAAATAAATCTCTTGTGGGATGGAGAGTCAACAGGAGGTTGGCTTCAGGTTTTTAAATTCATATGTACAGCCACAAAGGGCCTTGAACAGTACAGACCTAGGAAGATGCTCACAGAAAGAGATAGACCACAATCCCGTGTTCCTGGTTAAGGAACCCACCTGGCAGGAAAGCAATGTCCCTGTCCTGCTGACCGCAGCAGGGGCTGCTGACTGTCCTAACCTCTAGGCAACAGGTGCTGTCCTCTGTAAAACACTGCTAATATTTAAGTATGGCATGCAGAGTGAAATTCAGTGAGGATAACACAATTCTCACCACCTGTGTGTGATGTTTTGACCCCCAGAGTAGTCTATGTGGTACATATCCACTTGTAGTAACACACATGACACAACCGTAGTCAACAATATCACATACAATGGGGCACAGAAATGACCCACATAGGTTCTAAAATATTCCTTCTGTAGTATAAATATATAGGTACAGAGTCTGCAACTGCTGCACGTTTTTCTGTCTGAATGTCTGGGTGTTAAAAAATAATCTCATTTCACATTTATCAGGCAACATGTGAGGAGCACAAAGTAATGTGAGAGAAAAAGCACGCTTCTCTGCTGTCCAGGGGGCGAGCCAGCAGCCTGCCTGCTAGCACTTTACTTGACCTTCTGTTAAGTAAGTGTTAAAGACTGGGCTTCCTGCAGTTTATGGCATGCTGAGTGAGGAGATGGTGCCAAACAAGACTTGTAGGCTCCTGAGTAGAAGAGTGTAGAAATGATGGCATTGGAAAGAAAATTCTGCCCTAACATACATATTCATCATGGCTTTGGGCTTTTTAAACAGGAAGATACACCAGCCCGAGTTTCCACTCTGACTCTGTAAAGACCAGGATTTCATCCAGACCCTTAAGCAAGTAAAGGGGAACAACAGAATAAAAACCCACTTGCCAAAAACGCTTCACCTATTCAAAGAACATGCACATCTAGTATTTTGAAGAGCTATCTCCAGGGTAGTTGACCAGTGATAGGACACGAGGAAATGGACTGAAGCTTCGTCAGGGGAAGTTCAGAATGGATGTTAGGAACAGGTTCTTCACAGAGAGGGTGGTCGGTCACTGGAACAGGCTTTCCAGGGTGGTGGTCACAGCATCAAGCCTGTCGGAGTTCAAGGAGCATCTAGAAGATGCTCTTAGTCATATGGTTTAGTTTTAGGTAGTCCTGCGAGGAGCCGGGAGTTGGACTTGATGGTCCTTATGGGTCCCTTCCAACTTGAGATAGTAATTTTTCTTCTATGGCATCTTGCAAAATAGTAATTTTGGAGGATTTACCAAGATGGGATCCTGAGAAGTGCAGATGAGAATGGATAATTCTGAGCTGCTGGGGTTACCCTTTTGTAAGACAAAGTAAAATGCTGAGTTGGCAATAGCATCAGCACCATCACTGACAAAGGAGCCACAGCGCAATACGTGTTACCTTAAACTAATTTTGTATTGGTTCCTATGATACATAGTAATCTAAAAACTAAAATCAAGGTCTGAAAACTGCCTAACTAAAGTAAAGCTGTTTTGAAAAGAATTAAATGTCTCCCAGAGGAAGACGGCCTGCCAGGCAAAGGAGAAATCATAGAAATAATACTATGTATGGGCTACATTGATTTTTTTTTTCAGACAACAGAGCTACAAACTTTGGTGGCAACTGTTCTGGAAAAAGTGAAAGATGCAAATCACTTTACCACAGGCTACATCTTTACTGAGATAAAAACACAGGCAGTTCTTAAAAGATTATCAACCCAAAAAAGAATCACGGCAATTGTTTTGTTCTGCACCTTCACATCAGTTCCTCTACTGAAAGAGGATTAGCCTGTAAGTGTTTACTTTGGTTGTTTTGGGTTAGGGCTTTTTTTTGGCGTGGGGAGATTCCAGCAAAGGCAGTATTCATGCTGCCACTCAGTGGGGGGATGCCTGGGCTAGGTTTGAAATCGCAGAGCTCCAGCCTTCCTGAGGGGTCACGGGAAGTACCTGGTTTCAGCATTGGGGAGTGGATTGCTGCTCCGAATAGAGCTGGGAAGAGATTGGCTTTCACTTTTCTTGCTTCTCGGTTCTGTCTTAATTTGTTCTCTCTTCAGCACAGGTAAGGGGCATGATTTTTCCCCATTTAGGCTTTTTCTATGAACCGTAAAGATACCATTTACATATACAGATGATCTTCTGCATCTCCTTCCAAGAGCAGGACAGTTCAGTACCCGAGAGAGGCAGCCAGGTTCTCCTTCATCCATCTGTGAAGCAGTCTGCCCATGTGGCATCTAGCTCCTGCCATTTCTTGGTGATAATTCTGTGCTTTATGTTATTTTGTAAAGCAGAAAAAAATATAATATAGGCATAAAATGTTCTGCATAGTTTAGTACAGCAGTATTTCCTTTCTAGTTTCCAAGCTTGTCACTGAAAGCACTGGCTGTTTTTAATCTAACATTACATTGGCTTCCTGTGTGTTATCTCTCTAACTTAATTTTTGCTCTTCCGTCTCCCACGGTACTTCTACTGACAAGAGAGACAGTAAATGCTGGAACACCGTGTTTCAGCCTCAGAATCATTTTTATCTTCTCAGCAGAGGTTTCAAAATAGAAATACTTGCCTCTGTATCTAGCCATCTTTCGGCTCTTGTATGCTCTTGTAATTTTCAAAGAGCGCTTTGCGATTAAAAATAGCTTGATTAGCTGATAAAATTAAATATGCTTTGCACAAGGAGCACCGCCCTCAAACATCCTGGCTGTTAATGAGTGCTCTGCTTGCACATATTGTCACTCACAGGCTTCAGCCAAAAGGAAGTCCGTGGTTAATGGCAGCTTAAAAAGCTTCAAGAAGCCAACAAACTAGGACAATATTTTTATTTTTGAAGTTGCTTTGTCATCAGATGTTGCAATATGTGCAATACCATGTGTTTCACATGTGAGACCAGTCTCAGTAGCTCACATTTCAGAAAGGACATGTTGAGAACAGCAGGATGGAGAAGCCGGTCCAGGCGAGGTGACTGGCGCAGAAGGGATTTTTTGCAGTGGAGTTTCCCCCAAAGCGGAACCGAGATTGGGGGCCTGCAAAAGGTCAAAAATATCACATAAGTTTTGAGGCACTCAGTGGAAATTTAGAGGCTATGAAGAAAGTGGAAAGTCGGGCAAAAGGAGAGGAGACTTCGAACCCAGGGGCTGCTGAGCAGCCGGGTGGAAGGAGGCTTCAGATGCAAAGCCACGAGCAGAAGGTGGTAATACCTCTGAGGTCACTCTTCAGTACCTGCAAGAAATATGAGGAAATGGGGCAGGAAAACTGTGGTGTTCACAACTGTCTTGGTCAGCTTACTCCAGCCAGTTAAACTGGCACTAGTCCAGTTCTCTGTGGGCTGATTTGAGAGAAGGCAGGTGTACAGCTTCAGGTTTTAGTTAATATAATCAAGTAGTCACTGTGCAAATGATACCACCCAGTGGCTCTCTGTAAAAGAGTGGGGCAGCGGGAATGTACGAGACCTCTCAGTGTCCCTCTGGACAAAGGGGGGCTGGCAGTGGAGGTTGGGGACCATGTGGAATTGGAAGGGAGGAGGCATGTTCCTCTCTCTTCTCTCCCAGATTTCTCCAGTGAACTGAGAACTGGCAAAGCCGTAATGGTAAGTAAGCGTGCTGCTGCTCTCCGTTGCCCCATGTAAGAGCCAGGCACAGAGCAGGAGCTGGCGGGGTATTCGGATGAAGCCAAATCCGAGGGCTGGAGCACCTCTCCTATGAGGAGAGGCTGAGAGAGTTGGGGCTGTTCAGCCTGGAGAAGAGAAGAGAAGAGAAGGCTCCGGGGAGATCTTATTGCCGCCTTCCAGTACCTAAAGGGGGCCTGGAGGAGAGCTGGGGAAGGACTTTTTACTAGGGCATGTAGTGACAGGACGAGGGGGAATGGCTATAAACTGGAAGAGGGCAGGTTTAGATTAAACATTAGGAAGTTTTTCACTTTAAGGGTGGTAAGGCACTGGAACAGGTTGCCCAGAGATGTTGTTGAGGCCCCATCCCTGGAGGTGGTCAAGGCCAGGCTGGACGTGACCTTGGGCAACCTGGTCTAGTGGGAGATGTCCCTGCCCATGGCAGGGGGGTTGGAACTCGATGATCTTCAAGGTCCTTTCCAACCTAAACCATTCTATGATTCTATGAAATCCAGCACTGCAGCCTGCTTTTGGGCTAAGGGATGCTTGATAGCACAGTCCAGCGTTGCTGAACTGGCTGCAGCAGGCTGATGGGTACCGAGCTAGGGGAGCTCTTCTGCAGCCAAGAGAAGCGCGTGCATTTCATTCCCACTTCTGATTTTTAAAGATGAACCTATTGCTAACATACTACACTATAAGTGTCAGAGTGGGGATTGTCTGTGCTCTTAGCTGGCTTCTCTGGTTTTCCAAGATGTGGCTTTTCCAAAAGTGTGATATCTGAGTATTGAAATGGCAAAAAAAAATAAATAGTGAAAGCAGGGGTTTTTATAAATGTAAATCGTGGTCCCTTTTATGTCATCACTGATCTTGTGAGTGCCTCTCACTTCCTCTAAGAAAAGAAGATAATGCCCTCATTGAGGGTGATAGAAAATGCTGTTAGGAAATGCAACAAGAAAAAGCAGGAGGTGGAAGGCAAAAGCAAAGCAAATATATGAATTTGTTGGGGCTCAAGAGGAAGTTCAGAAGGATAAATCTATTGTTATTTGTAACAGTGGAAATTCAGATAAATCAGTAACAATGGAAGAAGAAAACCTCTATCCTGCGATCCAACTCAATGCTAATGTAACTTGAGTATTTCTAAGTTATGCAAGGATGACTCTAATTTGAAATCTTTAAGCCATTCCCCTGCAGAGTGTGCTCTGTTACCCCATTAGCAGTGAGACAGTCATCTTACAAGCCAGAAATGGGCTTAGGCTACATGAATAGCCAGCGCCTCCGTCGAGCCTCACGCTGCCTGGCAATTTACAGTAGCTGCCGAAGAAAAATTATTCTGATGGTAATGTATTTGGGGTCTCACAGCTTCAAATACAAGAAGTGCCTCAACACTAAAATGTGTGGCAAATAATTATTTGTAATGGCAGAAACCGTGAATCTTTTTCTGTTTTCTCTCATTGTCATGGACTCACTATTGCTGAATTAGAGATGCTGATTAAGAATAACAACAAGCTTTCACAACTCAACAAGTTAAGCCATTGTGTCGGTATAATTAGGGAACTAAATCTTTTACAGTGCAGTGAAGCGAAGAAATTAACTAGAAAATTTGAGACCTATTTTTAACTGGGGATTATTTTTTTCCCCCAAAAACCCCTCTGACAGCCATTGTAACAAAATACTTACAGCTCTCCCGTGCCTTCATAAGGCAAGGCTTTCATGCGCAGAATATAATTTTGAACTGAGAATCTATTTGCCTTTTTATTTATTTCAGTCTTATGCACAAATCCGTACTGCCATGTGCAAATGAAAATGGCAAGGGCTCAACCACTGCACCTACTTCATAAATTTGTCCCATCAAGTTTTCTAAAGGTCATTTTGTAAATTCAAAATTTCTGATGTAAATGATTTCCAGGAGACATCACTGTGCCTGTATGGGAGAAAGACAAATGCTAGAATGTAGAAGTCACTTGAAATTTATTCTTGTATATACTTGTGCCAGATGATCTAACTTTTATGAGGAAAATGTTAGTGGGCAAAAAGGTAGCTATTCCGGGAAACTCCTGGGTTCCTGGAACCTCTGGGAACCGGCTTAGCTCCCTGGCTGTCATTACTGGTTATTAATGAGGAAGTCTTCCCTGGGTTTTTTATGCTGTTAATTGGAGTTTCCCAATTTGAATGGCTGTCAGCAGGCCATAATTTCTTTTTTTTTCCAGCTGTCTAATGAGTGCAACAGATTTAAAAATTGGTGGTAGTCTTTTGCTTTGGGCCTTCACTACAAGCTTTACAAAATCTGGCCAAAGGGATAACTATGTGGCTGCAACACACCATTTATTTAGTGATATGTCCATATGCTTGAAACATATGTATGAAAACCATTTTGGTTTGACTGTGACCTTTATCAACAAAGAACTTGCATGCTGGCTAACCACACTTCCTCAGATTCTTCAGGAAAACTCTGCCTAAGGTTCCAGTGCCACCATTTCATTTTGTGGCTCCTAAACAGAGGTCTTCGAGAGTGCAGGTATGCCCAACTGAAGCTGAGCCCAGCTGAGCTGATCGTAAGCTGCTAGATATCAATAATTTTAAAGGTAAAACTTCATGGTTAAGGTTTAAAATAAACTTTGACTATGTATAGTTTATTATACTAAAAACTGGAAGCAATAAACTGTGTTATTTGTCTGTGAGGACAACAGAAGATTTCCTGGTAGGACACCCACATGTGCCCACATGCGTGCAGACTCATGCATGTCTGAGAATCCCTGTAACAAAGACAACTGCATTGACATGCACATCAGCTATCACAGATATTTTACTCCTATTCACTCTATCAAGTTTGTTGCTGTCACAGGTAAGAGATTTACTAAAGCTTTAGTACAGAAATCATCTGGTCTTCTGCTCTCACAGTATCTTCACTCTTACAATACCTATTAGAAAAATGAAGAGAAAACCCACAAACCCAACTCATTAAACAAGTGGGTGAACAGAAAAAAAACACAGTAAAAGGTCAGTGCAGGATATAGCAGCTGATTTACAAATGAGCGATAACTAATGTTCTAGCTGAGCAACAGGAAAAAAAAAGGTTACATGCAACTGCAGAGCTGCTGTTCAAATTAATTTGAACCACACAGCTCAAACAGAAAGTATTCAAATGTAGCCTGAAAGTTTCAAGCTGATCTCAGCGCTGTTTATACAATGCTCCTCACGTTCTCCTCACAGAAGAAATTCCTGCTCATTCTGCCTATTGCCTTTGGGATGACTATAGAAATGTTCTGGGAAGACCTGATCTCTGCACATCCTGGAATTATCCTCTGTCCAGGCAGGCTTCCCGCATCATTTATTAGCTGCCAGACTTGGTTGTATGGAGAAGAGCATGTAGGCATCACTGGTGGTAGGACTAAATGGGTCAAATCAGGCTGCTCCAGCTTGCTGGCCATGACGTTCCATGTATTGGAACTCCTTATACCTCTGCTCTGCTCTGCTTACAGGAAAATTTATTGTAGTCTCCTTTGCTGTATTTTTTTTGTTTGTTTGTTGTTTTTTCTTTTGTCCTTCCTTCACTGTCTTCATTCAGGTTTTTTTGTTTATCCTCTTGCTGGATGGTCCAGTCACCCAGCCTCCAGGGAAAAGCATTGACCTGCCTGAGGCTGAAGTGGCTGCCCAGGCAGGAGCTACAGCGAGCTCTTCACATTTGCTTTGATACTGGGGTGAAAGGGAAGGAAGCCTCTATTCTACATTTTGTTTTGACAAATCACCATACTTTGTGGTTTTACTGTTCAGGGAATTTTTTTCATGATTTCCCCTTCAAACTGCTCTTGGGAAACACCTCCTGAAAACACTGCAAGACTAATGGTAAAACAGGCAGAAAATGCTACTAAATTTTCTAATATTTTAAGTATTTGAAATTGTTGCCACGGCTTCCTATATCAGAGTTCTGATGAAGGTAAGTTACCTCCAGCAAGGTAACTTTGATCTGGACCTTCCTGGACTGATGGCCCCGAGCTGGGCTGAAATGGGGTCCTGGGCTGTGGGCAGGGGGCCAGGGCGGGCTGGGCAGGGACAGTGGTGTCTGTGGGTGCCCTCAGGGGCCCGGCACCTGGTAATGGACAATTTTCTGCACTCTTGCCTTTCATTTCTGCCAAGAGTCACTTTGAGGGATGTGCTGGATACCCACCTACATCTGAGCTGACTCACTGCTGCAAAGACTGGGCTCTTCCACCTGTACTCACTAATAATTGCTAAAAGAATGGAAACATGGTACCGGGTTATTGCCTTTCAAGGCTTAGTCCATACCCTCAGATCCCCAGAGTAAGCACAACACAAACGCGCCAAGGGTGTATCTTCTCCCAGTCTCCTTGATGCACCCACAGCTGTTTTGCAAATGGAGTGGGGTGTCCTCCTGATAGTCAGGACTGATTCAAGTAACTTCTCCACCATGACGAGTCATGCCTGCTTCAGAATCAAGCAAAACCAGGTGGCTAAACAGCCCCTTTACATTTCAGCTATTTTTGGGTATTGTCTACTCAGTCTTGGTGAAAGGACTTCCAAATAGTTTTCCCCCAAGCTCACAGTCTGTGGTGTGACTTGAAATAAAGGCATTTCTTAGCAGCAGTATCACCTTGTCTCTCAAGTAACTCAGCCGTAGCAGACTTTCACCTGCTGAGCACTGAGGACCTCCTTTGAGGCTCTGGCTTGAGTCATCTCCTGAGGGATACCTCCTGAATACACTGAGCAGGTCAGGAATACATGGCCCTCTTCCAGCTGTCCTGGGCCCTCACGGCCTAACTTACTGTCAGTCATCAAGGATATCACTCAACTCACCTATGCCCAGTACTTTAGGAAACACTTTAATCTCAGTTCCCTCATTCTTGATCCTTTTTGTCCATTGCTCTTCTAATAAAACTCTTTCATTTTTTTTTCCTCCTCTAATTTACAGCATGAACTCTCTCCATCCAAGAGTTCCTTGGGCTTTGATGTACCACCGACAAAAGGTATTGAGGGGAAATCTAAATCACCACTTTTCACAGTAGTTTGGCTTTACTGACTTCAAGGGTTCACATGCAGCTTAGGGATTGCTGAGGGATTGCTGAGGAATTGCTCAGTGCCATCCCTTTTCCTCAGGGGAAGCCTGACAGTTACTCTGCAAGGAAGTCAAATAGATTAGTTTGCATAAATGTTTTGTCTGGGATCTAAGATGCCCTGTGCCTATTTACTTGGTTAATTTATCTTTATCCTGTGGGAGTCCTGAAAAAAAAAAAAAAAGTTTCTCTTTAAAGGGCTCCTGTAAAAACAATTAAAGTAATTAAAATTATCTGTGTTTGTGTTAGGAGGTCTGTTTTCCTTCACTATACAGCCCAAATAAGAGCGCACTGTGGTCTGAGTTCCAGCCCTACATGTTGCAAGATGCAGTTTTACTGTCTCAACCACATTTCCTTCTGCCCAATAATACTCTCAAATAGAAAGCATTTTACATCTTTTCTGATTTAATTTGCGCTGCCTCCAGCTGATTCTGATGAAATTAAAATTGGCATCAACACCAAACTGTGTGGCTTTGCTGAGTGCTGCCTGTCTCAATTTCTGCTGCCAGAAGATAGTCAAGAAAATTAAAACAATTTGCTATGTTTAATAGATTATAGTGACAAGTCTCAAGTTTTCGAATGACGGACATTCATCAGTCATCTACCCTTATCAGGAATCAGTAGTGTCATGGTTTGGGTACCTCAAACCAGGACAAGTAGGTAAATTTTTTCTCAGCTGAAAAAATACACAGGTTTCCACTGTAATCCAAAACATCTTAAACAGTTGTCCTGGTTTGAGGTAAAACAGAACCAATTTTGGTCAGTAACTTCGCTTCTTAGCTGGGCCTCTCTAACAACTGAAATTAACAGCATATTGTGCAGACAATGTTCACTCTCTCAGGGTGATAAGACCCATGTTTATAGCTGATGCCCAGCCATGGTATGCAGAGAGGGTCTTGCTTATACTTATAGCTATAACACCCAAAGCCAACCAACTTTGTTATTTGCCCCGTTGGAGGGTCGGAAGCGGAAAAGCGTAGTGGGGTCCCACCTGTGGGGAGGAGCGGACAGGACAGGTGACCCAAAACTGACCAACAGGGTATTCCATCCCATCTGCCTCATGCTCAGTATAAAGGCTGAGGGATCAAAGGGTCAGCTCTCTCTCTCTTCCTCCAATGGCCGACATCTGAGGAGGACTCTGTTTGTCTGCCTGTGAATCCAATCCTGAATGCAGATCCGGAATCCAGTTCCCGTCCATCACTTAGTCCAGCCTGGGACTGCCCCAGTGCCAGCCGGTGTCGTGATTGTCATCTCGGGAGCTTGATACGGTTTTGTATATATTTCATTATTTCTTTTTTATTTTATTATTAATATTTCATTAAAGTAGTTTAGTTCCTTCTAAACTCATAAGTCTCTTTTTCCTCCTCTGCCACTCTCTTTGAAGAGGGGTAGAGGAGAGCATCTGTCGGTCCCATCTGAGGTCCCTCAGGTCCCCAGTAGCCGATTTGGACTAAACCATGACAACAGTATTTACAGGAAATTAAAAGTGTGAACGGATTTTAAAATTCAAAACAGGTTTATCTATTTCAGTTTGAGAAAAACCCAGACCACATGAAACAGCACACAGCTAATATTTCAATCCCAACTAATTTGCCAATCAAACTGGACTGCTGTCTTTCTATTATCATTTTAAGATGCGTAATTTTGCAGTTCAGGAGTAGAAAAGAATTCATTTTCTCAGTCTCTCTTTGAATAATACAGCTTTTATAACAGACTAAAACAAATTACTTACAACAAAACCAGCAAGAGTGTTTCCTGTCTGCACCTTGCAGTTCTTGTGCTCGTATTAACTCTGCTCTTCACATTATCCCTTTCTGCGTCAGCCTGCATTAAGTCCAGAAGCAACATCCTCGGAAGGTGACTCTGGATACTGCTGCAAGAATCATAAGCTTATCAACATGAAACAGATGTAGTTTTGGTTTGTTGGAGTGGTGTACTTATGTTACCTGTGTTACCCTTGTTGACAGAAACATGATTTATTATGTATTTCTGACATAGAAAACTGTATTTTGAGGTTGAAATACAATAAAATTAAATCAAAAAAGGATGTCACCAAAGCTACACTACGTAATATAATACTAAATTGCAATAAACCCAATTAAAGCATAAATGAAATTGAAGTCAGGTCTTGATTTTTTTTTTTACTATGCTATGCTCAGTACAGTCAATTCAATATCAAAATCATTCTGTTAATACCAAGATTACCTTTCCTTATATAAACTTTAAACAATGACTTTGATCAAGAAATCTAGACTAGGACTGGTGAATTTTACTGAATAAATATAAAATGTTGCTGAACAGAAAAGCAGAGCTATACCTTTTTTGAATCACAAACTCACAACCAGTTACAGAGCTCCTTTTAGCTTTCGTTATGATGACATTATTATTCCTGTTGTTCTCACATGACTGTCACAGAGCCTTTATAACACAAACATTAGCAAAATAGTTTCGTAGGACTCTTAACAACCCTTAATTAAATAAAAACACATGACAGTTTAAAATCTCTTGGTTAGTTCAGAGACTCTAGGAAAATATTTAGGACCAGGTTAAATCTGGGGAAAATTTTCTCACCTATACTCTCCTATCATTGGCCTTACTGACACCTTTGGGTTTTTTCTGCCCAACCCTACAGCCTTCAACTCTAAAAATCAATCTACACAGTTCAGGAACTCCCTGCAGCTGTGGCTGGAGCACTGCTGCTGTACTCTGAGCTCCTGCACTCTTTGAACTTCTGGTGGCCCATGCCCTTGCCTGTCCAGGCACCCTGGACAAACTTAAATAGTTGGTTGGACTAACGCTTGCTGGACATACGCAGACCGATTGCAGGAGCCCATCTGACCTGCGTATTCACAGCAAATGTGACACATCTAGAAGATGCTGAGGCTTTGTGGCCTTACTGCTTGTCTCTTTGGCTGTGTCTCTTTGGCTGCTGATGTTGGCTGGGCTGCAGATAGACAACTGCCCCTTACACATGGCATGCGCAAAGCTGCCACCTCGCTTGCCACAACATTAAAAAAAAAAAAAGAAAAAAAGAAAGAAAAAGAACATGGGGATGGATTTCCCTTTGGCAATAATAATAATAAAGTGAAAATATAAGGTGGGGAAAAGCTGGGGGCTCACCTACTCTGTGTCCCCAGCCTTTGGGGCTCTGAAAGGGGAGAGTCTGAGCCAGATGAAATGACATTTTCAGAGAATCACAGAATGGTGTGGGTAAGAAGGGACCTTTAAAGGTCACCTAGTCCAATCCCCTGTAACGAGCAGGGACATCTTCAACTAGATCAGGTTGCTCAAAGCCCCATCCAACCTGACCTTGTATGAAGCACTGTTTTCTGGCACAGCGCTTCTCACCGGTTTGAGGGGAACCGGAGAGCATCTGGGAGGCTTAGCTCTCAATATTGGGATGTTTTCTTTTCCCGTGGTTGTCTGTTTTGGAGTGTCTGGAAAGTCAGTCTTTCCTCAAATATCCAGCATCTCAGATTCAATTCTTTTTTTTTTAGGAATTTTACGCACTCCAAGATTTACAGATCAATCAGTTATTAGACTCATGGCCACTTTAATTTGAAGTAGGTCACTAAAAATACTGTTATTTTTAAGCAAGCAACTTAAAAAGCGCTCACCGTTCTCCACATTACAGACTCTGTTGTTGATGTCTTTTTACAGAAAAATGGTGTGACATGTACAAACCTGTTTTTAAATTCTCAACCCAGCCTTATCACACTGAATGGTCTTAAAAACAGATCACCACTGTTTTAGTAGAAGTCACTATAGAAATTACTGTTAGAAAAAACCTCTAATACAACAAAGCCAGCTGTTCAAACATTAATTCATTGGAAAAATACATCTAATGACTGCTTTTCCTTAGTATTACCTAAAACCAGTTGACTGTCCTTGCTCTTGGTAATGTAGCAGGTGGGGTAACTTTCCTGTTTAAAACTGGGTCATGGACCACCTGACTCATTTCTGAAATCCTGATAGAGGAAAATTGCATGAAAGCTTACCAAAAGGAAACCATTTGATATATTAACCTATTCCTAGGCCAGCTCTTCTCTTCTCATAAGCCTGTGCCTCAGCAGCTGCAGGTGATGTACCATAGCCCCGCTCATTAGCCCACACTGCTGTTACAGCTGGCACAGGCTGGTTGTCATTGGAATTCTGCACCTGAGGCAACAGTCTGACTCGGCCGCGTAGCTCATAAGCCCACACAGGGGGTTGAGGGTGTTACATCGGTCATTTAAAAGAATTCCTAAACTAAAATCCCACTGCTCAATTTGTAAAATCCCCTGTGCCAGCAGCTTTGTGATGTGTTTGGGCACTTTGGTAGAAAATGCCTGATGGAAGAAGCTGGCATAAGTGAGGGTGGGTATCAGAGCAGACTGCAGAACATCACCTGGTAGAGCAGGGGGATTTTTTTTTTTTGGCATGTTTAAAAATATATGAAAATGCCAGTGTGTCTCATTGATATTTTGATATGCCCCTATATTTATGCGAGTTGCAGTTACGAAATGCAAATGATGCTAGTGATGTTCTGGTTATTTAGGTACCAAAGACTGTGCGGTGATACTGCAGGCAGCTGAGCGTGGTCTCAATGTGCGCCTGATGCTCTTTGTCACCAGCACTACATACAGCATATGTAATACTGCAAGTATATCATGGCTTCATCCTGCAAAATGCTGAGCACTCTCACCTCTCTGTTTCTGCTGAAACTGAAAGATGCTGCTGCTGCACTGGGAAAACTCAGATTATATTCTGTTGGATTGAGCTTTATATTAAGCTACTACAGTTACTTTTATTTAAGTGCAGAGGTGTAGTCATACAGCTATGCAGCCTCATAAAAAATTAAAAATGGGCTCCACTTAAGAGAATAAAGGTTGGGAGTGCCAGCTTTGTTAACTAATTGAAGTTCATAGTGAGGAACATTTAGGATTTAAATGTCTTAATATAAAGTGCTAAATTCAAGGATAAGTGACAGCCACAGAGCGGACACTGTGTCGTTACAGATACGGCATTAGAGTAGGATTCAGGCTATCTGGATGCCATTGCTTTTGTCTTTTACACTGAATTACTGCATGGCCCGGGACCAGTCATTTCCTATGTCTGAGCCTCTCAGCGTCTGTCTGTGTTGGTCTTGACTGGGAATACTACTCTAATAAAGATAATAAGAACAAACACGTAGCTCTTTGCAAGAACTGAAAGCGGTATTATCATGAAAAGGACACCACATAAATATCCAGGTTTTGGGATAAAATGGAAATTCAGTGCTCCTCTAGCCACACCATCTGCTGAGACCTACAGGCAGAGCTTGACTGGTGTAGTATCTAGAGATAAAACAATCTGCAGCACAGGGGAATAAAAGTATCTCTGCGGCAGACAGATTAAGCTGCTTTTTTTTTTTGCATTCTAATCTGTTAATCATGCACAGGGCTTAAGTATAGCTCAAGGCAGAGCAGACATTGAATGATTTAATTTTGCACTATTTATTGAACTGGATTTAATTTGAAGATAGGCTGTTATCCGCTGCTCAGCAGTTCTTCAACAAAAAATGAATGTCCATAATGAGATTTCTGCCGTGAATCAGTGATTGTGTGTTTAAAATAGGTCACGGGACTGGCCTTTCCAGGCAGCTGCATTTACAACAGTCATGAGGGCTAACCTTTGCAGAATTTACTTGAGGGTCAAATTTAGGGCCACTCCATTTAAGGTACTCAGCATCCTTTTTTTCTTTGTTTAAAAAAATAAGTGATGGGGGTCAGTAGCTGCAAGCGACTTCAGCCAGCGCATAAAGCAGAGAATAAAATTTAAAAGAAGGAGACATGTTTGGAGCTGAGGGGATGGAGTGGTAAATCTGAGTTTAGCCAAGAAGATGGAAGCCGGTGGCCCTGCCAGCTCAGGGAAGAGTCCGCAACGATTCCCGGGGAGAAAGGGACAGGCCCCAATTTGAGAAGCTGAGAAGGGCTGGCACGCTGAGAACGAGTACGTGTGGTCTGGCACCCATAACGCATGTAATTGCTGACAGCATCACAGCAAATCCCAGAGGGAGAGAAATGACCAAACATGGAAATATGCTTCAGGACAAGATGGATAACTAGCTAAATAATGGAGACTATTAAAGCATGCTGAAAAGAGGCTTCTGTTAATTTCAAAAATTTTGTTTTTATAGTTTCTGGAAGGCTGTGAGCTCCTCCTGCAATGCTTTCACCAGGAAAGCCTTTTTTTTTGTGTGTGTATGTGATTTTAGAGTTGGATCTCTTAACATGAGAAGGAACTTCTTTACTTTGAGGGTAGTGGAGCACTGGAACAGGCTGCCCAGAGAGGTGGTGGAGTCTCCCACTCTGGAGACATTCAAAACCCGCCTGGACGCTGTCCTGTGCAACCTGCTGTAGGTGACCCTGCTCTGGCGGGGGGGGTGGACTAGATGATCTCCAAAGGTCCCTTCCAACCC
Organism: Charadrius vociferus; assembly: GCF_000708025.1. Lineage (NCBI taxonomy): Eukaryota > Metazoa > Chordata > Aves > Charadriiformes > Charadriidae > Charadrius > Charadrius vociferus. Next base: position 850,044 of record NW_009647750.1, on the reverse strand, counting down.
TAACCATTCTGTGAATTCTGTGAATTCTGGATGCACCAAACACCAGAAGATTCACTGGCCAGGCCTGGAGAGGCTGTGCTTGTTCAGGATAGGGTCAGATATTCTGGAGGCATTTCAAGATATGGGACCGTGCATTTTAAAGCAATCGGTGTCCACACCACGTCCTTGCTGGTGTTGTGCACAGGAGTGCCCATTTCTGAGACTTTATCCAGGTTCACTGGAGTTCCACGGTTCCACGGCCACGCTGTGACACCTGCTGCTGTTCTTCGCCTCATCTCACACGTGTGACTTGGAAGTGCTGACCAGCAGCAAAGCCTGTGTGCTCCTCCAGGGCAGTGATTGTTGGCTGTCACGAACCTTTCTTTTTGGCTGGGAACATGAGGAAATACTTTTGCGAGGAACTAAGAAATCAAACAGGACTAACCTAAAATATTCAAGTCAATAAGTCTGTAAGATTATCTACACCCTTGCCACACGAGTTGGCTTGCTCATTCAGCACGATGAAGGACGTGGGTATTACCTTCCATGTCTACCTGATTTAAAACTGAATAGCAAAGCAGAGAATCAGATCCCTTGTGAACTGAATATACCAGGAAAGCAATAAAGCGAACTGAATATACCAGGAAAGCAAATGAATATAAAATTACCAATGCCAACCTAATACATCTATCTTTCTCTTTCTACCTGCTTTGGAGTAAGACAAGAGTACTTTCCATAGTCACCAAGACTTTTGACATTTTATTTTTCCTTCTTCTCCTTCTGTCCTCAATTTCCTTTTAGCCACATTCCTGACTTGGTTAACAAAATTGTTTTGCATAGCAAATGTACATTTTTGGGATATGAATTGGAAAGGAATGCTAACCACCAGAGGGAAAACTGTGTTGTAGAGATGAATGCATACCTCACCTCGCCACCCAGAAAGGGCTATAGCTCTTGAGTATGGTGGGTGGGTTTGGGCAGAGGGGGGGTGTTGGTAATTAAGGAAGCAAATTCTTCATTCATTGTCACTGTACTCCTGAATATTTTCCTTGGGTTTACT
>NW_009647750.1:833565-848954 GCF_000708025.1 Charadrius vociferus | reverse complement strand
CAACATAAACTCTTTCCTTTTTCTGGGCAGCTGTTAGTCTAAGACAGCTGCCCTGGATGTCTATCTGTCCAAGGTACGCACTAGTATTTAGCAGTGTTTTGGACATATGAGAAAGGTTACTTCTAATTTTGGTGGTTTTTTTTTTTTCAAGTTCATGAAAAGTATGGAGGATCATTTAAGGGTTTTTTTTTTTTGGGTGGGAATTATGGCCATTGTAGGTCAAGGTGCTCCTGAAGGGCCTAGCCAACGGCATTAAAACACAAACCTAAAGAATCCTGAAAAATGAATCCTATGATGATTACAAAGTGTTTTACATTCCCTCTGTAATGCAGGACAACCTATGGGCAGTTAGATACTGGATCTGACAGCAGTCACAGAGGAGCACTTTCTTTTCCTCACACCTCCGTACTTTTTCACACCCTATCAGCCCACTTTAATCTCTGACTCATAAACAGCTTGGAGATGATTACACTTACTCCTCTGACTTGATCTATTTCCAGAAATTAGTGGCAGAATGAGACTTTCAGGGAAATAAGGTGACCTTTTCTAAGTTAGTTGCTTCTTTGGCCACCATGGTCTCCTCAGAAACATGCCAGTTCGATTGCAGGCCTCCATCTTTCCCTTCTCCTATGGCAGCTGCACATTTATTCCCTCCAGCCCAAGGCACTAAATATTCCTCAGCAGCTCGGACATCAGTTTGTCATCTGTTAGTCTGCTCACACAGGGATAAAAAAAAAAAAAGATTATTTAGTAACTGGCTAACTCTCATCATGTAAAAAGTTGTTTTTTCAGTTCCCAAGGGCCACAGCTTCATGTCCATCTGTTCTTGACAATGACCAATGGCACAGATCAAAATCTTAATAACATTAGGTTTGTCTGTAATAGGACTGACCCTTCAGTAACTTTTCCTTTGCTTTCCTGACAATCTTTTAATGAGCTTCTGTATCTTGTCAAAGCATTTTTTTACCCAGATGAGTAAATGGAGTGACAATATCACTGACCCCTCATGACTGTCCTGTTATAATTTCAAATGCTGCGAAAGACTGGATTTACAGCCAGTTTGGGTACATGCCTTGAGGGGCAACTGCCTTTGGCTGCTCCAGTTTTACATGTCAGCACTTTGCCCGGGCTTCACAGAATCACAGGATGGTTAAGGCTAGAAGGGACCTCTAGAGGTCATCTGGTCCAGCACCCACTTCTTCTGGCTTGGTTTTATACATCCATGTTGGAAGCATTTACAGTTGAGTGGATCACCCTGCCTACTCTTTACAGTCAATGGAGAGAAATTGGCAAATTCAAGGTGCAGATTGTTTAATCCAGTACAAATATCAGTATTCAAATGGAATGAGTCATGCCCAGAAACATCTGTTGCTCTCCATTGACTACAAAGAGAGCCCAGTGCCAAAGCAGATGTCTGCACCAGGAATTTCGGATCAGCAGATTTAGCCTCATCTCTCATCTTTGTATTTGTCTTTTAAAGTCTCCTCACACAGCTCTGTACACTCCTTGGGGTCTTCCTCCTCGCTGCTGAACTTGAAAACTTCACCCATGAGGACTGGGTCAAATCTGCATTGTCCTGTCTGAGTTAGTTCATATCTTACAAGTGTATTGAAATTCCAACTCAGTGATGAAGGCAGACTTTTCCAATGCATCTTCAGATCCTGTGTTTGCTTACTAGGAGTCCTTAAAGAAATCAAAAGGGCCTCTGCATATTGACCATACAGATCAAGCAGGACAAGTACAGCACAGTCCAAGAAATCTTTTGGTGGACAAAGTGGAAATGGGATACTATCACACTTTAGGCATGTCCTTTCCTACTTACAGTCAGCCATACCTTCAGAAATTCACTTGCCTCTTCCAGCTATGTCACTACTTCTGACTGACGAAGAACAGAGTCCAGTACTTCTTCCCTTTTCATCACCCTTTAAATAAGAGCAATCTGTTTCTATTTGTATTTCCTTGAAAGAACTTAATTTGCTAAATACATTGAGCAATATCCCCATCCCAGACATAGCTTGTGCACTTAACCGAGTAATTGCTTTCTGGCAGCCTTCTCCAACAATCTGCTCTCTCTTTCCCAAATGTCTTTCTGCATATTTCCTGTGCTCGTGAGGAACTTTCCAGTATTTTTGACGATAAGTGTCCCATTGGGTTGACGCCCTTAGACTGGAAGATGCAAGATCCTCTTCCTGCCCCAAGGCAGGCTCTCTCAGACTCCCACCTACACGGAAAGAAGATGTGATATGAGAGACGGACGTCTCAGCCTGTGTAGCACCAAGCTGGGCTACTGCTGGTTTACTCTGGAGACCCACCTTTAGTAAAGTGAAACACTCCTCAGCTGCTCCTTGCTTTTTGAATTTTTCTTCTGTTATTGAGTATTAACTTCATGGTGTTTTGGACACAAGAACACAATTTGGGCATTTCGTTAAAACCTAAGGTGACCAAGTAGATCTTTTTTTGTAAAAACTTCTTTGAGTTTCTAGGAACCTGAAAAATGTTACATCTGCCATCAGATATCAGATCGTTTTCTTTCTCAGTGTTGAGCTTCCTTCTCTTAGCTCCATGATTCTTGGGAGCTGCCACAATTTATTGCCGTCTGCTTCTTGGTCAACAACCTCATGGCATTGCTGACTGATTTTCTTGTTCTTTGTTACAGTTTTTCACTTTCCACCTCTTTTTTTTTTTTTACATTGCATATTTTATTTAGCCAGGATTAGGCTGGCTTCTCTCCTAGTTTGACTTGCTTAGAAAGCAAATCTTCCTCTTCTTTCACAGCTTTTCCTTGAACTACTTTCTTCCAGAAGGTAGCAGGACAGACTCTAATTTAAGCACATGTGGCTTAATACCATAGGTGCAATTCAGTGGAAGTTTGTTATATTGCTTTTCCCTGAAGTCAGGCCACCTGAGCTATTGCCAGCTCATGCTAAAAGTAAGTGTTTTCCAAACCAGGTGACATTTGCCAGAAGACCAGATGAAAAGTGAAATAAATTAAGAAACTAGCAAGTAGATTCAGAACACAAACAAAAAGAAACAGAGCAACCACAAGCTTTATTGGCTATCTGTGTTTGGAGTGTTTCCCAAAGTCCTCTCCGTGTTTTGTTCAGCTGGGAGCTGCCGGGACATGTCTGCGGCTGGTTGGAGCCGGGAGCTGACTCCCTTGACAAGCTGTATGCCCTGGCACTATCCCCCCTGCTACAACCCGCTGTTTACAGCAAAGCTTTTCCGACGAATTTCTCGGTGCCCTGGCAATTCAGCCGAATATAAACGCGCTGCTGGAGACATCCTGTATCCCACGGTCACGACACTTCTGTTTTAAACAGGGTATTAATGTATGTCTCCCCAGTTTGTGAAACATCGAATCAGGTGGCATTAGCTTGCGATGTGCCATGGTGTTTTGGGGAGCCCAGGCTGGCCGCCTGGCCTGCCCGCTCTGAGTAGCAACTTATCAATAGACAGTTCACTTACCCAGTGCAAACACATGGTTTTTAACAAAGAGGTTAATTAAGAGCTGAATTTATGACAATCCAAGCATATAAATTTTCTGTATTGCAGGCCTCAACAGCTACTTATTTTATTTGACCGTTTCAATGCTAACAAGAAATATAGCTTATTACTAGCTTTACACAAAGAGTAATTATGATAACTTGGGGATTGCCCCAATTATAGCTTGCAGGATCCCATTTCTGCTGACAGAAAGATCACAAGTTTGAAGGGGCTTTTAAGAATTTGGAGGTGATAAAGTGAGGAGCTCTTCCTTAAAAGGATTAGAGTCTCAGCTGAATGTTATAAAGCAGAACGAAGTCCAATGAAAACACGCAGCTGCTCCAGCCTCAGAAGGAAGTCCATGCATATGTGACCAGGCAGGGCAGGAATGACTTGTCTTCAGGCAAGTTAAGTACTTGTATAGCTTGTGGAACCTATAGGAGTATAAGCTACTAATATATACCTGATCATAAGAACAACCTGCAATATATTCTGGAACTTGCAAACCTTCTACAGCTTTTCTGCTGTACATGGCAGGGAAAAAGTAATTTCAAAATTGTTAGGATCCATCATGACAAATGATGGCAAAGCCAGCCAGCTTAAATCCTTTCCCTGAAACCTTGCAGAACTAAACATTCGCTCCCCCAAAGCCCTTAACTCTCAGAACTTCTCCACCCATAAGTGTGCTAAGACTGTGTATCAGCAAGGGAATTTTTATTATATAAAAATCATCACAGTCAGGAACTTGGACAAAAAATAGCAGGAAAAAAATAGAGATCAACTCTGACAGAAGCTCATCCACGTCCAACTCCCTTTCTGTGATTTCCAGATGGCATCCATATTATCACTTGTTATGGAAGTCATGTTGTTGTTGTCCTAAATGTGTCTGTCAATCGTCTTGCCGGGCTTGATGCTGATGTGGGCTTGTCCTAGTTAGAATTCTTGATGTTCTACGAAGATCCTTCTCTGAGGATTTCCTAGGTGACTTTGGAATAAGTCAGTCTTTTTATTACTCACCCCAGTAGTTTTCCATGTCCCCTCACCAAAATGTATGAGGTCTGCACTAAAAGCGTGCATTTCTGGGATGTTCTTAATTTCTGAAGGTTGTTTGTTGCTTAGACATTCGTTGCTCATTGCCTATGCAGATAAGTAAAACTATTTTCTTCCTGTTCTTCCTGTAATACTTCTCTATGCATTCAGGTGTTTTGGAAGGCATGTAGCAATACACTTTGATTTCTTTTATTGAAGGATAAATTTCTTTTGCACTAAGTAATATTTTTAACTGACCAGGGTACTCAGAATAATTAAGAATATTTCTTTCCAAAGAAATCCAGCTACTCGCTATAGTTACCTTCTTCATGGCTAGTAGTACAGAAATAATACTGAAGTTAGCGTGATGTGCATCACATTTCTAATTCTGGAAAAGTCATCAGTGGCAGGTGCCATGCTCTGTGAGCACAGCTTCCATCCAAGCTGTGAAGTCCTACCTGTACCTAAGCTGCTGTGCAGAGCTCACTGTCTTAGTCCATATGGAGACAGTCCATAAGTGGCAGGGCGTCACGGAATCAGGCGTGTCAGCTCTGTGACGAAGCACTTCAGTGTTGTATTGCTGGGCTCCTCGTAGTGCTGTGCTCCTTATTGCAGCCGGAGTGTGGTCTAGAAACATCTGCGCAAGCTAGGTGTGGAAATCTATTTCAACCTGGCAGGTTCAGGTTATTCACTTGGGTTCACAGTCATGAGAAAGCATTTACGTTGGCTCTGGACTTTGATCCCAAAAGCGGTGTAGCTATGTGCATATTGTCTGGTACCCAAGGTAGTAAGACATACAGTAAAACCAGTCTGTATGTCTCTGCACCTGCAGCTCTCTTCTCTATAAGACCCGTGGCAAGCGGCAAGCTGACTATATACCTTCCAGCCACTCCTGGTGGCCAGCTTAGCTGCTCTGTACAGAGCACAGGACACTCTTTGGGGACTGCTTCTCTTTTTACCTGTCTTTGCATTCATGAAGGCTGCTTTGGTCTCCTCTCTTCTGCTGTTTCCTCTTAAGGTGTTTCGCTATTGCTGTTATTCTCCCCGCTTTGTAAGTAGGTCTCTCATGTTTCCCTTTTCACAGCTGCTGTTATGAAACTGAAGCAGCTCTTCAGTTATAGCTGAAACATTGAGCGTTTCTGTCTTTTACTGGTGGGCTACTGGAGAGGTGTCTGTTGGCCCTCTCCATTTAAGTGAGCTTCCAGTTACATGCTAGTGTCATGACCATATTCGCCAGCCAACAGGGCATATATATTTGCCTGTAACTGTTAGATTTTCCAGAAATATATTTTTGCAGCACACTCTGAAGTTTCACAGCATTTTATGTATCTGTAAGTAGAGCTCCATACCAACAGCATATTCACACAGCAAGATTTTACTTAATCATTCACTATTTTGATTACACTCAGAACCAGTCCAAACATGCCCAAGATTTTAAACAAACCATCGTTGTTATTTTGCATTAAAATTGCTACCTAGGCACTGGATATCATCCCTAAAGACCTCAAGGAACACATGCTGTAGCAAGTAATAACAAGAACCTTCACCTTTTCTGGTTTTAAAACAGCATTTCAAAATGGTATGGTTGCTATTTTCTTCTGACGTAGAAATAAACTCTAGTTGTTCTTTCACGGAGGGGTTCTCCCTGCGTCAACAGCACTGAACACCACTGTCAGATTTCTGTCACAGAAATTCCGGAAGTGGACAACAGTGATTTTGGTTCTGATGTATAATTTGCTCAAACTGGGTCACCCACTAATAGCAATTTTAAGGATATTAAAAGCTCGCTATTTTACCAGACATTTTACCATTTTTCTTCATTAATTCCACATTCTTCAGTTAAATTTTCATTACTGATGTGGCCTGCAGGACTTTTCAGGACCCGGTTTTCTTCTGTGTTTTGGCAAAATGCCATCGCATTCTTCAGTTTAAGCTGATCTCTTGTTGAGGCCAGCTTGGTTCCCAGTATTTCTTTCAGCAGCAAGACTTGTTTTATGCAATGGGAAATCCTCTGAGCGGAGAGGTGTTGGGTGAGGATGAAAATATTACGGCCTCCCTAGCAACAGAGCTACCGGGGGTTTGTCACCTGGGAATGACCTGCTAAAACAACATTATTATCCATTCCCAAATCCTCACTCCTTTATTGTGTCTTTTGGAGAATGCTGTGCGAGGTCATGGTGGGTAGACTCTGGTTAGTCCCAAAACTCTCATGGAAAATCATATGGGTAACTTGGTAAACATTCCCTGCCCCGCCCCCTTCCAAAATTTAAACACTTGTGGTATCTCAGTCATAGATCAGCTGGATGAAGATTCCTAGTTCCCAGATCACCTGGATAAATGGGCTAGTAAAACCTTCATAATTTATATAATTTACGCTTGCTGAGCATCTCCAAAAGGATGCATTTGCAAAGCTCAGCAAAATGTGTAAACCAGCTATATTGTAAGGCATAAAGCAAATGCTAATTTGTCTATAAAACTGCAGTCATGATCTAATGCAAATACTTCTTTTTCTATAGTGATGTGCTACCTGCACAAGCTGTGGGACTAAATTGCATGCAAGCACAGATTTTATCCCCACTAATGCAAAAGGTTTGTGTGACATCTAAGTGTGGGATTTGGTGCAGATTAGTTGATTTTAAGATGAAAAATCATGAAGGATTCTCATCTCCAGCACAGTTCTCTGTATTAAAAAGAATGTATGGAGTTCTGCTTTTTTGAACACACAGAGAATCAGAAAAATTGACACAGTTTTCATCACCAAGCTCCTTCTCACCAAGCACCCCACAAATACCTCTTCTCAGGATCACACTACCATGTTTGTTTAGACTGCTCTGAGGTCTGCCTACCTCTTTCACCATCTGGACTATCTCTCATCCTTCCAGATGCCACTGGATCAAAACAGTTCTTAGAAAGCCCATGGTAGTTCCTGAGAAACTTCTGAGCAGCTGTCATTTTTCTTTCTTTTAGGCAGGGATACTGCCAGTGTTTTGGGTAAGAAGGCTGCCTTAATCTCTGCTGCCAGCTCAGATAAATTAACTTGTAGATTTCTTGCAAGTTTCTCAAATGAAGAATAAAGGTTACTTCCAATTATTTCAACTTGGTATAATCCATCTTGTCATCATATTAAATTACCAGTGATCTCATAAACAATTTTTTCCCCATAATTTAGCCTATTATACAGCAATTATGTCATTTGCTATATGTTCATTAGAAACTTTCAGCTCAAGGACAGGCCCAAAGTAATTTCTCGTACTTAATTTATTCTTAAATTTCATCCATACAATGTGTCTTCTATTGTGTGCCTGGACATCAGACTCAATCTCCACCACCACCATTACTCAGCTGAATAAAATGAAATGCCCTTAACGACACTAATGTTGCTAGGAATGGGAAAACTCTCCAGCCCGATGGCCAAGGCATTGCTTCTTCCAGCATAGCACCTGAAATGGGTTCAGATTTGCCGATTACCAGATTCGCTGATCCAGGAACTAGTAACAGGTTCACCCCAAGCATAATGTCTGGAAATGACTGACAACTATGTAGGCTTTTCCAGAGAGATATGAAGAGGCATTTCCCAAACAGCACCCCTTGGAAACTTCTGAGGGCCATTCAAGTCAATGGGAGCCTGGTAGTATTGCATTCCCCTTTGCACGGTTGCGGACGATTGCAGGAGGTACGCAGCAGTAGCGAATGGAGCCCAGGTGACTGAGGTGTGTTTGGGTGCCAGGACCAATGCCGCTCACTTGTTTCAAATAGGACAGGGAGTGCTCAATAGTACTATAATATCAAATCCTAACCCTCTTATCCTTTATCTTCACTTTTACCAGATTCTTCTTAAACGCAGACAGGTCCAAGAGCAAACACATGCTTCTCATTTCTGACTGGTCAGTCTACCACATGTGAGAAACAGTGGTGAAAGACATGACATCAGCGTGTCAGCTAAGGTGAACGGTTAGGATCACAGAGCTATGTAATCTACAGTAGTTGAGGATCCCTCTGGAGCACTTTTTTTCCCAGGTGAATAACAGGACATTTTCTACCATGATGCATGCCCTGGCACGCTGTGCTGCAGTTCTAGCAGTGAAAGTAAAATTTGTGTGATACGGAAAAAGCGTAGTGAATGCCAAGTAGTACTAGAAGACGGGAAGGGGCCCACGGCCGGTGGTGGATAGAGGTTACAATGGGTACAGACTGGCTCAGGTTAGAAGGTACCTCTGGAGGTCATCTGGTCCAATGCGCCTGCTCAGGCAGGGCCACCTAGAGACAGTTGCCCAGGACCATGTTCAGCTGGCTTTTGAATATCTCCAAAGATGGGGACTCCACAACCTCTCTGGGCAGCCTGCGCCAGTGCTCAGTCACTCTCACAGTAGAAAAATGTTTTCTGTTGTTCAGAGGGAACCTCCTGTGTTTCTGTTTGTGCCCGTTGACTCTGGTCCTGCCACTGGGCACCACCGAGAAGAGCCTGTCTCTGTCCTCTTTGCACCCTCCCTGCTGGTATTTATACATATGGATAAGATCCCCCTGAGTTTTCTCTTCTCCAGGTTGAACAGCACCAGCTCTCTCAGTCGTGCCTCATCAGACAGGTGTTCCAGTCCCTTAATCATCTTTGCAGCCCTTTGCTGGACTGTCTCCAGGATGTCCATATCCCTCTTGTACTGGGGAGCCCAGCACTGGACTCGGCACTCCCGGTGTGGCCCCACCAGCGCTGAGTAGAGGGAAGATCACCTCCCTTGACCTGCTGGCAACACTCCTCCTAATGCAGCCCAGGATACCATTTGCCTTCTTTGCAGCAAGGGGAAATTGGTGGTTCCTGTTCAACTTGGTGTCCACCAGAACACCAGGAACACCACCAGGAACACCAGGGCCCTTTCTGCCAAACTACTTTCCATCAGAGTGACCCCTAGCATCTATTGGTGCTCGGAGTTATTGCTTCCCAGGTACAGGACTTTGCACTTCTCCTCGTTGAACTTCACGAGGTTCTTGTCAGCCCATTACTCCAGCCTGTCAAGGTCCCACTGGTTGACAGCATGTCCCTCTGGTGTATCAGCCACTCCTGCCCATTTTGTGGCATCAACAAACTTGCTGAGGGTACACTGCCTCATCATCCAGATCATCGATGAAGACATTGAACGTGACTGGACCCAGTATTGACCCCTGGGGTACACAGCTAGTTACTGGCCTCCAACTAGACTTTGTGCCGCTGCCGCTGATCACCACCCTCTGGGCCCTGGCCATTCAGCCAGCTTTCAATCCACCTCACTGTCTGCTCATCCAGCCCATACTTCAACAGCTTCTGGGTGAGGATCTCATGTGAGACAGTCTCAAAAGCTTTACTGAAGTCCAGGTAGATGATATCCACTGCTCTCCCCTCATCTACCAGGCTAGTACATGCCTGAGGAAACTTAATCAAGGGATTTTGAAAGTTACATGCTCCACTATTTCACAGATTTAAAGTTTTACAAAGAAAGCTTATATGGCCAGATCTCTTTGTAAACAAGACAAATCTGCATTTAAATCTGAGAGGATTTAGATGGTCTCGAAAGCCCAGATATAAGGTATTTTTTCTGTATGAGGGAAGAAAGCTGTTATCACATTCTTGTTTCTCTATAGATAAAGTGATTGCACGTCAGTGCAGCTGACAAAACCAAGCAACCATACTGCTCCACAAGTTGTAACATTTCTGCACATAGGAGCAGAATAACAACACACTCCCAGAAGGATCTGTCATGGGTGGAAACTTACGCCAGTGCATTTACAATGAAAAAAAAAAAAAATCAAGACAGTTCCAGAAGAGCAAAATATTTTTAGTTGGAAAGGGTACAATAAAAGAAGAAAGCATCTACATTTTTTAGCAAAAAGAAAAGCAGCATATGGTGAAACTGTCTACGAAAGTTTGAAGGCTTTAATGGGTGGGAAAAGTGGAGAAAGCAAAACCAGAATATAAATGGCTGTGCCAGGCTCCACAAACTAAAACACTTGCTAGCATTCATGAAGGTCAAGCGCAGCTCCCACAGAGGATTGAAAGAACGGTTCCTCAGCTTAATCCACAATCAGGTAAGAAAACCTGGGGCCCCGGGCAATCCCACCAACCTTTTGGAACTATATTACTGAAGGAAAATGCATTATATCCAAGTAAAAATTCAGAGTGAAGTATCATTATTTCAGCAAAGAGGCCTTTCATGGATCCAGTTTCAGTAAGCTACAATCTGACTGTTGAAGTGTAACTATTCATTAACACTAGAGATATCTCAATATTCAAACAATTTGCTGTTGACAGTGAGATAGTGACCTGGGACACAACATCATTTCTATGTTCTTGACTGAGTCTTCCATGAAACCAAAGAGCAGAAGGTATTACAGTGCTACCACTACTTTCCTGATGATGGATCACATAAACCTAAGCTAAACCTCAGTCTGTTACCCTCTGACTACGTTATTTAATCTATGTAAATATCACACATTTCTTGCTTGTTCTTTGTTTTTTTAAAAAAGGGGATTTTTTGAAGTCTCCTGCCCAGCTCTTCTTGTTTTCATTTGTTCTCTGTGTGCTGGCTGCATCCCTTAAGGCCTCCAGTAAGCCCGGTATCTGCTTTCTATCTCTTTCTTTACCCATTATGTCATACGTTTCTGGGGTTTTTTGTTGATTTATAAAGAAAACTTTACAAGTCCGTAAGGTTTCAGCAATATGCATCCCTGAAGGGTGACTGTTGGCCCACCCTGTCCTCCAACGTCTGTAAGAAAAAATTATAGTCAGAATTTTATCTAATATTTGACTCTGTAGTCAAAAGAATGCTTTAGGTGCATTGGAACTGTACAATGATCTTTGCTAAAGCTGATGATAACAGTGTAATTAGAAAACTGGCAGTGTGCATTATGTTTCAATAGACAAGTAACAGCCTTGGGTGGAAATTTAACTACATATTAAATCCTGATTTTTAAGCAGGACTTTAATATAGTAGCAAATTCCTCAAATTACCCCTACCGTCCTACTGTCTTCTTTTCAGTTTGCCAGCTTTGCATCCTTACAATTTCTTTATCTGCACTCCTCTATCCTCTTTTTCCTTTTGGTCTACATCGAATCTTTATCTGTCTCGCACAAAAATCTGTTTGATCTGCAATTAATGGTACTCTTAACTAAGGCCCTGAAATGTCTATTTAAACATACATCCAACTAACAGAAAGTGCAAACCGACATAAATTGCAGACCTTAAGTCAGTTTCACCAGTTTTTGAAATCTGTCCTACATTATATTCAGTTGTGAAACTCCACCAGATGAAGAATTGAGAGCAAGAAGTTATGGTGCACTTCAAAAACTATTGTAGTAGAAAGTTATCAGATGAGCTCCTTCCTGTTAAGGATTAAGATCGGGTACATCATCTTCCTGTCGCTTTTTCTGAGGTATTTTTGTGTAACTTCTGGTGTAAATCATGAGCTTACAGCCTCCTGGATTGATGACCATAAAGGCAGGTCTTACTTTTTACTGATAGCTCAGAACTCACGTTAGTCTCGTATATCCTGAAGTTAGTGTTAAAGAGAAGTATAGCCACAACATATTTATGATAAATAATGGTTTTCTGTAACCCCCTCCAGCTAATTATTAAATAATTATTTCTATAGATACACTGAAAATGAAAAAAAAAAAAAAACAACCCACCTTAAAATCCTAAGTACTTCTTTAAACACAGAATTTTAAATATACTGTCCATCAGTCCTGTGGGATTTATCCTATACTTTGCCGGTAACAGAGGTGACTGATGAAAGTGATGGGATACCTGACTAGTCTCATGCACGAAGCGTGAACCTCACGTAGCTGGCTTGTCTAATGGTCCGCTGCAGCCTGATATGTTTCATCGCAGGCATCCTTCTCCTGCTTTCAAATCCTGCTTGACAAATTGGCTCATTGGTTGGGGCTGAGGAGCAGGGGGGAGATTGCCTGCTCAGAGAAGTTTCTCTAAAGGACATGCAGTTCAGCAACACATTGTAATTCCTCCTCCAATATGTGACTGGACACAGGTGTTTATATGACGTTACAGAGAGGTACACACCTCCCAAACATGATCTAATCCTATAAGCAAGGGACATCTTAGTTGAAATACATCTAGTTCATAACTGTGTGACCTGGAAGGACAGCTGGGTGGAAAGTGATAGTTACCACATGAAAATCAAGGAATATAAAGTAAAAAATTAAGCTTCCTAGGATTAAATCTTATTTAAAAAAATAGTTTAAGTCTACTTTTAGAGAGGTCCTTCATGCCTTCTCCCTGCCCAGTGCTTCTTCCCCCAGCTGAAATCAAATACCAAGCTTTGCTACTGTAAATTGGCAAAACTAAAATAGAAATTAGGTCTATGATGAGGGAAAGAAAAAAAAAAAAGAAAAAGATTTGTAGCATTAAAGCCTTTTATGACTGAGGCAGCACAGATGTTATGCATTTGTCCCAGCCCTTGTATCCTGTTTTGAAAACCAGACACAGATTTCTGATTCACCAGCTGTGGAGGGTGTACTGTCATTGTCTGGGGGCTTTAGGGTATGTGGTTCTTCCCTCACTTCTTGATGCCTCCAAGGGAATGGATCAGTGAATTGACCTGGGTTAAAACTCCTGGTAAAACAGAAACAAGTCTATTTTTCAGCTGGATCAGTTCCCTGATATGGTTCACTGCGTTGCTCCACAAACAGCACAGCTAATAAGGGTGTGGTGTGAGGGGAAATGGGCTTGTATGGGGCAGCCAGGAGGCAGGAAACTTTTCAGACAGCGCTGTCATTAAAGCCCAGGTTTCATGGTACTCAGTTTGTCGTAAGGCAACTGCTAAGATCTGGAATCCTCGCTGCAAAAATCCCTTCTTTTTTTTTCTGATGGGGTGCTAAAATAGGTGGCTGTCACAAAGGGCACAGGTGACACATGCATGCTCCTGTCATGCTGGAAAGCCTGGAACTTGCCCTCTGAACAGCGATTGAAGGGATAGCACAGGTATGCTTAAATAGACAGGAGTTAAGTGATAACCAAAGCTACATTGTATGAAGAACACTTGAAACCTTAATATCTAATAATTTTGTTTAAATGTCATTCACAGTGTTCCAAGTATTAATTACTACTGTACATAACGTTGCAGTGTCTACTGACTGCATAGACCTTTAGTTAACATCTAGGAAACAAATGGCTCAAAACACTGTTTGGCTAAGTCAACTAAAAAGACTGCTGCTAGTCTAAAGGAGGAAACATTCAGTATCAGAGGAGATGTAGGAACACCAGTAAAGTTTTACAGACTTTTCCTATGAATGTTTAGTAAGTTAAGGCTTTATAAAAAAAGACTGTGGAGCAGAGGCACCCTGAGCTCACGTTCATGCTGAGCATCCTGCCTGCAGGTGCGCTGAAGTCATCACTTCCTTGCAGTTCTGCATCTGAACCCTAAGGTAAGATTTAGCCTATCCGGGTAAAAACGTACTAGTGTTTCTTAATACATCATAACTTATAAGAATTAAAATGTTACTTTATTATTGTTAGGATTATGAAGTTATATTAACTACCATATTTTTACATAATTCTTCACATTATGTTGGTACATGAAATATATTTTAACTTAAAAAGGACACTTCTGAGGCCTTCTTTCTACCACTCCTCCTGATCCATTGGCTACTCCTTTTGTTGTGCCAATAATAATGCTTTTATGGAGAGGAGGAATAATAAAATTTTGGCTAGGGGGATTACAGTCCTGTATTTGTTGATGAGATTAAGCAAGACTAAGCCTAACAACAAAGGATATGACAACAGCAGCAAAGCAGGGGCTGTTACAGGAATCAGTCAATAACAACATTTCCTACTGACTTGGTTAGTTTCTTTCTAGAAGGGAACTCACAGCCAGGCTGTGTCCTTGCTGCCCTATAAAAGCATACAGAGGCTCAAAAGCATTTTAAGCTGCTCAGTGATGTGATGGCAAGCATTTGACACAGAGCTAGGACAAAACTGGTTCCTTCCTCCACTCCTGATGAGCATGCTTGTGTCCTGTGCATGCTCATGTCCTGGACCCCAGCGACAGGACAAGGGGCAATGGGCACAAACTGGAACACAGGAAATTCCATCTTAACATGAGGAAAAACTTCTTTACTTTGAGGGTGACAGAGCACTGGAACAGGCTGCCTGGAGAGGTTGTGGAGTCTCCTTCTCTGGAGACATTCAAAACCCACCTGGATGCGTTCCTGTCCAACTTGCTCTAGGTGAACCTGCTTTGGCAGGGGGGTTGGACTAGATCTCCAGAGGTCCCTTCCATCCCCTACCATTCTGTGATACTGTGAGTATCCACCAATAGCGGTTTGCCCAGCTGTGCAAAGACAGAGGTTCAGTCAGGGCGGAACACACCCAGCTGCCTCAGAAGAGCCAGGCTGCAGCCGGGCCTGTTGGTGCAGGGTGGTCTTGGCAAGAGACTGCAGTGCAGCCTCTTAAAAAGAATAGCTGCTAAACCAGTATGGCTGAAAAGGGTCACAGGGTGTGATGTGGGGCGCAGAGCCCTTGAAAGAACCTCTGCTGTGATGGAGCGCCCTACCCTACCTAGCAGACTTCTGATCCTGCCATCAAGCCAGGTACCGCACCTTGGCCTGCGGACACGAGCTCCATGAGGCAGAGCCGGCCCCAGGCCCCTAACGGGATGGCAACCAACAGCTTGTCCCGGCTGTCCGTGCCTTTATGGGGGTGTTTCCGAAGACAAGTGACATTTCCGTGACAGGAAGATGCTGCAGAAGTGGGACTAGAGGTCATCTGTCGCCCCAGTGCCGCCCGGCCCCTCACACTCCCTTCCCGCCAAAGAGCACAGCTGCGACCGCCCCTCTCCCCGCTTCCCGCACCGCGCATGCGCGCGTGTCGCGTGTCACTACCCCCCCCCCCCCC
>NW_009647750.1:803630-833113 GCF_000708025.1 Charadrius vociferus | reverse complement strand
CAAGGAGGGGGCCTTATGGCTGCGGGGGTGTAGTACAGAGCCGTGTCCTGCCGTACCCTCCGCGATGGGTGTCTGGGGTAGCGCTGGGGGCCGTTTGCGAGTCCCTGTGGGAAGGCCAGTGGCTGTTAGTCCGTCACTTTTAAATCTCGGTCTTTGTAGGGGTTTTCTCCTGATCTGTAAAAAGGTGCCTTGCAACATCTTCATTTAGCCGTCCAAAATTTTGTTTGTTGGAGGGAAGTAAAGAAGTAATCAGTACAGGTAACGAGCAAATAAAAAGAACAGCAAATCACGATAAAGCTTCTGGCCAAGAATACTGTGCTGCTTATATGAAAGATTATAAATCTGCAGAAGATAATGTGTTTGATGTTATTTGAGCTTGTCATAGACATGGTCTTTATTGACCAATAATAATTGACATTATTATGTATTAACTGTATCCGTGTAATTCTATTACACTGCCATCTAAAATGTCCTTACTAAAGTTTTACACACTGCTTTTTCAGTTATGACAGTTGTCGTTTCAGTGTCAGCTGCCAGTTTTTACACGATCTTTTTCCAGCTTCCCATACTGTTTCTGACTGCTGCATCTTCAGAGTCTTACATACTTGCTTAACTTAATGCAGCAAGTACCTAATCCATTTAAAAATCAATGCTACTTACGTGTTTTTATGCTGTTTAAATCCATTTTTGGGGGTGAGAGCATAACTGCATTGCATTGTCAGACTCTGAATCCTAACTATCAAAAGGCTGAAATAAGACTATTTTAATAACCAGATAGCCATTGGTCAATAGCAAAGGTGAGTCTGAGGTCTGGGAGAGCAGGATATGACCTGTAGCCAGTGTTTTGACAAGTTCTACTCTTTGCTGAATTTTGAGAAGGCTAGTTGTGTTCATTTGGGTTGTAGGAAAATCGTATTTGTGACTGCTGTCTCCTTGTTCTTTGTATTTGCCAGAAATATTTTGTGTAATGGATCATAGGATTGTATTTATGTTTTGTAGCTGCATCAAAATAGTTGCTTGTAACAGCCATTATTCTGAGTCTGCAGATTGGTAGTATAGCAGGGTTTCTTGAGCCACGTAAATGCGCGCTGTCTTCCATCTCCTCTTGTGACATCTCTCCTGTTTCGGTGACCCACTTGCTTGTGTAGCTGTGTGTTCTTTTAGATTGGGGAATTATTGGCTTGGGTTTGTTGTTGGTTGTTTGTTTTTTGTTTTTTGTTTAAAAAACAACATTGCAGGAAGACAGAGACAGTGATGCAGAATTGACAACATGTTTTGGTAGGGAGGGTTAGGAAGAGGAAGGTTTTTATGCCAGAACTGTTGTCTAAGAAATGTGCGTGGAACTTCAGCCTGAGATTGACTAATGTCATATTTCCAAACTGTGAGACCTTAGGTTGTAGCAGAACCTCTGTTTAGTTTCAACTTTGTGAAACTTGTCATTTGTATTGTTAGATTTGGTAATGTTTTTATGCTGTAGTTCTTAGATTCATCTCTTTCTTGCCATGCAACTCTTTAGTCCTACTCACAATGTGCCCAACAGATACTTTTTTTGCTTGCGTGTGTTAAGATCATTAATTAAAGCTTTAAGTTCTAAATCTTCCAGTTCTTCTATTTACCACCATTTTCCATTTGAACTAATGATTTCCTATTGTAAGCTGATGTGCTGTAATAGATGAGATAAGCTGTATTTTCTTAACCTAAACGTCAGCTACCTGGTTTAATGTTACATTTTATTGTGCTTTTATTCGAAATCTCACATACAGCTGAAATCAGACTAATCAGTCTGTAGTTAGAAAAGTAATTTTTTCTTTTCTTTAATATGGGCATGTCTTCATCCTCCAGTGAAACTTACTAAAAATCCTTGTGACTTGCCTTATGGTTTCGTTTTCTAGTTCATTACTTTGAGGTGATTTTTAGATTGTATTTCCAAATTCAGTTTGTTTAGCTTAACTTTTGCTCCTGATTTAGATCAAATAGTTTTCATTTCTGCCTGTGGTTTTGCGAGTTTTACCCCGGTGTTCTGCGCAGTTGCTGCTGGAAGCTGAGGTGAAATATTAGGTTGGCTCTGAGGGCCTGCATATAGAGTATCTTGACCTTGTGCTCACTGCTGTCATATCCCATTCCCTGTTTTTTCTTTCTGTATAGCTGAAGACCCTTATTCATATTCTAATTTCTTCTGCAAAGTCCATCTTTACCTTTCACGAGTTCTTATTTTGTCCCTATAATGCCAGCTTTGGTGGTATATCTTTCTTTATTTTGATGAAGTTTTCTTTTCTTTTAGGTACTCTCCTTTACTATTTATAAAGGAGCTTCATTTGGGTTGAGAGGCCTTCCTATGCGGGTGTTTGTTTTGCCTATGCTTGTGATGCCAGTCGCAGATAATTTTTGTGCATTCGACACAAATGCCTTTGACAATACAGTTCTTGATCTCCTTGCTCCACTTGGCTTAACTGGCAGCATACTTTAATTTCTTAGTTTGCTGATACAGTAGTAATTTTGCATTCAGCTTGAAGTGCTAGATAAGTGTAACCCGCATTCCATTTTTCCATCTTTAAGGTCAATTGTAGTTAATCCTTCTTGAGCTAAGAGACACTGAGATTAAATTTTGTTGATGTTTAATGCTGTTGCTGAATTAATCATGTATTGTTAAACTAATAATGTTGCCCTCATATGCGTAAATCAGCTTTATTTTCTTCCTTACTTAAGCTTCCTTTTAAAAAATATTCTAATACAGATTTCTTGCATAGATTTCACCGTTTTCTTGATGTGAACAGTCACAAAGTAGAGAGGACGATAGAAGGGTAAGTTTTATGCTTATGGATTAATAGTGGATTAGTTAACTTTTTTGAAGCATTTTTGATACTATTTTTGTTATTAGAATACACGAAAAATTGATAGTTCATTCTGACCTTGGAAAAGCTGCAAGCTGGAAAAGACTAACAGAAAAATTTCTGAACTCGCCCCTCCCAAATATTGAAGAAACAAAGGTATGTATGTTGCAATTTCATTGTTGTTTTTTCCCAGCACTCTTATGTTTGTACCAAGATGGGGACTTCAGTTTTAACGTTGTGTTGGAAATTTCAGGTGACTTATCTGTGGGCTTGCAGTTGCTGTTCAGGTCATGGATTTTCAGGGTTGTTTTCTTTAGTTTCCCCATTTATTTTAGAAATGTGTTTATTGTCCTGTCAGGGTTTCAGCGTGTGCAGTTTTGTGACTTCAAGGATGTCTTTCATTGCACAGTACGTGTTTTACAGTCAACATTGTACTAATGTTGTAGCTAGAATCTAAATGTATCTAGATTCCCATCTGTTCTAAAACAGCAGCTGAGTAATGCATCTGGACGTCTTCATTTTGGTATTTCCAAATCGAGTGCTCCTGCCCTGTAGCTTCCTTATTGAGGCTGTGTATATGTTTCACCTTTGATACACGTTGCATCAAATCAGTTTAGGGTACGGACTGGATGGATATGGCAACAGTAGTCTCGTTTAAGACACTTTCCAGTGTGGTAGTTTAATAGTGAATTTGATCTTTCAAAATTGAAAGTTCCTGCTGCTATTGGAAAATTTAAGCTTGTGATTTAAGAGGTGGTGCTCTGTATAATGATACTCTTAGGGCTCATAGGGTTGTGTGTTCTGAGTTGAAGTCAGATTTTGCTTCTCATTGAACTGACATTTACCTTTCTTTACACTGTTTTAGGTTTCCTCTAATTTGTGGGGAAAACTCTGCAACCCTAAATAGCTTACACATATCTTCAGTTATTATATTGTAGTCTGTAGATTTTTGGAAAGTTGTGCTTGTTTTGAGAGTCAAATAAAATTAAAAACAAACCAATCAAAACAAAAGCCCAGGCAAGCACTTAATACTTGAATGTTGCAAGTATCCTAAGAATTGAAAGACTTTTCTTCTTTTTTCATTTTGAAAATGCAACTAGGGTATAGCTGGAGATAGATAATATCTCATATTTGGGAAGTTAAACTGCATTTAGTTTTTAGCAGTGGCCCTTAACTGGGAAGACAGAGTATTTATTAGTTTTATGACTGGCAAGTGAAACACTCGCATACGTGATTCTGTCAACAACCTACTGGTGTTCTTTGACAAACTCTTGCAGAGTCAGTAATGTTCGGTACAAACATACTATATCCCATATGTACTAGATGAGTATGATACTGCTTTATGAGAAATTTGAGATTTTTTTTTTTTAAATACAAGTGGATCTCATTCCCAAAGAGCTTTTTAAGTGTTTGCATGTATGTGTCAAAGTATATAGGATGTAGATGGCAGAATCTCTGTATGCCTAGATATTAAATGGTCTGCTGAAGAACTTTGGAAAGTTAGAATCAGGCCAAAGAAAAATCTTTCTTTAGGAAGAAATGGTTGTGCTGTAAGTGGATACTGGGGAATAGACCATAACACAAATCTCTGCAGCATACCAGTGTTGGCGTGGTATTCTAACCTGATTGAAGGCCTCTGTTTTACAACTGCATTAGTGTAATATTGGAGTTAAAGATGTATCCTTAATGCTTTGTGTAGATTTTCAGATGAGGGAAGATAATGTGAACACAATCTTAAAATGTAGTGATTTTTGCAAAGTTTTTTAGCTAACTTAATTTTGGCCTCTGTTTGAAATAATGAGTCATATGAATAATAGAACTAAGATGTGGTTTCCTGCAGGCCTGTTACCTGTGTCCTTCCACCTCATCCACATTAATATAGCTGTCCGTTATCCCATGTCCTCTGGTGACTTCTTACTTTCATAGTATTTCAGAGTTCCTTTTATCCCTTTTCCGTGTTCTCAGTAAGAGGTATCTTATGCTGTGGCTACTTTTGAGGTATTTGTATATTGATTGGCTAATTAGGAGGCAAAAGAGAATAAGTAGCATGCAATATCATGTTGCAGATGTTCAGGACTGGGCAGTGGGAACTAATGTGGAGCGTTCCTGCAGATATTAGGCTGAGTTTGTTCCTAACCAAAATGTTTTAGGCTACTCATTGACTTGCTTTTTTTTTTTTCTGATATGTTTTAAAGACAGATACACACTATTCCATACTGTCTCTTCTGTTGTGTTTGTCTGATTCTCCATCCAACACCACCTATGTGGAAAAACCGAGAGACAAAGAAGTGGGTAAGTTTACAAGATGTTTATGTTGCTAATAAAATATCCAATCCATTAATGCAATCTGATAAGAAGGACATTTTTCCTCTCCATTTTATTATCTCCTTTACTTCAATGTGATTTATTGATTGTCTTTATGATTTATACATTTAAAATAGCCTGCAAATCTTTCCTATCCCCATTTACGTTACGTCACCTAATTAAGTTTTACAGCCACCAAACTACCTTGGGAAGTCTTTTTGACTTGTACTGCTATCAGTTACTAACATTCTCTGCCTGTTCAGCAGTGCTTACACGCTCAAAGACAGACAAGAGGTTTCTATCCTCGGTTTCTGTCTTGCACCTCAATGGATATCTGTTGAAACAGCTTTGGTGATGTAAATTCCTATGTTCCCTGTGTAGTTAAGGAAAGGTTTCCAGAGGGATATCCCAGCTGCCTGCTTTTTGAAGTAGGACTATTTCACTCAGTGCCTAAAAATGAGGCTTGTGCTTAAGTTTGAGTGGATACCATCCCCCATTTGTTTACAGTGTTGTATCATAGACTGAAAGAAGAATATTTCAGACTAACCTAAAGAAAATCTTGCATCTTAAGATTCCTTTTTGAATGATCTCTGCACATTCCCTCGGCGGTGTTTTGAATGCACTTTCAGCCCATTCCAGGAATGTGAATATGAAGAGGTTATCTCAAACAACACTAATTACAGTTGAGTAAGCTTCGTGTTTAAGATACAATATATTGTAAGTGTGATTGTTATCTATAGAGCATTACACATCACATCATGGATTTGTAGTGTCTTTTTCGGAGAGTAAGACAGTTCTTGCTTTATGTTGTTTACTGTCCAGGATCTTTGTGCATATGTAAATTATACATTTAGAATGTTTCCACCAAGCTAAATGGGACTAGTCACAATAGGTGATATGTTTCATTCTTGCATGTTTTTCCAAGATTGACACATAGGGTAGCGTAACATAGTACAAATAAATGTGCTCATGGCACACTATGTTGCATATTTTGACTGTATAAGCAACAAAATTGAGAACTAATAAATAAGGAATATAAACGGTTGATACGTCACAATTTACATGTCTGAAAGTGTATAACCTTGGTGTAACCTTAGGTGGAAGGGAATGCCTTTTATTTTAGATTTAGAGTAACAATGTCATTTTAGCTTTGGAAATGTTTTTAGAGGAAAAGGAAGTCAGAGTTGTATGATACTTACTATTTTTATATTTATACTTCTCTTAGAAAAGGAAGAAGAATTTGATTGGGGAAAGTATTTGATGGAAGGAGAAGAAATTTACTTTGGCCCAGGTGTAGATACACCAGTAAGTACTTTCTTAAGGTAAAAAACCCGACTGTATAAACTGGTTTGAAGTATGTTGGAGACCTGATTTGTATGCTCTGTATGATTCTCGCAGGACTACCTGGTATGTTGCTTCTTACTTAATACCATGAATTACACACAAACCCAAGCAGAGTGACAGTAATACAAATGCTTTTGCTCTTCACCATGTTTTGACTTAATCCTGCAACTGAACTGTTTCCTTCTGCTGATGCCCGACTGCTCCTAATCAGAACTTTTTGTAGTTCTGTGATCTTCTCCAGTCCTGTGATTTGTCTGGTTATTAATGTTATGTATAACTTAAACCAGTCTCTGGCAGACAGTTACATTAGTCTTAGTGTCCTGAATTTACTTCATAGTGGGAGAAAGAAGATAAGAGTTTATGTTCAGCTTCTCAGGTCAATAGGAAGTGAATATCGATCTGTCTGTTATGTTGTACTGAAATGTACTGGGTTTTGTTGCACTTAATAGGATTGGTCTGGAGAAAGTGAAGAGGAGGAAGACACTCAGCCTTTAAGCAGGGAGGACTCGGGTATTCAAGTGGACAGGACACCTTTAGAAGACCAAGATCCAAATAAGAAAACAGTACCTAATGTTTCCTGGAAAGGTTAGAATAAGCTATAATTCTTCTGGTACGGTCATACATACTCAAATTTAGCAAACTAATGTGGCTTAATTTGTTATTCTTTAGTGAGATGTTGTGTTTTAGACTTATAATTGTAGTTTTAAGGTGCACCTTATTGTTCACTGCTTGTTTTGTTTTTAACAATAAAGAAGCAGTATGGAAGGTTTGATCTGATTTCTGTTGATGCTCATGGAGAAGAATTCTGTTTATTTCTCTAGAAATATACATGGATATTCCAATATAGATATGAAAACTTTTACTGTAAATGTAGCATGTAGTTGTGTGGAGATAATGTAAATTTTTATTATTAAGTATCAGAATACTGAAACAAAATTTGATTGGCAACAGAAACATTTGACTCAGTTCTGAGTATGAAGCATTTCTGGAAAAAAAAAATAGCTTTATGTAATTAAAACACTAGTGGCTTACTCTTGAATAGCTTCAGGGAGTATTAACTCTAGCTGTGCATTTTTGCATAGAATATTGTAGAATACAGGATACCTTGTGTAAGAAGACTGCATAATATATGTTGTATAAGCAGTAGCTAGCTAACTGGGATTAGGTCAATCTCTCACATTTAAGAAAAAAACATTTTTAGGTAGTGTACTAAATGCATAGTAAAAAGGAACATAGTGACAAAGTTGGTGATACTTGGCAGTTTATTTTTTAAGTCAGCTTGGTTTTGTGTATATCATTTGAGAATTGCCTGAGTCAGAAGTATGATTTCTGAGGAAGAATTGGAAACTACATAAATCTCCAAGTTTACTGTTTAGGACTTTTGCATCTTTTAGGAGATGAGGCATTTCTGTGTAAATCAGTTTGTGCACGATGGTGGCATATATGAGAGTACAGTAAAGTGTAAATAGTTGCAAATTGTAACTTGTTTGAGAAGATCTGTGATTCTGCAAATGAGTGGGTAGGCTTATTGATAACTTTTCCTTGGGTTTTATAAGTGTTTCCTGAATAAATAAAAATACCTCAGCGACAGTCACATATTTTCACAGTTGGTGAACCTGATGCCCGCAGCTGGCTGGAGCAGCATGTAGTTTCTCAGTACTGGACGGGAAGAGCTCCTCGCTTCTCACACAGTTTGCACTTGCATTCCAACCTAGCTGCAGTCTGGTAAGAAAACAGTGTTGTGTACATATTTCTTACTGGCATGTAATGAAAAATAATGACTTTGTTAAGCACCTTTACTGTGGAAGCATAAAGATAGTTTAGTTATTACTGATTTAGTTAAATAAATTTTCACAGCATTGAATGTGAAATAATAAAATAATCAGGGATAAAGAATTTAAAAAAACAAACAAACAAAAACCCAAAACAAACACAAAAGCAGCCAAACCCAAAACAACCCAGATTCGGTACTTCACGTATTTGCTGCTTACTTGCTTGTCTTGCTATTTATAACTCGATGATATTTGAGTGCTTTCCATTGTATTTTGCTTAACAATATGAAAACAAACTCTGGGTTTTTTTTATATACTTTAAATTCCCCCATGAACGTTGAATCTACTCAGATGTAATTAGAACAAAACTGAGCTTTAAGATCATTGCTTCATTCTTACTTTCAGGTGATTCAGCTGTTATTTCAGCCATTAAATTGTTTTAATTTCCTTTTTTCTAAGGGACCACCACTTGTACACCAGTGATCCTTTATATGTGCCGGAAGAGAGAACACTAGTCACTGAAACTCAGGTTATACGGGAAACACTTTGGTAAGACCAACATCAAAAGGCTTGCATTTTGTCTTCTAGTATTTCTCTTAAAGAAATGAGAGATTTATCTTTGCAGTTGTGCCTGACGGAAGAATTATTACTGAACTTTTAGCTTGCACTATTGCTGACAATAAAGATGCTGTTTATGTTTGTTAACCATTCAGATTCACAAAGAAGAAAGTAGCTTACTACTTCTTGTATGCATTGATTCTTCAAGTCTAACTGTTAAGAAAAACCAACTTGTTCATGTCCTGGCCCTGTGGATTTTTAATATTGTCCAAATTTAGAAAGTATGTTTGAATCATCCCATAGCTGGAAATTATCTCAATCGGAAAGGAACTTTAGGAAATGTTTATGTGATGCCAGTGTTTTATTCTTCTTGTTCTAGCAACAGCTTACAGTACCACTAGCAGCATAGTTGATCTGTGATCCTTTTTTATTTGAAGGAAAGAAATTTTTAAGCAAGGGAGACCTAATTATTTTATTAATTATATAATTATGAGTCCGTTAAGGGGGAAAAATTAATATTCTTTTTGTTTCTTTTCAAGGCTACTTTCAGGAGTGAAAAAGCTTTTTATATTTCAGCTGAATGATGGAAAAGTGGCTGTGCGGAATGATATTATTGTAACTCATTTAACCCATGTAAGTTGTTTCTGAATTTTGACATTTCCACAATTGCTTTTAATTTAGTCAAAACACATCTGACTTAATACAACAGAATGGGTTGTTCCCATATGTGAGAATGTAACGAAGTGATAGAGATGACAGTATTTTATTACATTTTAATTCATAGAAATATCTTGTAATTTAATTTTTAGGCTTTATAAAATAAGATTTTTTGCTAGATGATTCTAAAGAGTGATTATGGGTTTTTTGTTTTGTTTTGGTTTTTGTCCTAGAACTGCCTGAGATCTGTGTTGGAGCAGATAGCGGCATATGGTCAAGTTGTGTTTAGATTACAGAAGTTTATTGATGAAGTGATGGGACACAGCCCAGAAAACATCATGCATGGAACAGTTTCCACTCCAAAGAAAACTACCGAAGCCCCATTCAGAACCTATCAAGCTTTTATGTGGGCCTTGTATAAATACTTCATTAGCTTTAAAGAAGAACTTACTGAAATTGAAAAATGCATAATCAACAAAGGTACAGCACAAGGGAAATTTTAAGAGTGGGGCACACAAGGAAACTTGTATAAGAGGGAAGCATGCAAAACATTCTGCAGATACATTTTGAAACTCTGAAAGATGCCATGCTGTGTTTTAAAACCTCATTAATAACACTGATAAAATTTGTTGTTCTGTTGGATGTTACCTTTATATATCTGTTTTTTTTTCCAGATAAAACAGTCACTCTTTCAATAGTAATAGATAAGTTGTCTCCCCGACTGGCACAGCTCAAAGTGCTTCACAAAGTTTTCAGCACAGGAGTAGCGGAAGTGCCACCTGACACTAGAAATGTTGTACGAGCATCTCATCTGCTTAATACTCTCTACAAAGCTATTCTTGAATATGACAGTGTTGGAGAAGCATCTGAGCAAACGGTAGGGGAACTCATTCCTTCCTTGATAAAATGACACACTAGAATATTTAGTTAAATTTATGGTGATGGAGTATACTAGCCTTCAGCTACCAAGGATTGAGGCCAAATTTGATAGCTGTGATGCATTACTGTTTTCTGACATGAGTTCGGTCAACCTGGACGAAGTGAGATTTATGAGGAGATCAGCAGCAGTGTGTTTTTAGGACTGAGAGGAGGAAATGTGGGGAATCAGAGGCCAAGAAGCTGTTATGAAAGAGGGAGCTTTGAAATAGCTTTTCCTCCTTCTATTTCTACAACTGCATAATTCAGCTAGTGCTGAAATGTAAGGCTTTGGGTTTTTACAGTAACTTGTTGATTATGCTAGTGAAAATATAGTAGATGTCCTTTTGTTTTCAGTTTTCTACATGATAAAACCACAGAATGCTTTATGACTATCATGTACAGCTTAAGAGAGATCAGACTGGAAAAAAAAGAAAACTGCTGGTTGGGTCTAACTGCAATGACGAAAAGTAACATGAGGAAGCATGCACAATAAGCGCTTCCATTAAAACTATTAAAGCTGTAGTTTTTAGTTGAACACGTCGTCTTTAAAAATCCCTGAGTGTAGCATATCTTATGTGTATGTATATCTTATAAACTGTAATTGCACAATTAAGAGGTTAAGGCTTTGCCATATTGCTTCTAATGATTACTGTAAAAACAGCTCTTTTGTTTTTTCTTTCTTTCTTTAAATTAAGGTATCCCTTCTGTTCTCTCTCTGGGTTGAAACTGTGAGGCCATACTTACAGACTGTGGATGAGTGGATAGTCCATGGTAATTTATTTGATCCTGCAAAGGAATTTATCATTCAGAGGTAGGGATGCTGATACTGGACATACATAATGCTGTGCAAGTATAAATACAAAACCTGCTGTAGAACCTAGGAGGTAAAGGGTGACAATGAAAGTAGGTTTTCATGTTTGTTATTTTACTTAAGTAGAATTAATTTCTTAATCATACTTTTATAACTTGTCTCAAACTTCCCATTAGGGAAATTGCATTAGATATGAAGTCCTATCAGGTATTGTTCTGGAATAGAATTCAGTTGTTTTATTTTTTCCATCTATAATAAATAATTAGCAGTCTGACTCTGAGTGTGTTGACTTTTTAAAAAGTAATTAACCATTTTTCAAAACCAAGACGTTTTCAAAAATTACAGAATTTATTTTTTAATTCTTCTACTCATCTATAGTTGTTATAAATCAAATGCTACTTAGAATTAAAGTACTAGCTGCTTTTGACTTGTAGTACAAGTTACTGTAGTGTCTTGCATTACGTGCACATATCCTAAACATTACTTGAGCTGTCAATTTCTCTTCTGTTTGTATGCTACATATTGCTAAGCCTTTTCTGACAGGTTGAAGTGGAAAGTGAATATAGAAGTTAGAATTTTGGCTCGTAATTACAAATCCATTTCCCTCTATTTGCCAAACTTACTTGAACCTCTGTCTGTTAAGGCAGGTCAAGTGAAGTAAGAGGACAGTTCTAGTACTACTGCAATAAATCCTTAGTAGCTGAAACCTTTCACATCCTTATATCCTACTTGACTTTTCTTTCTGTGATTCTGTAGTTGTGTTTTCGGTGCTACCAACAAGGATGGTTTTAACTTTTATTTATATTTGTACTCCATTTTAATTATCTAGTTTAGGCTGTTTTCCATCTGACTTCAAAGACCAAACAGTGTATCTGATGTAAACAACACAAAAAAGCAAAATGAACTAAGAATTGAGTTTCACCTACTCTAGAATTTTTCAGCTTTCCCAGTAGTATTTGCTTCATTGTGGGTTTTAAATAAATCTGCAAGTTAATCACTAATCATTTTGCTAAGGATGCATGCCACTGTGAATATTTAACTTCTTGGACAAATTTAATTATATTTACTCTATTTGCCTTGTTTGGGGGATTTACTTGGTTTTACAACTGTTTTCTCTCCTTTGAGCTGATTCTTTACCCTGCTAAAGCTATCATCCTTTCTAGAGATAGTTTGTGATATGAATGAGCTTATTTTGTATAGTTTTGAAAGTGCTTCTTGACTATTCTAAGAGAAAGGCAAAGCATATACCAGGATGATATGTATCTTCTAGTAATGAAGTTTCATCTTTTGAAAAGGGAAGTTTTTTATTTCTTCACAGAAACAAAAATGTTCCAGTTAATCACAGAGATTTTTGGTATGCTACCTACACACTGTACAGTGTGTCAGAGAAGACAGAGAATGAAGAGAAGATGAGTGATAATGCCAGTGCCAGTTCTGGCAGTGATCAGGCCCCTTCAAGCAGGCAACACACTATGGTCTCTTTTCTGAAACCTGTGCTAAAGCAAATCATCATGGCTGGAAAATCCATGCAGCTCTTAAAGAATCTTCAGTGCAAAGATGGCTCTCCACAGCAGGCCGCGTCAAGAGGTGAGATGTCCGTTTGTGGACTACCATGCCTTAGGGTATCTAACAGCATGGGCATATTTTGTGTTGTAGTGTTTCCATGGTTTTGGAATAATACAAGGCTACCTGTTGAATGTCAGTATCTCAGTTGGTAACTTCAGCTGATTGAAAACTCTTACTCTTCCCATGCAAATAAGTTAAAAGATTGAGGTTCTCTTTGCTTTTTATTGCTTCAGATTTGTCTTAAACTTGTTTTCATATGCTTGCAAAACATTATTTTTTTTGTTATGAGACAAACTAAAACAACTTGTATGTTCTAATAGTAAAGCTGTTCTGTTTTAATAAATAGTTATTTTCCATTACTAACTGGTTGAGTAATTCTAACATAGTGTGTGGAACTTCTTTTTTTTTTTTGTTTAAAAAAGAAGCTTACTAATAATTAGATGAAATATACTTTGATATTTAGGATATTTATCCTGAGTGATTGTAAAACATAGTACAACAGTGTAACCAATGTTGATTTTTTTTGGGGGGTGTGGGGGCCGAAATATATTTTTTTGGTTTTGCTGTTTCTTGATGTTTAGAAGTAGAAATAGTTAAATTATTTTGGAGACTCTCCAGGTTTATTTCCCCCTTTGGTGTGAGAATATAATCTATTCCAGTGAATATGGCAGGGTTTTTTCAGGTGCTGCCTTTGCACCTGAAGGAAGAAGTTTTCTAACAGTCTCAGAAATATTTCATATTTCAGACACCCATTCAGCAGTCCATTTGAACATATGCCTGACTTTAGGCATTGGACTAGTCCTACCGTTTTAGCAATACTTAGTTAAATATGTATTTGAGTTTTTTTCGAGTAGTGGCCTAAATTTAGGATGTTAAAAGTTAGCAAGTAAATGTTGGACTATGTTTTCTATTAGAACAGAATCTTACCATGGAAAATGTTGCCCAATTTAGATGCTGAACGAAAGAGTTTGTATACACTGTTCTTGGAATCGGTGCAGTCCCGCCTGCGGCATGGAGAAGAGTCTGTTCCAGATATTATTACGGAACAGCAGGCCACGAAGCAGAGCCTGATAAAGATGCAGTCTATAGCAGAAAGACACTTGGAACTGGATGATGTCCATGACCCACTGCTGGCTATTAATTTTGCCAGGTAATGAATGATCTTCCTGCTGTATTGTTGAGAGCAATGTTTGCCTGGTGACATGTGGTAGACCAAATTTTTATTGCTGCTGAAAACAAGCAAGTGCAGAATAAAGAGGAGCACCAAAAATCAGTGGCAGACACTGAGTAAACTCCACCCTTGTGCTTAGTTAAAGAAAAGTGATTAAAATTAGTGAAGAATCTGCTGCTTACATCTGTTAGGGTAGAAAATGGGAGTAGTCTTTATCATAACAGGCTTTTAGCAAATAAGGGTTTTAATTGTGAATGCTGTTGTAAAATCTAAACTTTTAAATGTATTTGCTAGGAATTTGTACGCAGTGTCTTTGATTTGCACCAAGTATATTCTTTGAAGAATGCAGCTTCAGTTGTGCTGTGCTGAAATAATTTAGCTTTAAAAGCCTTCCAAAATTCATGGTAATTGCATAAAATTTCTTCATTCTTCCTAACATGGGGAAGTCATATAGAAGTTATAAGTGTCTTGGAAATGGGCAGGGAAGATGAACTCTGAAAATCTTACTTATTTTGTGATTACAAATAAGAAATAGCTATTTATGTTTTTCCTAAATACTAGTTGGTGCTTTATATGTTTTCATTTCAGTCCTAGGAGAAGTTTGTTTTAAAGAAATCATAATTAATAGTAGATAAGACTCTTATTAATTCCCTTGTTCATTGGGACTATTCTCTTTGTCAAAATTGATAGATTAATTCAATGTTTGACTCACCCAGTCTGTCAAGCTGGGCTTTCTCTTAGACTGGATTCAGCTAGCAGGTGGCTTTTTACAAATTGTTATTATAATTTAATCTTTTCTGTGACAAAATAATTAAACTTACTGAGTGTAGAGTGCAGATACTCTCCTCCCATGATATAATGCAGATACTATACAGGCACCCTGTATTTAAGGTACCTCAAACCAATTCTCCATGTTTGTGGTGGTGGGTTGTTTTTTGTTGTTTTTTGATGATTTTTTTTTTATTGGTTTGTTTTGTTGGTTTTGGGTTTGGCTTTTTTGTTGTTGTTGTTAAAATTTGTACTTAGTTTCTTTAATTTTATTCTTCTTTCCTGGGGAGTTCATCTGACTGCTGTATATGCACACTATAGTTTTAAAAGTTCCC
Organism: Charadrius vociferus; assembly: GCF_000708025.1. Lineage (NCBI taxonomy): Eukaryota > Metazoa > Chordata > Aves > Charadriiformes > Charadriidae > Charadrius > Charadrius vociferus. The sequence goes on along the minus strand of NW_009647750.1, from coordinate 818,078 downwards.
ATGATAATGGGTTTGTTTATTAAGCTGTATAGTGTTTGAACTTGATGTTGTTTTTTCAGAATTATTCCTTGAGCAATTATGTGATTACAGTATGCCATCCTTTTTTATATTCTGGTCACACAAAGCCAGTATGAAGGATCACTTAATAGGCTTGATATGTACTATAGTTATGAAACAGCCTTTTTTACTTCTGCACCATATATTTTAGAGCAAAGGATCCAATTTTGATTAAAATCTTTGAAGATATGACATCTTTGTTTTATATATTGTATGAATTATGAACCTTCTTCCCTAAGTAGTTTGTTTTGTTTTGAAGATTATACTTGGAACAGAATGACTTTCACGAGAAGTTTACTGGTGGGGATGTTTGCGTGGATAGATCCTCAGAATCAGTGACCTGCCAGACTTTTGAACTGACATTGAGGTCTTGCCTTTATCCGCACATAGACAAGCAATACTTGGAATGCTGTGGTAATCTAATGCAAACTTTAAAGAAGGATTATAGGTAAGAGATTTGTTTTTTCTTTTTTTTTTTTTTTTTTTAGTTACCAGTGGTATGCCATACACTAGAAATCAGACTTTTGTGTTGTGTTTCTACTCCAATTTGATAATAACCATAAAATCATTAAGGAGGAAAGAGGGATCTAACATGATAGAATCCTGGGTGAAAACTTGGTCTATCTTAAACCCACAGCAAAGCTATGATTTGTCTTCAGTGGCTGTTCAGCCGGGAAATTGTTTCAAACAGTACTTTTAATAGTGTTGTCATTTGAAACTGGAAGACAAATTTTAGGAAGCCAGAATATATTTGTTTAATGTGAGATTCAGTTTTGATACCATAAAACGTATAGTAGACAAAAAGACAGTAGACAAAAAGTAGACAAAAGAATATTATGTGATATTTTTGTATTACTTAGAGCAAAATGGCCTATTTCTTTTACTTTTCAGGTGTTTATAAGTTGTCATGCTTTTAATATGTCTGAAATACTGTATTTATAGTCACAGTTTCTGTGAGAGTTGTAGCGGTACTATTCCTCCTACTTTATCAGAAAAAGAAAATATGTATCATAATTTTTTGGGGCTCCGTATTAAAGTCTCTGCTTAGACAGGGAAGGAGATGAAATTTCAGAGAGAGTTCTAAGTTCTGTTTAGGGAAAGGATTTCTAAACACTAAGCTATTTCTGAGAATTGCCTAGCCTATAAGATAGCTGAATACCATGAGCATTTCTGTTAAAACTAGTGGGGCTGTTCAAGCTTGCAGGAGAAAATGGCTTGGTTATTTTGTTTTATTTGAGCATATGTGAAGGCTGTCTGAGGGTTAAGCAAAATATTTACTGTGTACTTCATTAAGTTAGTGTTCAATACTGAGTTCAGGCAGTGAAGAGTTTTTAAGATTTTTATTTCTTTAAGAGTTGTGTTTGTTTTCACTTGCATGATTAAGACTTAGGAAATGTTATATGTTTGTTCCTGTTCAGGCTTGTAGAATATTTGCAGGCAATGAGAAACTTTTTCTTACTTGAAGCTGGAGATACCATGTATGACTTCTATACATCTATTTTTGACAAAATTAGAGAAAAGGAAACTTGGCAGAATGTTGCTTTCTTAAACGTTCAACTTCAAGAAGCAGTTGGGCAACGCTATCCAGAGGACAGTGCAAGGTAAAGAATCTGTTTTAATGAAGTTTTGAGCTGTTGTCATCTCTTCGACCCAAGTCCCCCAGATTAAATCAGGTGGTTGGTATTTAGCAATATAAACTAAAAAAAATTAATGAAACTAACCACTAATTTAAAATAGATTATCACCAATTATATCACTTGTTTCCTTGTGTAGGTTGTCTATATCATTTGAAAGTGTTGATACAGCAAAGAAGAAACTCCCTGTCCACACTCTAGATGGTTTGACATTGAGTTACAAGGTAGGGAGTTAATATTGCTGTAGTTCTTATTCTAGAACAGATTTGAAATGTTGTATTAAAGTGACTTACGTTTTCTGTCTTGATTGTCCTCTTCTCTTCTTAGGTTCCTTGGCCTGTGGATATAGTTATAAGCTTAGAGTGCCAAAAAATTTACAATCAAGTTTTTCTGCTCTTGCTGCAAATCAAGTGGGCCAAGTATAGTCTAGATGTTTTACGATTTGATGGTAAGAAACTTGTTCAATGAAAGATATTCTAACAACTTGTTCTGTGGTCTAAGGATATAAATAGTCTGTTGCTTTCTGCAGTAAGTAGTATAAACCAGTTAGAATTTTGATTCATTCTATAAAATATTAATCGCTATTAGCTTCACAAATTAGATATATTAAGCAGGGCGTGTTTTCCACTTTTCAGCCTCAGGGACAACACTATTCATGCATTCCCGTTGTCTCTTTGATTCAGGTCTAGTTAGTTATATTGGAAACTTGTTACTTCATTCTTCAGGCTTTGCTGTTGAAAGAAGGTCTGTCTACCGCACCCTGATGTTTTGCTTTATGTGTAGTCCAAGTTTTTATGAGTAGTACCTTGCAAACAAGTTAAGAAAACAAGATGAAAAAAAGTACTCTTATTTGAGATTGAAACAGTAAGCTAGATAGTTGGGAATACGTACTCTAAGCTGCAATTTAAATATTTGGGGCTTGTAGAAAGAGATCACTTAGTATGTCCCTCACCAGGTTAATTTTTATACTCTTCCTGTCCCATATAAAGTGAATACACACTTCATGTCCTAGGAAAGTAAATTAGAAAGCTGATGGGTTCACCTGTGTTTTGTGCATCAGTTAAGTAATTCTCTTCCTAAAAGTGTGTGGGTTTTTTATTGCTTAAACTATACAAGTATGGCTTTGTGCTTAAGTCTTTTCCCCTTTGTGGAGATAGTATACACATTTATATGTAATGTAGATTATTTTTTTTTATCCGTTAACGTAATCTTTAGCTCTTAAATAGCATTTCCTGTTCTAGTATTTATCAAATTGCGTTGTACATATATTGTCAAAGTGTTCAGTATATCTTTGCTGTATTTTAATAACACATCTGAATTTGCAAGAAAAATCTTACATCAGTATTGTGTGCATAATAGTAAGAAATAACAAATTTCAGTTTTACGTAACATTTTAGCTACAGTTGTTCTTCGTAAGCACTTCAATATAATACTGTTGCCTTTTCTTTTTAGAACTAGTCTGTGCTGCAGAAACCCCGCAGGTTAAGGAAGGAACTTTATTAGAACAAGGACCTCTTCCTCTATTCGGACCGCAAACAGAAAGTATAAAACAACAAATACATCGCATGTTCCTCTTAAGAGTGAAACTTATGCATTTTGTTAACAGCCTGCACAACTACATCATGACTAGGGTTTGTCTTATATCACAATTTAATTTATATTATGAACTTGTAACTGAGGATGCAGTATTAATTTTCATTTAAAACATTAAAAAAAAAAACAAACCGAAAATGAAAAGCAAAATCTTAGTCTAATGTCCTTTCTGCAAAATAATTTTAATCTAAAAGTGTTTCAGTTTAACTTGGCAGTTTTAAATCGGTAATTCTAAAAATGCTTCAGAAGTTCTACGTGCATATGATTGATCTTTGAATATTATAGTTCTTTCTGACTGTTTCTCAAATATAAAGGCAATGCCTGTAGATTCATATCTGCTCTACTATTGTCTTTTTTTTTGCTTCTAATAAAATCAATAGACTCCAAATCAGCTCCTGCAAGGATAGTCTGTTTGCCTTTGTGCAACGGTAGTATTCTTGTTTATATGAAGTATGACATTGTGCAGTTATGAGAGGAGCTCGAATATTCTTGCTATATTGATGGTAATTTGGAGGGTAAGCCTGAAATTTGAGAGAGAAAAGTGAATGAATCAGGAAATTTTAGTCTCTTAAAAAAAAAAATATTAGAAGAGAGTCATAAGCACTTGTGTGCAACATGGAATTTAATAACTATGGTTGTCTTCTTAAGATTCTTCACAGTACAGGCTTAGAGTTTCAGCATCAGGTAGAAGAAGCCAAAGATTTAGATCAATTGATAAAGATTCACTACAGATACCTATCTACAATCCATGATCGTTGCCTACTGAGAGAAAAGGTGGGTAAAAAAGTGTGCACATTTGATATATTATCAGGACAAGAAAGTAGTTTAGTACTAATTACGCTGTCTGTTTTGCAGCTTATACATACTAAGCCATATATAGGTACTCTTGAAGAAATGGTAGCTTTTCCAGAGTTAACATTGAGATACAGTTTCCCTTGCGAGTCTCAGCTTAATTCTATCAAGAAGAAAAGATAAAATTAAATTCTTTATATTGGATTTTACATGACTCATTTGTTTTTGAGATGGGATGATTTGAACAAACTGAGGCTTGGTAACGTATGAGGATTTTATACATACTGGTATGGCAGGAAATGGAGATAACATGCGTAGCATTGTAGGTTTTTCTGCCACGTACTGTCTGTGCATAGTCCTCATCGAAATAAGTCAGCCGTGAAGTGAATTAAGAGAGCAAATGCAAAACACAAATTTGGAAGAATCGCAGCGTACTTAGGAGATTGTTTTTACAGATCAGATTAAATGGCATGGGATACCTCTGTGTTGCAGTTTAATAATGAAAATTATTATGCTTAATAATGAATTTCTGACTGTTATTCCTTTTGTTTTAATTGTTATTTTAGGTGAGCTTTGTGAAAGAAGCTATAATGAAAGTATTGAATTTAGTATTGATGTTTGCAGACCGTTGGCAGGCTGGTTTGGGGGCCTGGAAGTAAGTACGTGTACCTAAAATTCTACATGGTCATAATTTCACAGATCAGAATATGATTTTGAGGTTGGGGTGGGGTTTTTTTTGCATGAAATAACAGGACTTCTCACTGTTTAACAGCAGGTACCAGAGGCTAATTGCTATTTCTTAGAAAAACTGAAATTTATTTTAAATACAACCTAACAAGTTTCATGCACGTGTGTCAGTGTATGTTCAGTATTTTCAAATTAAAAGGGTGGCCAATATATAACTTCTAAGTGTTTAGAAAGATTGTAGAGCATAGCAACAAAGAGGGTTTTCTTTTCCTTCATATTTGTTTGTAACAGTAAAATGAGACGTTCACGGGTTTGGTCTATGATCGTGTTTCCTGGTGATGATTTAAAATTGTAGACAGCTAGATGCTGACATTCATTAATTGCTTTATGAAAAGTGGAATTATTTCATTTGGCCTGCATTTTAGAAGGCAATACGTTTTTATTCTTCTTTAAAAAAATAGTCATCTTAATCTAATCTCTAAACCTCCTAATTTTTCTAATCTGGACTGTCCAAATTATAAAGCCTTTGCAAAAAATTTGTGGTAAAAATGTGAAGCTGTTACAGTCAATGAAAATTCTGCCATTGACTTTGGAGTCAAGATTTTCATGCAAAATGTTTGATTCCATTAGTTCAAATGTTCAGATTTTGTATTATTGGTAAAATCTGAAATTGATTTTGCTCTATCCCTTCCTATAGTACTTTTTCTATAGAAACAACCCAGGATGTGTGTGTTGTAGTTGGGATTTTTGGAAAAGATATGTGCTTCCTTATGTACCATGATTGACGTTAGAAATCCACCTGTAATTCCAAGATAAGATCAATGTGTTGGTCTGTGAATCAGTTGCTCTTCTCTAAGCCATCCCTTAGACAAGATTAAAAGTAAGATCTGATTTATTTATTTTTTTTTAGAATAGAATAGAATCATTCAGTTGGAAGGGACCTACAATGATATCCAGTCCAACTGCCTGACCACTTCAGGGCTGACCAAAAGTTAAAGCATGTTATTAAGGGCATTGTCCAGATGCCTCTTAAACACTTGACAGGCATGGGGCATTGACCACCTCTCTAGGAAGCCTGTTCCAGGGTTTGACCACCCTCTTGGTAAAGAAATGCTTCCTAATGTCCAGTCTAAACCTCCCCTGGTGCAGCTTTGAACCATTCCCACATGTCCTGTCACTGAATACCAGGGAGGAGAGATCAGCACCTCCCTCTCCACTTCTCCTCCTCAGGAACCTGTAGAAAGCAATGAGGTCATCCCTCAGCCTCCTGTTCTCCAAACTAGGCAAACCCGGAGTCCTTAGCTACCTCACAGGATATGCCTTCCAGCCCCTTCACCAGCTTTGTTGCCCTCCTCTGGACACATTCAAGGACCTTCACATCCTTCCTAAGTTGTGGGGCCCAGAACTGCATACAGTACTGAAGGTGAGGCCACACCAACACTGAATGCAGTGTGATAATCCCCTCTTTTGTGCGGCTGGTGATGCACCCCAGGATGCGGTTTGCCCTCTTGGCTGCCAGGGCACACTGCTGACTCCTGTTGAGCCTGCTGTCAACCAGCACCCCCAGATCCCTTTCTGCAGGGCTGCTCTCCAGCCACTCCTCTCCCAGCTTATACTTTATACTTCTGCTTGTGTAACCTGCTGCTTGAAGGATGAATGATAGTGGGCAAGTCTCCAAGGCTGTGTCTGACACTCAAGAGTTGATCTATGGCCCTGAGGCCAGCTGGTGCAGACTGGCTCACACTCATATTTTTCATGATTAATTCTCTTTGGCACAGGTGCTACCTAGAACTTGGATACCACTCTCCTGTGGCATTAGGAAGTTGCTATTTTTGGAGTGTTTTTCCGATTCAAAATGTCAGAAATAATTTGTGAAGGCTGTTGATAAAGACTGAAACTCAGGGCATGTAGTTGCTTGCTCTTGGATGTGGCATGAAAAAGTCATAGCTGGTATAGTGTCATCCATATCCTCTTGGGAGAGGAGAAAAAGGAAAGGAGTGACTATTGTGAACTACATCCTCTCCTTCTGGTCAGTGCTAGCTGGCACAGTCCAAAGTGGAATTCAAGGGTTGTCTGATAGTAAAGCAGTGTGGGTTTACACCAAGGAGCTGTGAAGCAACAGGGACCAGCAATGGCTGTCTTTAAATACAAAAGTGTGTGGGAATAATAGTTGTCAGTTGGAACTACACAGTTCCTCTTAGTCACTGTAGAGATTTCTAAGATGAGGAAATTATTAATGCTGTTGTGATAGTGCTCAGATGCTCCTGTCAGAATTGCCTTGGTTTTCTAGAAGTAGTATACACAGGCATAACTGAAATGTTTTAAGTTTAAGACAGAATGCTCTGCGAAGATTACTTTTGTCATTTACTATGAAGTTCTTTAGCCTGGAGAAAAGGAGGCTCAGGGGAGACCTTATTGCTCTCTACAACTACCTGAAGGGAGGTTGATGAGAGATGGGAGTTGACCGTTTCTGTCAAGTAACAGGTGATAGAACAAGAGAAAATGGCTTCAGGTTGCCCCAAGGGAAGTTTAGATTGGATATTGGGAAGAATTTCTTTACTGAAAGGGTCACCAGGCATTGGAACGCGTTACCCAGGGCAGTGGTGGAGTCCCCATCCCTGGAGGTATTTAAGGGTCGTGTAGATATAGTGCTCAGGGACATGGTTTAGTGGTGGGCTTGTCAGTGTTAGGTTATTGATTGGACTAGATGATCTTACAGGTCTTTTCCAATCTAGGAGATTCTGTTTTGGTCGTATTTTGAAGATAACATAGTGCTAGTCTGTTAAGCATTCCTCTGTTAAACTGTTTTGTAGGATGGAATCTATAGAGAAGATGGAATCTGATTTTAAAAACTGTCACATGTTCCTTGTAACTGTTCTCAACAAAGCTGTCTGTCGAGGCTCTTTTCCTCACTGTAAGTACATGAAGCTTTTATCATACCTGCACTTACTGGGGCACAAGCTTTACTTGGATTGTAATGATGTTTTAATCTTTTAATGTTAACATTAATCTTAACCTCATTTTGTGAGGTATTTGCAGATGGACATGAAGCCTTACTTAAGAAGTTAACATTATTTTTTTTAGAGTATTTGTGCCATGCTTTTTTTATGACAGCCATCTTCAGTTTACCTGTTTTCTTGATGCAGGGATGTTGATGTAGCTAAGCAAATGACAAGCAGTTTTCTAAACAAATAAACTAAACTAACTTCTGGAGGGCATAGAAAAGCATTCTTTTTTTGTTGTTGGATGACAGCTATGATACATGTTGAACAGATAAAATTTTAGTATCGTGGTGCCTCAGCTGCAACTGCACTGAGCTCTTGGCTCTGCCCATCTGTTGGAATTTACTTCCTCAGTAGCAGAAACAGCAGATGATGACATGTCTGTGCTTCTACTTGCAGCCTGATATTAGCTTAAGTTGCTTATCAGTGCCTGTTTGAGTTAGTGGGGATGTAGATGCATGTTCTAATGGGTTTCTAAAAGAGGTAGTATCTGACATGACTGCTACTCAGTCTACGAGAGCTTGTCTGCAACAACTGTCTGTGAGAATGGCTTACTATATATAACTCCCTACAATGTTTCTTCTTTTGTGTGTGTGTGTGTGTACAGCAATTAGTATTTCAAACAAAGGAGCTACTTTCTTACCACCCGACCCAATTAGTGGATAACTGGTGGTGAAATATTGTCTAAACTGTCAGAGATTCATAAAATGTCTTACCATCTTTAAGTCCTGAAGTGCTAAAATTAAAAAAAAATAAACTAGTATCTTCCTTTTAAACTACAGAACTGAACATTGCAACAAATACTTGCAGACTGCTGCAAATGCAAATATTAACTACTTTTTTTTCTGGTTTGGTTTGCAGTGGAATCTTTAGCTTTGTCACTCATGGCTGGCATGGAACAAAGTTAACACCTGAATCCATTGAATTACGAAAGAACTGAAAGCACCATTTGTGCTGAAATTCCCATGTTAAAAAAAACCTAAACATTTTACACTCCAGTTTGAAATATGCATAGCTAAATGATGCTGATGGTTAAGAGCTGTGTAGAATTGTTTAAAATGTAAATAATGTACAGGTATTTAAGTGTATTGGTTGTGGCAGTATTTTTCTCTGTATGTATATGCTTCAACATCAAAAAACATGTATAGTGATAAATTCATCCTGTGTAAACAATCTTACTTAAATACATGAAATGTACTTCATGCTGTAAAAATGATTTTATTTTTTTTTAATTAAGAACAATTCCTGATTTATTTTTCCATTAGTTTTGCAGCTGTGAATAGGTCACAGGACAGTGTGGAGTGGTGTGACTCAATTCACATTATTCAAAATTGTTGGTTGCAATCATTTTTGGCCTTTTTTTCCTTTGAAAAAAGGCTAAGAGGCATTCCATCTTATTTCTTAAGAACTCTTTGGGAACAGTTATGTCTGTTACAATAAGCTGATATAAAAATACAAGATTAACTTACCAAAATGGATTATTGCAGACCATAAAGTACTAGTATTTTTTTTTTTAAAGGTGAAATGATCAAATGCTTACTTGTTTTAGTGGAAACTCTTGTCCATTTAAGATCACAGTGTGTAATGTATTAATTTTAACTATTGGATTGTTGAGATGTTTCAGAGGTGGTCAGGTATGACTTGACCTTTCTCCTCCTAAGCTTTTTGCAGACAAACCTTACATCTAATAGCTAATCTCTTGTGAAGTGGTAGATTGTAATATAAGGGTATGTTTCTAGAGAAGTAAATGTGGAACGTGTTCTGCACAAGATGAGTTGCCCTGTCTCCTCCCTGTCCCAATCCAGTATCAGGAAGGTTTCATTATAGTCCCAAGGACAAGATTAAGACACTTACGTCAGTCAAATGTCATACAACCTTTTACTTAAATTCTCTTAACAAACCGCGAAGGAATAGTAAAAAGGGAGGCAAAGGGAAGGCAAAGGGGAAAGGAAAGGGGTTAAGGAAGAAAAACAAAGAAAGAGGGAAAAAGTTCGCTACTACCACCGAGTCCAACCGTTTTCTGCTGATTCTGTCTGAAGTCTTCAATCGTTACACGTTTCATATAGTCCAGGGAGGCGAGGAGAAAGGAAGAACAAAAAGGGCCCACCAAAGGACGTGTGCTCCTTATATAGGGGTCCTGCTCATGCGCAGCTCAACCATAAGCGCTGTTCCAGTACGAGCCTCTTCCTGCTCTTTTTGCACCTTTGGTCCCTGTGCAGGCGCACACTGTCGTCCACTTCCAAAACCGTGAAGATGGTCCTCCCGGAAGATGGTGGCACAGCGGCAATGTTGAGACAAAATCGGATCTGGTATTGGTTCTCTACACCACCCTGTGGCTCGACGTTGCACAGAGAGAGGAAAGAGAACACGGACAGGCGTGGGAGAGTTGGGGATAAGGGCGGAGGGGAAAAAGGGAACAACAGGGATTAAACAAAGATGTTGCCCAATGCAAGCTTATTCTTGAATAGTTTTGACAACATTTAACTTTACAGAACAGACATGGGCATTGAGTCAACAAGGTAAGTAACTGCTACAACAAGTACAACGCGGCTGGCAAGTATGATATGAATATCAATATGCAATTTTCTTTCCTCACAATAAATTGGGAATGGACCTAAATGATAGAAACCGAGGTGGGTTGTGGCCGATTGATGGCACGGATATATTTTATGCTGTCGAGTGAGGTAGTAGGAACAAATTGCATATTTGATACGACATGTCGAATTAGCCAAACAAAGCAAGGAATTATACAGGGTAAGAACATTAGGGCGGCAACGACACATAGCAGATACAATATTAACTGTTTGACCCATGGTGCCCCTGGTAGCAAGGACCATAAATCACCATTTCAGGTCTGGACAGGAACGTGAGCTATTTTTCGAATATCTTTGGTCAGCTGGAGAACTACTTCACCCACATCATCTATTTCCAAGCAACAGTTGGAGACATTCAATTTTCCACACACCCGTCCCTCCTCAGCCAACAAATAATCTAGAACCATGTGGCGCTGAAGGATTGCCATGTGCATTTGTTGGGACTGTCAAGTTAACAAATCTATTGCGTCAGTGGTTTTGTTGGTAATAATCTCTAGAGCCGCTTGTAGCTTAATTATTCGATTTAGGTTATAAATTGGTTCTCTCGCCCATGGAATGGGCTAGTTAGGATTCCAAGTTGCTGGTCCATAATGTTGAATTATTCGTTGAGGGGGCCACTCATTATTCCCCAATTTTTGCGTCCCACCCAAATTTACCTTTATGGATCGCATCTTACGGGCAACGCTTCTATCCCCGAGATTATCATATACTTGTACATCTAACCAGGGTCCACCTGTTTCTGGTAAAAGGAAGAATAAGGGTCTGCTGATTCCTATATAACAGACTCCCGACCACCCTGCAGGTAAAGATTTATATGCTGTGTGCCCACAAATCCAATAGTGTCCTTTTTTAGCTCTATTGCCCTGAGCAAATGGCCCATTTTTCCCTGGTGGAAATTGGAAATAAGTCATGTCTCTGTTGCCCAGAGGGCTGAAAAAGGTGGTTGCCCCATCCCCTATCCGGCCGGTGCAATACCATGCCCCCGCAGTGCCTCTCCAGTTGCAGGTTTGTTTGTAAAGATGGTAATTGGGTCACTCAAGTATTAAGGTTTCATTTTTGTCTGACCAATATCCCTCAAACCCTCAATTATGTCCTGTCTCATCTAGCCATGCCCACAGGTGGACATCCTTTTCCTTGTCAAGGTGCTTACGTGTGAGAGTCCACTGACATCGGCTTTCTTCCACTTCGATCCCTCCCTTTTGGGTGCGATTTAAACAATATTGCCCTTTAGTCGGAAACTGAATCAGCCAGGTCCCACTGTCATCCCACAGATCATCTGTGGTTTCGCTGTAAGTGCTTACGATTTGGTCTGGGGTGAGGGGTACGGATGTCCACGGCCAACTTGATAGTCCCATGGGTCCACTGCATACCCAGCAGTGGCTCAAATTGAAAGTTTGACTTGCAGCTTTTGCCAGCAACACGAATTCATTGTTTTCGAAGGGATGGTATGCAGGAGGGGAAGGTAGGAGTGGTCGTTCATCACTTACATGGAGGCATCCCTGAGTTAAGATGATCCAAAGTAGCAGGTACATCGTTGTTGTATTGCTGTCCTTAAAAACAAAAAACAGGGACAATCTTGCTTCTCGGGTTAGAAGGAAGGAATAATCAAGTTTGTGTGGATTTTGTGGGTTCTCCCATTAGCATCTTTTGCCTTCCAAGTATATTTTTTCAGCGGGGTGTCTAATATAAGGGGGACGGCTCCCACGGTGGGGAGCTCGACCAGAACAGGCTGACCAGGGGAGTGAGATGGGACATTGAGGGGATCGGAGCCTTGAGAGGTCGGTACAAGGGTTGGGGCTTGTGGGTAGAATGCCGCAATTTTCAGGCACCCATTTGTGCCTCATCAGCTATTAACACTGGCCACTGCCTCCCCCACCCGCTCATCCCATCCTGGTTTGTGTGGTTTCAGGAAGCACTTGAGCAGCCTGTTGGTCTGTTCCACAGTCTCGTTCGCTTGTGGATAGTACGGAGTGTGGAACACCCATGAAATTCCTTCTTGAGCTGCCCACTCTCAGACCATTTTGACAGTGAAATGCGAGCCATTATTCAACTGGATGGTTTGCGGTTTGGGAAAGGTCCCGAACCACTCTTCAAGGGCTTTCACTGTGCTTTCCCCAATTGCCTTTGCACAGGCCTGGGCTTGTAAAAGTCTGGAGTCAACCCCCACCAGCACATAACACTGCCCTGCGGACTTTCGGAAGGACCCAATATAGTCGATTTGCCAGGCCTCCCATAAGCCTTTCCCTTCCCTGAGGTGCAGGGGCTCCTTTTCTAAGGGGTGCCTGTCCAGACGGACATGGCATTGTTCACAGGAGGATATGCAGGTTTTGCACTCCTCCCTGGTGACTCGCCATCCTCAGGCCTGCACCTCACGGAACAAATCGTTGATCCCCGAGTGCCTCCACTTCATATGCAACCACGGGCCAACTCACCTGCCTCTGCATTCCACCGGCTAGCCAGGGTATCAGTTTGTTGATGGGGAGTTACCCATGCTACCGCAAACGTCCCCTGTGCCTTGCAATCGCAAGAATATCTTTCTACCTTTCCTTTTGCCAAATTGGTATTCTATTGACTTCCCAGCCGTTCTGCTCCCAAAACAGAAGCCATGCTGTGCAGCCCTGGAACACCGCATAGGAGTCCGTATAAATGTGCACAGGGAAAAGAGTCTGTCTCTCATGTTGAAATACGCTCCACACTGCAACCAGCTCTCCCACCTGCACACTGCCCTCCCCTTCTGTAATGATCTGCTCCTTGGTTTCTACTTGAAGGGCCACAGCCCAGTACTTCCAAACTTTCCCTTCATGCTTTGATGAAGGGTCGGTAAACCATGCATTTAAAACCTGCTCCGAGAATGGGGGAGCTACCCTGATCACAGGGGGAAGTTGCGGGGTCTTCCTATTCAAGTTCACCTCATCTTGGATAGGCAGTATTTTAGCAGTCCCTTCTGTCACGGAAAAGATCTCGCACTAGTGCTCTATTTGAGCATACCATTTCCTTACGGAGGCCCTCTGAGCCACCCCGTCAGGGGGTAGGGTCCCTATTAGGACTGCTTTGATCACCTTGAACGAGCCCCGAAGAACTATGGGTTGTTTTCAAATAGTTTGTTTGGCCTCCCATAAAGCTAAGCTAACCACAAACCACCCCTTTTCCCAAGCAGTGTATTGCTTTTCGGCGTCCTTGAAGTTGCGCGAGTAAAACATGACAGGCTGGATGGGCCCTGCGGGCCCCTTTTGCCACAGATGAATGGAGAGCCTGGTCCAGGCAAATCCCCATTCAATCTGAATCAGATCAGTGGGATGGATTGGCCCTAAAGCTTAATAGGCATTTCCTTCAAAAATGAGCAGTTGCAAGGCTTCGGCATGAACTGGGCCCCCTTCCCACTGAGCCTTTTTTCTCAGTAAATCATATAATGGTCTGGCAACAATTGAAAAGTCGGGGACGTATTTCCTCCAAAACATGAGCAACCCCAGAGCATGTTTTAAATCCTTTTTGGATTCTGGCATTTTGATGGAGTCTAACGAGGATAGGTTATCCACGGGAATACAGGTCATTCCCCTACTCCACCAGATTCCGAAGAATTTCACCTCACTGGAGGGAGTCTGGATTTTTTCGGGTGGGATCGTCAGTCCTATCCATTCCAAGTGGGCAATGATAGCGCGTTGCGTTTTTTCAACGCCCTCTACCTGGCTCCCTCCTACAAGCATCTATATACTGGTAAATCTTGACTGCTGCTTGTATGGGAATGATTTCAAGCTCTCGGGCCAGCATGTGATGGGCTAGTGTGGGGAAGTGTTTGCATCCCTGAGGCAGTTGAGTAAAACGTATATTGTTGTGCCTCCCAGGTGAAGACAAAGCGCTCCTGGTCCTCAGGTTGCAGCGGGACCATAGAAGAACATGTCTTTGACATCGATTGTTGCCATCACCGTGTGGGATTGTTCCTGGATGGTTGATAGGAAGTTCCATCTTAACATGAGAAGGAACTTCTTTACTTTGAGGGTAGTGGAGCACTGGAACAGGCTGCCCAGAGAGGTGGTGGAGTCTCCCACTCTGGAGACATTCAAAACCCGCCTGGATGCTGTCCTGTGCAAC
>NW_009647750.1:792341-803100 GCF_000708025.1 Charadrius vociferus | reverse complement strand
CCGGCGCTGTGTTGCTGGCTGCCGCTTGCTAATAAATCCTTCAAATTTAATTGGCTCCGTCTCCTCGTCTCACTTTGTGAAACTAACTTATAACAAGCTGTCTAATAAACATCCCCCCTCCGCCTCCCCCCTCACCCTGGGGGGGGCAGAGGATCTAGTTTTCTGCCACCTTCTCGTTTCTTTTGAACCCTTCCCCCATGTCCACGGGTGGCGCCGAAGGTGGGTTCAGTCTGGGCGGGGGTCCTTGTCCAGACCACCTCCGCACTAGGAGCTCTAGCTTTTTGGTGGGGAGCCCATCCATTAAGTCTCGGGGCACACCCTTTTGCAGTCCCATTTGCCACAATTCTTGCCGCATCAGAGGTCTCTCTTTTTTGGTTAGGTCGGGGCTTCTTCCAGAAAGAGGCAACGATTTATTTGCCGGCTCCTCCACCAGCACGGCTCTAGTTTCTGCCTTTTGGTAGGTCGGACCTCCTGGCCCGTATTTCCTCCCGTTATTTTTTGATTCCTGAGCTACTTCCCCCCAGGTCCATACCACCACCACCACCCCGCTCCTCAGGGGTTACCATTCCCTCTAGGGCAGCTGCAATTCGCTCTTCCCGAGACACATTTTGAATTCTCCCCTGCAACTGGATCCCGATAGGTTTTAGTGTGTTGGGAAGTCCTCTTATCACGAGCGTTATTCACTTGAGGTCTACCGGTAATAACATTGGGGAGCTTAGGTTTGGTTAAGAGTTCCTGATCATACATCATTTGTAGGCAACCGCTTTCTGTACAGTTTCCAATAGTGGATCGACCAGCTATAGCTAGAGGATCCCCCCTCTCCAATGGGTTCAGCCCCCCCGCCCAATACGCGGCTTTCTGGGTCAAAGACCATGGGGTTCGGTGGTCACCCGTTGTGAGGAAGATGCCGGGGCCCCAATATCCCTCTGCTTCCTTTTCCGATAACATGATTCCGTGTCCCCCCCCGACAGAGATATCCTCCACACGTATTCAGTTTCGGATTCCCTTGCTGTCCTAGCGAAATCTTTCCATAGTTTGGCCAATTCAGTGGCAGTAAAGGGGATTTCTTTGGTGACAACCTGGGGGCAGTTGTCGCTATTGTCCTCATATATGTATTCTGGTTTTAGCAGTGGGTACGCATTGGGGAGGGTCCATCTGTGGCATCTTTTCAAGTCCGCCTGAGGGTAAATTGGGCATATCCCTTTTCCCTCCGGCATCACCTTTGTCTCAGCGAGGGTGTCTGCCTCCCTCAACAGCTGAACTCTTAGCTCCTCGTTCAATATTAAATTTTGCTAACTTCTTTGTGCAAGGCCGCTATTCGGTCTACGACACTTTGCAGTTGGGAGCAGCGGTCCCCTGCCCAATCTCGTCCCGGGAGTGAGGGGGATGAGAGCGATATGTTTCCAAAAGATCATATAATTTTTCTGTTTATTGTTTTTTCTGGGTTTTATTTGTTTGTTTGTTTTTTCCACAAAAATCACCCTCCTTCTGTGTGGCCATGTCTACAAAGGAGAGTTCGTCCCGGGAGGGTCAAACAAAGAAAACTCCAAGGATCCCCTATACTCTCCCGGGAGGCCAAACCGTAAACTATTACTAATCAACAGATAGCCTACAAAGGGGATAACGTCTGGAGGAGGTCACACCGTAAAATCCAAGTTTCCCCTATACTTCCCTCAGGAGGCCAAACCATAAACTAGTATATAAGTTTTATCGCAACATTCACTCTTTTCTCACGCTTTGTTCGTCTCCGGCTGCTTCCCTCGCGGGAGGGCAGAACCGCGGATCGGAACTCCGCACTCGCTTCATACTTTGTGGGTACGTCTCGTTCGCGCACAATCGCTCAGCACACCAGAAGGGGGTACGGCACTCTCGTCTCAAGGGATCCTGTCCGTGACGCCATTTAGATGGCCCCATCCAGTATCGGGAAGGTTTCGTTATAGTCACGAGGACGAGATTAAGACGCTGAAATCGGTCAAATGTCATACAACCTTTTACTTAAATTCTCTTAACAAACCGCGAAGGAATGGTAAAAAGGGAGGCGAAGGGAAGGCAAAGGGGAAAAGGGGTAAGGAAGAAAACAAAGAAAGAGGGGAAAAGTTCGCTACTACCACCCTGAGTCCAATGGTTTTCTGCTGATTCTGTCCGAAGTCTTCAATCGTTACACGTTTCGTATAGTCCGGGAAGGTGCATGCGGACAGGCGAGGAGAAAGGATGAACAAAAGAACCCGCCAAGTGGTGCGTGCTCCTTATATAGGGGTCCTGCTCATGCGCAGCTCGACCATAAGCGCTGTTCCAGTACAAGCCTCTTCCTGCTCTTTTCGCACCTTTGGTCCCTGTGCAGGCGCACCAGGTCGTCCACTTCCAAAACCGTGAAGAAGATGGTCTTTCCGGAAGATGGCGGCATTGTCGAGATAAAATCTCATCTGGTGTTGGTTCTCCACACCACCCCATGGAAGTTTGTCTGTAATTGCGCACCTGCATTTAAAAAGGGAAAAATCAATCATAGCCATTTGCCTCTTTATTTGAATAAATAAACGATTTAATAATTGGAATTTCACCATTGTGTGTGTTTCTGCTGAAATTCAGTTGGTAACTGGAGGGCTGTTTCTGCCAGGTAAATGAAGTATATTACTACCAACTGTGACACTGTGTGGATCACGTTATAAAACTTTTTTTTTAGCTGTGAACTAATAATTACTTTATGCGAAAACGAATATTGGTGTTCTTGTTTGAACAGATCTGAAAAGGTTCTTCCAAGTTATAGCCACAAAATGTTTAGGAAAAAGAAGGTGGTGGGTTTTTTTAAAGTATAACATGGGGAAACTTTCTGTTGCCCTGCAGCATGTTCTTTTTTGTTTGACTGAGTAGAGGTTTTGCCGTAGAGAACATCGGTTTGTATTACCCTCTGCTACCACATGACACACTTTTCCAAGTGGATGTTTTTTGTGGTAGGTGGACACCTATTAACAAAAGTAATTTGTACTTCTAGTTTACCATGACTAGTTCTCATTTGAGATTTCATGTTATTTATTGCATGTAGAGGCAGTGTGTTTTCTTTATTAAATGTTTGTTGCTCATTCAGAGTAAAATTGAATAGCATACTAGTAGCTTTAAAAGGCATACTAGCACTTGGAGGTTCAGCGCTTGTATGCATTGGTTCATTACTTTTTGAGTATATGTATATGTCTTGTACTCTGTGCTTTTAAAAATCTAACAAGTAGTTGCTTTATTTTACCTTTCTTTACAGTAATTACCTTCAGTGAAATTAGTGCTTTGCATAGGCTTACCTTGGATAATATTAGCTAGATATGGGGAAAAGATCCTTCGATCCTTCATGTTTTTGAATCAATAATTCCAAGTAAATCCCTTTGCAGATTTTACTTATTTTATTTGAAAGACCCTGTGCAAGTGTTTAACCCAATTTCCTGTTTAGGAATTAACTTTGCATTCTTCAGAGAGACTTCTGTGCATTTTGGAGGTGGGTGATGCCTGCATGCTTTTTTTCAGCCAGCTTCCAATATTTGCTTTTCTGTCATCACAAAAGTACAGTGGAAAATCTTGCTCTGGCAATGTTGGCCAATTCTAGTCATGGACATCCTCCATGCTTAGCTTTTTGTGGATCAGTAATAGTCAGCGGACAAATTCCCTTCAATGAGTCTGTCTTATGGCATCCCTTTCTCTTTCCTTAGAACCACAGAAAAATAAGTCCTTTCTATTAGTGTGCATGCCCTGTGATGCCACCGTGACCTTTTTATCAGTCTCCTGGCGGTGGTTAAAATGGCTATTTACCTGTTTGGAAAAAAAAAAAAAAGCTGCTTTTAGTGAGGTTTGGGGTATTATTTATTTGCGGAAATTTCCTTGTAACATTTTCTGTGTTCTTTACAGAGCAGTGTTGTTACTTGGGTTCTGTCCTGGGTCCGTTCCTTCTGGATGTTTTTTGACCCTGTTTCCAAATTACCATTTTTACCCATTATCTCGGAATTGATTTGAATCTTAACTTTCGGACACTCTTCCTCTTTGGTGGAGGGGACCTAGCATTTGAGTATGCTTTACTTGACATTCCAGAAGTGCAAGTAAGCAAAAGCAGAGATGTTAGAAATATGAGGCCTGATTTACTGCATGTGCGTGTAGATTTAAGGGGGTTCTGTCATGGTCTATTGTTTTGTAAATTGTCAAGTCTACCTAAAGGAAAGCATAAAATACCCAGCAAAGCATGTAGAAACTGAGGTATCCAAGGTAGGTATTCCAAGGAGGTATCTTCTAATTTAAAACCATATTTTTGATAAAGCCCACTAGATTTTAAAATTTCAAGGGAATTTTTTTTGTTAGTTGATGTCTTTCCAAGCTCATGGCTGTTGCTTTCATAATGTCAAAAGGCTGGTCTGTATTTAAATTTGAAAAATCATGTTCTTTCCCCTAAATATGTCTGATCTAAAAAGTATAAAATAAAAAATAATTATTTTATAGTTTAAAAAAATCATTCTTGATTATGTAGAAGGTGATGTAATGAATTATTGAAGGAGAAAAAACATAATCTTGTTTATAGTCATAGCCAGATTATTCTGATCCTAGAGAACTTGAAACTAGAAAGAGAAAAAAAAATATGTTTAGATCCTGGTCTTAGCCATATTCTTCTATTTTATGCTAAGGCACAAAAAGGCCTGCTTGGCTTTTTGAAACATGAGAACATGAGAACAAGTACTTAAATGATATACAAGGGAGAAGTGAATGGCTTTAAAAAGCAGCACAGATATGGGTGGAACAGCAAGCATGGATTTGGGTGCTTACAAGTAAGGATTTGGTTAGTATTAAAGAAGATTATAAGGTAAGATATTATGTCTGATGTCTAAAATTCTTTGGAAAAGAACACGCTTCATTATTGGTTGCTGTCACAGTTCCATCTATACTTCATTTCTAACTTTGTTTTCTTTTTAACTTCTGGATGCACTCTCATAAAAATTACAGCATAGAAGCCCTTATCTATCTGGCTTGGTACTTTTCTTCTCCTTTTCTTTCCTGTGGGCTTCTGTAATCTCTAGGCCACATTTTACTACAGATTTAGTAAATTCCCTAATGCTTTCTTTGCTGTTTAGTTCTAATAACCCCTAATTAACCACTAGATCCTTGAGGACCTTTGCTTGTGTCAAGCTATTGATATAAAAAAAATTAGCAACCTGTTGTTGATTGCATGGTTTCCATGGTACCATGGAGGAAAGATGGTATCTCTAAATTGCAGGCTGATTAAAAATATAAAAAAAAGCCCTCAGACGTGCTTTTTAATCTTATTATCTGTGGAGATTTACAAATTTTCCAGCTTTCCTCCTATACTTTTTTGCACACTTACAGCAAAACTGATACAGTTCATATTTATTGGCTTGTGCAGAGGCTTGTTGCTGCACTGTGCATTGATTGCTGGGAAGGCTGTAGGGGATCACAGGTCTTGGGGTCTGGATAGCTAATAAAGTTACCAGCGTAAGAGGGGCAGGGCTGGGGTGAAGAGTGGGTGGGATGAATTGCCTAACGTACATCCCCTAGTTTCGATGCTGTTGTCCTGCATGAGTAAAAGGAATGTGAGGTATAATAGAATCAAGAAGGGATTTAATGCTTGTTCACATCTGTTAGGGCGTTGGTGGGTGGACTCTGGCGTGGTTGGCAGCACAGAGTGCAACATTCTTGGAAAACAGGGTGGGTGGACATGGGCCTGTTTTATAGATAAAGAGTTAAATCCCACTGAGTTAGCAACAGAACGTTTGTCTAGCGTTTTGGGGAGCTGGCAAGCAGAACTAGGAAACTGTGCTTGCTCAGATCCATTTGAGATAATGGCATGCAGCATTAGGAAGGAAATCAGAACCAGAGACCTACACATCTCATCATGTGCTAATGGGTATTTATGAATGTGCAGCACTCTTGCTGTTGGCTGCTGTGCGCTTGGTGGCACACGTGCTTTTAGGGGTAGGAATCTGACTTTTCCTGGAGCTGGAGGTAGGTGTGAGTAAGCAGATCACTTTGTGTTTGTGTAGGGCCTTGGGAAGCAGAGAACTCCTGGCTGTAGCGATGGTAGGAGTTACGTCTTTACAGAGCTGGCAAGGATGCCTGCTGTGGGCAGGTCCTCACTTTCTGAGCTGGCTGCTCATTCCAGCCTCTGAGCCAGTTGCTGCTTTCTGCTCGGTGTCTTCTGCTTAAACTCTCCCAAGTGCTGTGCCCTTTACCTAGGTGCCTGTCTCCTCCTGAGAGCTAAAACAAAGGGTTTGCTACATGTAGTACGGAAGCATATAATCTTTCTGTAGCCTTCCTGTGCTTTAAACCGTTTGCCACGTCTGACACATGTTGACTGGTGCAAAAAATTTTGTCCGGTCTTTTAAGAGTATGGACAGTGGCTGATATGTTGCCAGAGGTTGGATTTAATTTTTTAACTGATTTATAGACAATTAGCTATTTTCTTTCTTTGTAGTTTTGCATGATGTCCTATTCTTGGGGTCATTGCGGCATGATGATGACATGCAGCAAGTCAAGATTTGTGCTGCTTTTCTATTACTTTATATTGGAATTAGAATACAACAATAGACCCAGGGAACTACAGGCCAGTCAGTCTCACCTCTTTGCGCGGTGAGATCATGGAGCAGATCCTCCTGGAAACTCTGCTAAGGCACATGGAAAAAGAGGTGATTGGTAGCAGCCAGCATGGCTTCACCAAGGGCAAGTCATGCCTGAAAAATTTGGTGGCCTTCTATGAGGGGGTTACAGCACTAGTGGACAAGGGAAGAGAACTGATGTCATCTACCTGGACTTGTGCAAAGCATTTGACACTGTTCTGCACGATATCCTGGTCTCTAAATTGGAGAGACATGGATTCGAGAGATGGACCACTTGGTCAATAAGGAACTGGCTGGACGGTCGCACTCAAAGAGTTGTGGTTAACGGCCTGATGTCCAAGTGGAGACCAGTTACGAGTGGTGTTCCTCAGGGGTCAGTACTGCTACTGGTGCTGTTCAACATCTTTGTTGGTGACATGGACAGCGGGATTGAGTGCACCCTCAGCAAGTTTGCTGATGATACCAACCTGTGTGGCGAGGTAGACACACTGGAGAGAAAGGATGCCATCCAGAGGGACCTGGATAGGCTGTAGAGGTGGGCCCATGCCAACCTCATGAAGTTCAACAAGGCCAAGTGCAAGGTCCTGCACGTGGGTTGGGGCAATCCCAAGCACAAATACAGGCTGGGCAGGGAATGGATCGAGAGCAGCCCTGAGGAGAAGGACCTGGGTGTGCTGATTGATGAGAAGCTCGACGTGAGCTGGTGATGTGCACTTGCAGCCTAGAAAGCAAAGTATCCTGGGCTGCATGAGAAGTGTGGCCAGCAGGTGAAGGGAGGTGATTCTGCCCCTCTGCTCTGCACTGGTGAGACCCTACTTGGAGTACTGCATCCAGCTCTGGAGCCCCCAACATAGGAAAGACATAGACCTGTTGGAGTGGATCCAGAGGAGGGCCACAAAGATGATCAGCGGGCTGGAGCACCTCTCCTATGAGGAGAGGCTGAGAGAGTTGGGGTTGTTGAGCCTGGAGAAGAGAAGGCTCCGGGGAGACCTTATAGCAGCCTTCCAGTACCTTAAAGGGGCCTGGAGGAGAGCTGGGGAAGGACTTTTTACAAAGGCATGTAGTGATAGGACGAGGGGGAATGACTTTAAACCGGAAGAAGGTAGCTTTAGATTAGATATTAGGAAGAAATTTTTCACTCTGAGGGTGATGAGGCACTGGCACAGGTTGCCCGGAGAAGTTGTGGAAGCTCCGTCCCTGGAGGTGTTCAAGGCCAGGCTGAATGGGGCATGGCAGGGGAATTGGGACTAGATGATCTTCAAGGTCCCTTCCAACATAAACCATTACTATGATTCTATGATTGCCTGTCATGGCTTCATGAATACCATGTCAGGTCATGACAGTTTCCTGCGTTGCCTTACCTCCTTTCTCAGGATGAAAAGATCTCTGGACTCAGCAGTTAAAAAAACCCCAACAAATAGCTAGATATGCTATTAAGCTTTATTGCTAAAATAGCTGAGTGGAAAGGTGCAAATGCAGAGAGTACATCAGCATCTTAGACATAGCAGACACCTTATGGCAGGACCACAAGATTTGTGTTGAAGCTGTCAGGCTGCTGTGGAATGGAACTCTTCCATGAATTCTTGTGGGCTCCTGTGGAAATTGTCTTTCATTGACTTTGTATAAATACTGTAAAGCCCAAAGAAAGAAATGAAAAATGAAATGAAAATAGGTGGAATTCAGGAAGAGTTTATCTAAGGCTTTATCTAATCTTCAGACAATTGCATTAAGCTTATTATTACCGTATTATCTGATGCTCATCTGGTATAGGTGTAGGGTACATAAATTCCCAGGAGCATGATACATTAGTGTTATAGATCGCGCTAAAGATCCTTGACAGACATGGGTTAAATATTAGGTTTAAATAAATACCACCCAAGAAAGGGCTGTTTGAGATCCTAAGCCTAGCTATTGGCCTCATAAAAACCAAACCTGTCTTCCCGTGGATAGGAGATCAGTTAAGGGCTTGATCAGGAATATGTAGATACATATATCTTTAGCTAGGCCCAGAAGGCCCATGTTCAATGAGGCAAGGATAATTAAAAAGGGTGGATATGGTAGGGCGAGAAGCAGGTCATGGAGACGCACCGAACCCCTTTTAATCAAGAACTGTCATTGCAGTACATAAATTGCACAAAAGTGGAAAGAGCAGGGAGTTGTGGGGGCATTACAGAATTAAATTGGGCAGCTGGAATGGCACAATGTGGGCTCTTTCAAAATGGTTTTGATAAGCGTGCCTCATGTTACATGAGAACATAGACATCCAGATGGTAAAATGTGATTGTATTCTAATTCCGATATCAAATAATAGAAAAGCAGTGCAAATCTTGACTAGCTGTATGTCATCATCAATCATCATCAATATTTTTTTATATGACCTTATGGGTAGCTATAAACTTGAGTATGGGAATGTCGATAAAGAGCAGATTGCTCCAGCAGTGGGGAAATAGCTCCTTCCCCCACTCAATTCCTTTAGAAGCAGCACAGCACGACCTGGGGCACCAGCCAGTCCTTAGGACAAGCAGTTATTGCTGGGACAGCATGGTGCTGGTTGGCAGTATCTTGTTTTCATGGAGAGCAGCCGCTCCTGGCACCAGGTGGCTTTCGGCAAGTACGGGATCTGCAGTGGCAGTCTCGCCCAGGAGCACTGCGAAGCGTCACCCATCTGGGGGCGAGCTGCTGGTGATCAGATCTCACTGGGAGCTTTTGGCATTGCTTTGGAGCGAGTTCCCCATCCTCGCTGCTCCCCTGGGGCTTGATAATGAGGGTCTTGCTGCTGACATAGGCCAAGTGGCTGCATTAAGACAAGGCTGATCTGAATTTGCACCGACCCAGGACAAGGAAACAAAACCAATCCTGTGTTACAAAGGTGAGTTATTCTTTAATTTAGCGAGCTCGTTGCCCTAAGCCGGGTTTGTGGGAAAGGGCATGGGATGGATTGCATCGAACAGTACCAGCTGTCATTTTAGAAACCTGAAGCATCCAGCTCTGGTTGTGCTCTACAGTTTTGGCTGAGCTGGGCTTAGAAGGCTAGACTCTTAAGGAGCTGTGATGGGGGAAAATTCATTCATTTGGTATATGCACTCGAAATACTTACAAATATATACAAACAATCTGAGAAAGATAAGCAGCCACATCCTAGAAAATAAATTGTTTCATAGAAAAGACTGTATTGCAGTGCTGGGAAAAATATGACTCTGAAGATGTGCCAGTGATATGATGAAATGGTAACAATAATATTTTGAAATGAAGCGTAACTTCTCCATAAGCTGTGGGAATTCTTGATGATATGGAATGGGTGGAATAATTGGATCAGAGAGTACTTGAAATAATGAGAATTAGGGGATTTAGCAACTTTAGCAACTTATACCCGCTTTCTAAAGGCTTTTCTTGTAGATGCTATTACAAAAAGGCTATTTAAAGAAATGCAATACAGTGGAAATCTGTTTGAAAAAAAGCCCCAACAGATGAAGTAAAGGACTAATTATTCTGTTCTCAGCTCAAAAATCATTGATAGCACAGTGTTCCACTAACAGCTGTTGAAAACAGCGGCCTAAGATTGCTTGTTACAGCCATACTGTGTAGTTTGCTGATGGTTAGAGAGGATTTTCAAGAGAAAATAAAATGTTAGGTGCAACATAAAGCTGTCAAATACAAGCAAACAGGCTTTGAGGAAAAATTTTTTGGAAGTTCCCATGCACTCAACTGACTGTAACCGCTACGTACAGCAGGTTGGTGGATTTTGTCTGCAATAAAATAGTGGATGGAAAGAACAATCTTGACAGACTTTAGCAAAAAAAGAGCTGGCAGTTTCATTGTGTGGTGCAGCATCAAGTCTGTTAGATGAATCTTGAAGAGATAAAAGAAAAACAGGGCTTGAAATGGGAGAACATTCCGTGGAGAAGGTAAGTGAAGTTTAAAATGAGCAAGCATATAGGCGTTTATTGTGTTTTACCCAAAAATAAAAGCGGGAGGTTGTCAACAGCCGCTGGAAAACAGTCATCCTTGGGTTTATTATTATTATTATTGTAATATATTTTATTATTTCTATTTTTAGTTTCAACGAACAGTTGCATTTCGGATAGGAGAAGGAGAGACGTGCGCACCCTCTAGAGGACATTTAAACGGGTTTTCTTCGGGGATACCCTTTGCTGCTTCCAGGTTGG
>NW_009647750.1:738516-791473 GCF_000708025.1 Charadrius vociferus | reverse complement strand
GGGGGCGGCGGGCGGGGGGGGGCGGAATACAAAGTAAAAAGCCTTATTTTAAGTTTGTCCCGCTCTTCAGGTGAAGGAAGTGATCCAGTGTCTGTCTAAGGACGTAGGAGTAACTTCTTGAGGCAGTTGACTTTTATCCTGTTAAAATAACTACGCTGTAGCGAGAGCAGCAATGTAAGCAGGAAACTCCCCGGAGGGATGGTCCGATACCCCATCCTGCTCGTACCTGTCTCCCATGAGGGAAAGAAATGCAGACAGACATACACTTCATCTGTCTGAGTATTACCGTAGTTCATCAGCAACACTGCTAATAACCGTCTTTGCCTTTCAGTAGGCTCTCGTTGCCTTGATTTTTTTTTTTTTTTAATTTTTTTATTCCTGCGCCGTTTGATGACAGGTTTGAGTAGCATTTAGACATGTAAATGGTTGTTTGTGCCAGGGAAGCTGTTAGGAGGAAGTTGTCTTTGTGGGATGTAGCCAGTCTGCCTGAAGTGGTGGCTGGAGAGTTCGCATTGGCGGGGGTGGAAAGCTGTCTGGAGGAATTTCTCCTTAATTAGAAGGTCATACCACGCTTTGCTGTAAACTGTGGGAAACGGAAAGCTTAGGCTAATGAGCAACTCTGGTCCTTATTGCATTCCAGTTACTTATTTGCCATAACTTTATTGTAATAAACTTAGTGAACACGTGCACATGCAGTGTTGCTGGTTAACGTGTTTTTCAAAATGGAACCTCTAATAATACTGTAATGCAATTCTGTGATCTCTGGATTATGTTTATTTTATTGCACTTACACAAACTGTTTCATGCTCAGACCGAGTATCTCTGAGCATATACTTGAAAATGCATTGTTAGTCCTTACTTCAGTGCTCTGGCTCTTGGCTTTATATAAGTCCTACTTTAACTTTTGAAAAACTCTTTTTGGCTTTTTAAACACAGAGCTCCTCCTGATTTAATGTAAAAGGCTCTTTTAAGTGTTCCCAGACAACTGGTTTGTGAAGTCTAGCTGGTGTAGGCAGCCAGTGTCTCTGTAGCTGCGGGGAAGGAGGAGGAGGAATTTGGAAGCAGCTTGTACAGTGCTGGGGTAGAGCAGGAAGGCTTAGTCCCAGTATCGTCAAAGCTTGCTCAGCTTGCCCTCTAAGAAATGTACAGTAGTCTTTATCTGCAGCAGCTTAGATTTTTTTTTTTTAAAGGACAACGTGATTGATGGAATATCTCAGTTGTGCTTTGTGGTTTCCAGATTGCTACACCTAATTTATTGATGTATTTATTTTGAGAGTAAACCTCTCAAAATCTTAGAAAAATAAACAAGGCACACTGCAAACTGCCCTGCTGAAGACGGGTAAAGACTTTGTGTTTTCCTTACAAACCTTGGGTTTGGTCAATTCCTGTTGAGTGTCATGGTGAAGAGAGTGGAGTGGTGTTTGAAATGTGTTCAGCAATGTTGACTTAAAAATTCTCACTTAATAGAGCTGAATTATATATAAGTTGTTTTTTTTTAAAAAAATTACGTTACAAGGGAATGTTCCACAAACAGTCAAGACTTTCTAGTTCTTAACTTCTGAATGTGTGACTTAAAAAGCTGGTAGTCCTTTAGTGATGTACCTGTAATATCCAAAGTGTTCATTAACAAAATGCTTGTTTCTTTAGTTTGTCTTAGGTGCAAATCGGCCCCTGGGCTTGAATGCATAAACTGTCTTCACCCATTACACAGACTTTAAAGCATAATTAAATAATTAACAGCGATCTGTTCCAGCTATGTGTTTTATGTTAGAAGTTTGTCTGATATACTCCTTAAGTTTTGGTTAGTGATTTGTTTATTCATTCTGTGAGAGAGGTGCCTTGGAAGGTGGCTTGTTCCTGAGGTTACGTTTCACAGTCTTGTCATAACTCTCTTCTCGGAACCATCCAATTTTTATTTTTCATTTCTCAAAGATTTCCAAGATACTCAGGCTGAAATGGAAGCTTCAGGTGGTTGGATTTGAGCTGCAAAGTTGGAACAAAAAGATGGAACAAGAAATCTCCACAAAACTCCTCTTATTGGATTCAGTTTTAGTCGTCCTTTAGCCCAAAAGCTGCTGGAATTGCTTGCAGTGCTATACAAGAGAAAATTAACTTTAGCATAATTTCCATACATGTTTTATGTGCGCATCAAGATGGTTTCATTTTATAGTCATTGCTCTACGTTCTTGGGGCAAGTTCTTCATGTGGTTCCTGTGCTGGACCAACAAGTGAAGTGAACTTTAATGTCGGGTGGCGTGTTATACCATAGTCAATCAGAACTCAGCTGTATGATTGACTTTGCTTCTCTTGAAACAGTGACACTGTGCGTTTCTGAATTTCTATTGTTTAGATATTTTTAAGTAGCTGTAGTTACTATGGCAAGCCCCACCTTAATAAGCAATTATTCTTCAGCCAAATCAAGTGGTTGTTTACCTGGGGATGCTGCAGGAGCTTCACACAAACCAAGTGTGAATGGCCAGTAAAGTGGTTCGGGTGGGTCCATGCCTGTGCCTTGGAATTTAATTCATTTAAACAGTCCTGAGCTTCCATTTGGACATGCTTCTGTTAGATCACACAGAGAGGGAGCATTAAATATAGCAGATTTGGAAACTATTGATATTTAGAATATTTAATTTGTTGCAAGTGGCCTCTGGCAGACCTTACTCTTGTGAAGCATTTTGTTAGTTTTGGGCTACAGTGTTATTTGAATGCATAACAAATGAAAGGTGTGCAGATCTGTCATAGTAACATGAAATAAGGACATTTCAGCATGGTGAAATATGATTGTATATCTACAAAAACTTTCTGAGAACTTATGATACTTACATGTTAAGTGACGGACGTCAGTTTAGGATTCTTTTTTGCTCTACATCTGCCCTTAGAAGCTGACATTTGTAGGGCTCGGGTATACTTTGCTCTGTAGTGATGATAGCTGAGAGTGTCTATTGATTTGCTTGTTTTAAGTATAATTCCATTAATCCACATCACCTGCCTTTCTAGTGGTAAAATTAACATGTGATGCATCAATGAAACTTGCTACAGGAAGGCAGAGGGTGCAAAATAGCAGAAAATCTTTCTGTCTTCTGGCACCAAAAATGTTGTAACTAATATTTCGGGTAGCAGTTTCTTATCTCTCATAAACACACCAGCAAAAAACCCTTGATGCTTCTTTTCTTCATAGGACTGAAAAGATTTTCTGCATCAGTATGTATTGTTTGCTCACTATTTCTATTATGTCTGTAAATATATGTGCATTCATAACTGTGTGCATTGTGGAGAAAATCCTGTCTTCAGACAGTTCAGTATTTTTGGGGAAAAGTGGCAGTCTCTGACTTCTAAGTGGAAAAAAGGAGGATGGTGCTAAACATGGGTGTGGCACAAATAAGTGTTGGGCCCTTAACAGCTTGCTGAGTGCTCCCGGCTGTGGTCTGCCAGGTGTGGATTTGCAGGCCTTCAAGTCAGGCAGCAAGGTCCTTGTTAAACTCTTCTCAATAGCGAAAGAGAAGTAAAGATGAATGTGGTGGTCCTTGGGTTTGGTTGTTGCTCTGTGGTTCTGTGTGTGTGCTGCTGGGATAGGTGCCCTGGCATAGGCACAGCTTAAAGTCAATGTCCTGTGCAAGAAGGGAGGTTCTACTTGCTAACTTTATTAAAGCTTTGCTTATTTCAAGTAATTGGGTAACACATGAGGAACTGATGCTTCTGTTCTTGCTTTCATTAGAGGTAAATGCCAGGGCAGCAGGCTGTGGTGCCCCTCTTCCTCTGGGTTGTGAGTGCTCCTGATTTACAAAGCAGTTACTGGTGGAGTGAAACTGAGTGACTTCTCCATGCTTGGACCAGATGTTGGGAGATTTCCTCAGTTTAATGGTGTGTCCCTCAGCAAGCCTCTCGCATGGCTGGTTTCTGCAGGTCTGCTTTTCAGGAATGTTGGTCAGGAGGTAGTAGAATGACCAAGCAATTTTTTAAAGCCAGGAATTATTCATTTGCAGCAAAAAAGTGCTATTTCCCCTTCTCTCCCTCCACTGACAGGCATCATAAGACTTTGGACAGCGTATAGACTTACGCTTATTTGATAACACTCCCTACATGTGATTAGCAGGGTGGAGTCTCAGTAA
Source organism: Charadrius vociferus (assembly GCF_000708025.1). Taxonomy (NCBI): domain Eukaryota; kingdom Metazoa; phylum Chordata; class Aves; order Charadriiformes; family Charadriidae; genus Charadrius; species Charadrius vociferus. The sequence continues at coordinate 787,361 of NW_009647750.1, read as the reverse complement.
TGTTCTTATGAATGAATAGAATATTAAGTAAAAGAAAAAAATAAATGGCACTTTTGGTTTTAGAAACAAATACTCAGATTTCAAAACCAGTGCTGTGGTTTTATATTAGTACATGAATCTCAAGAATTGACATGCTAAGTAGTGATTCCAGCTGTGTAAGTGGTATGAAGAGCTTTCAGAGATGCTTACCTTTATGCACTATGGGTATGCAAGAGACTTGTTTCCAGGGTCTGGATGAAAATACGGTGTTGCTGTATGTCACTTTAAAATACTTTAATTCTGATAGGGACATGGACACTTTATTGGCAGGAAATAAAAATGCTATAGACCTGAACTTGATTTATAGTCGTCTTTCAGTATAGTTCTAATTATTTTAAGTGGATTCACTGACCTATATTAAATCAACAAGGACAGCCCACTGAATGATACATTCTGAATGTAAAGTTCAGGTAAACTATCATGACAGGTTGCTCAAGATAGATGTGGATGCTTATCAGGTGATACCAGAAGTAAAGCTTTTGATGAATATTCACTGAAACTGCATATTTTTGTGTATTGTATAAAAATGAAAGTATAAAATGTTACAGATGATGAGCTCATTTAGAGGAAAAATAAATCTTAAGAAACTAAAAGCTATTTGCTTATTTCGGTTTTTTCCTCCACCCTGTCCTGTAGTATTTCCTTAATTTTTTTTTTTTTAAGAGAACTATTAAACTATAACTTGCTTCTTGTCAGATCTTCCCCCTCCTCCATGAAATGCATGTGGTGGCACATTTTTTTTTTTTAACAGCTTCTGAAGACTGTGTGTTTTAAATACAACAATTTTGCAAAACTGTATGTTAATTTTGTACTGTTGGATATGAAATAAAATGCTGCTTTTAAGCATGAATAGTACGAATTTGCCTAAAATATCTTCTAACTTATTCTTCAGATAAAGAAGCATCCATTTTTTGCTTCCATGAAGGTCAAGGGAGTGGTACTGCTGATTCTAGTAAATACTTTCATGTAGGGAGGAGTGTGAATGACAGTGTGCAGCATCTGTTTCAGAGAGTCATATTTATTGAAGCTTTTGTTCACTTAATATGTCGTAAACTTAATATGTCAGTGCCAAAGCCAGAGCTTCACCTGCAGTTTTGCATTGAGAAAACCTGCTGCATATAATTAATGCCTGTCATGGCATTGGAGTCATATGCTGTAAGACGGAGCTGGATGCGTAATGTGGAAGCACTGCAAAAGGGAGACCTGGGGGGCTGCCCCTACCTGGGTAGCTGCCTGCAGTGGTGCTGTTGGCCGGTGGCTTCCCCGCAGGCAGGGACTGCTGCCGGGCCAGCTGCACCGAGAAGCAGTGAGACTGACCCTGGAGCAACCATCTCTGAAACTGGGCTCTGGACGAGTGCGCTATCCTCCCCTCCGCTGAGAAAATGGTGTTTTCGTCTTTATTTCTCCCCAGTCTTGTGAAATGAAAGTACAGTTCAAGAGCTCGCATGCTTAAATAAACAGTTTGTCTAAGGTTGAGGGGTTGCGTTACTGCTTAGATTGAAATCTGGAGACACTGGACTCTTGTCTTTCCATCTTTGTGGCTCATGTCCCTCACCTTTAATATGACAGACTGGTGCTCAGCCCACCATCCACTGCTCCTTTCAGCATATATGCACAGGTGTGCCTTTTTGATTAAAGTAACAGCAGTCCCCCCACACTAAACACAAAGGACAACCAACCAAACCCATGTCCAATAGGCATGAGCGTGAGTAATCTGTGATAGCAGTCTTTCTGCAAGATGAACGGTGCTGTGTCTGGGCAATGCCAGGCTAACTCCATGTGCACGTGCTTTCTCCTTTCTGAGGTGGTTATTGTTCTTTCTTTTTCCATCCTCATTCTTTGCAGAATCCTTATGCTGGGAACCTTATCTTTGCTAAGAAATGAGAGCACTTTTCACAACTGTTGAACATACCACAAATGCTGTGCTTCAGTGCTTAGCTTCTGTGCTAAACTTTAGTCTTGCCCGAAGCAAGGCTGTGCAGCATTGCTTCCTAACACGCCCATGGAGCAGCAGGAAGAATCAGAGACAGAAGTATGGAAGAAATGCATGTTGAAGACAGCTGCAGGAGATAGCAGCAGCAGCAGCACAGCAAAATGGCCAAAGCAGCAAAACAAGATTAAACAACTGGGGAGGGGAGGAGTAGACTGGGTGAGAGGAAAAGAACATGAAAAAGAGAAGCAGAGGGAGTTAGTCAAGATCTAGTAAAAAGAAAGAACTGGAAGTTGAAGGACAAGCAAAATGTAAGTCGCAGTTGGTGCAGCTCAAAGATGTAATACCAGGGAGTATTAAAGGGGTGAGGCAAATAAGCATAGCAAAACAGATCTTAGCACACCTAACCTAGATGAGACAGCAGTTAAATCTTTAACTGCATTCCAACCTGAAGAGAGGCTGAATTTTGCAGAAATGTTTTTAATATGTATGTAAGTTTAGGACTAATATACTTTTTTGATGTTCACTTGGAACTAACTCAGCTCTGTAAGAATTGGTTAGTAAATCAGCACAAACTCCCTCAGCCATCTAGCTCCACCAATAGCAGATTATTTTGTATTGGCAATTTATATCTTAGGCTTTGGGCTTAGGTGCACAAATAAAACAAACCAAGCAAAACCCCTGTGTGAATTCTTGGAGCACAAGTGCCGTTGCAGAGGGGGTTGCATGCTGCCGACCAAGCTGCAGCAACAGGCCTTCCCTCCTTTTTTACGTGTGTGGGATGCCTTTGCGGCAAACTTTACAGGGTTAGCCTTCTCCTATATCATCGTAAGGGATTCTCAAATAAAATGATTGGAGATGAGCAGAATCAGTTTCCCGTTTTTGAAGTGTGTGTATCACGCTGTGCTTGAGATTCCTGCATGGAGATAGTTTGACCGTATGTTTTATCATCAGGAAGTTGCATCTCTCCTCTAAAGTTTCAGGTTATGGAATGATACTGTTGTTGAATAGTACTAGCCAGGCTGTCTGTCAGATTACTCGGTGATTGCTTGCTGCATTGTCCACTGCAGGTGCTGCTGCTGTAGAATTAGTATGTGCTCATCCATGCGCTGCTGCTGGCTGCTAACACAGCAGGAAACGATAAACCCACTCTTGTGCTAACTCGCTAGCAAGAATATAGTAACTCCAGCCTTGTGCTATGACAGGGGAGTGCTAGGCCTACATGATGTTCTTTAATTGTGGGAGAGTTTTCTTACTGATGCTTTAAAAGGGAGTGGCTAGTAGACCTGCACCTGGTGGTGGGCATCAGGAAAGATGATTCTGTTCTACTATGGCTCACCAGTCTCGATGTAGGCTTTGTCCAAAGACCCTGAGATTTCCCTTTCATAACCTGTTGTGATGATAGTAGGGAGTCAGGCCTTGCTGTCATTGGAAATGTGCTTGAATTCGTCCAGGACATTGGAAGAGAACGCCTATAGTTACTTGACAAGCGTGACTGATTGTCATCTGAGTGCTGGTGGTCAGTGTGTCAGCGAGCCATTTCAGCTATGTGACAGCATCGTTAGTGGTGTCCTCCTGACCTTTATTGTCTTGTGGGAGGGAGGAACAGCACTGACTCATGAATGCGTGGCTTTTAGGTTGCATTAATGGTGCAGCCGTTGCTTATTGAAGTATCCAATACCGCGCAGAATTTGGTTTTTGAGGTGATAAGACTGGTGTATCACTGAGCGCTTGAACCTTGGTTGCGCAGTTATAGCATAGGTATTGCTTGTGTAAAGAGGTAGGGCTTGCTTGTCGTGATGTCTCCCTACAGGGGACAGAAGCTGGACAGGTAGCAGTGTAGACTACCTTAATGAAGAAGGTTGTGTGAAAAATTGACACATGACTGAGCACAAAGAGCTTTCAGTTTGGGAAGTTGAGTTTTTCTTAAAAGAAAAAAAAATAAAAAATTTCTGTGCTTTAGCCTGACATTATCCCCCAAATCTATATCTGCTCTTGGAAACCTGCTTCCCCCCCGTGCCCCTCCAACAGCAGGGCAAAGCAGTTTATGTGAGCCATGCTGCTCCGTAGGAGTCTAATACTAAATTAGTTGTTTCCATTATGTGGCTATTCTTTTGGGACTTGCTATGGTGCTGGGATGGGATGATTCAGTGCTGGAATTTTCATTTTCTCTCTTTCTCTTCTTGAGCCCTTTTCTATTCCAATCGCAGATGTATTTTTGAAAGCTTAACAGTATGTCAAATCTGTTGTACAAAGGACTGTCAGCTGCTGTTCGCTTTCTTCTGTCTTTTACTTTAATCAGGCAGGCCAGTAAATGATGTGAAAAGCATTTTTCTTTGCTCCTTCAGCTTATGCAAATCTGTTGCTTAGGAACAAAGAGGCGCTCCAGTCCCGAAAGGAACATCTTATGCGAATCCCCTTGGCAAAAAGGCGGATTGTGCAGTCCAGAGCACGGAAAAAGAGCATTAAAATGGAGAAGATCCAGCACATCGCTGTTCTCTGAAGCACTTTAGTTACGAGTCTGCTAAAATGTTTTCTACTCAGCCTGAATTGATAGGTATGCAGTTAACAGCTGAGGCTTTTGAAGTTTAATTAAAATAGAACTAAAAGGGATTTTTTGAGAGAGATCTTGGAGGTTTGGAAAAAAAAGTGAATATTATAATAATTGCTGTACTGTTCTTGGAAGAGAAAATCCATTTCTCTTGTTAGCTCTTCCCTTCACAAGGGCCTTTGCGATCAGAGTCTCACGGTTTAACTTGAGTAGGAACGTTGCACAGAATATTGAATCAATTTTTCTTCATAGAAAAATGATTTAATTGATTTTCTGCAAGCCAGTAACATAGAAGAACGCCACAATGGAAAATGTTGTGTTGCTGTAGGGATAGAACTTAACTTCTGCTGCTGTGCAGACCAAGCCTGTTCCTGTGGGAATGTTATCATTAATTCCCATAGAGTTCACTGAGATTGGTCCTATAGACCCCATTTCAGCAGGCCATTCAATCATCTTTTTAAATTTATCTCTATTTTAATTGCTCTCCTTCTGTGCATAGACTGTGGAATGCAATTGTAATCTTCAATATCCATGCCAGGCTTCAGATTTTGTTTTAATTTAAGATTCAAAGATGCTTTTGCAGACTTAGGAAAGAAGAGAGGCAGCAGCAAAGGAAGTTCTGTTTGAAGTGCAGACAGACTTCCTCTTTGTCTTATTTTGTGCCTGGGAACATGTACTAGCACTTGGAGATCAAATACGTCTATTTAAAAGCAAAATGAAAAAATGTGTCCAGTGGACTGCAAAAAGGCACAGGACATCCTTTCCTGACACCTGTTTTCAGTCAAATGAAACAGTGTTCTCATCTGCAAAGTCATAAAATATTCTAAAATTTCTGTAATCCAGCTATTTTTTGTTAGTCATTTAAACTCCACCTTAATTATCTCACTCTTTGGCATGATGCTTCTCCATTTTTTTGGATATTAAATAATTTTTCCACTTACAGATTTCAATGTTTGAGATCTTTTTGGGTTATGTAGAGCACGATCTTACCAAAACCAATTCCCTGAAAGTCCCAAAACACCTCTGCTTTCTTGGGCTGTACTCTCCTGCTAATATTTGTATGTGTTTTATTGGTGTTGGATATATGCTGGTTTCAAGAGCTTATGGTGTACTGGATGCAATTGTGGCCTGTTCTGTGCAGCAGGAGGCGGGGTGTGCTACAGCATCTCTTCTTGCCCCACTTGTGCAATTGCACTGCCACGTTGCTGAACATACTGTGGTAACTTCTCCTGCAGTGAGAAAGAGGGAGAGACGGTGCTGGAGTGGGTCAGCCTTTGCTCATCCCAGCACGGAGCATGGAGTGTGGCCCCTGGCTGCCAGCTGCAGCCCCAAACTGCTGATCCAGCCTTTTGTGATCGGGGTGTGTGGGGGAGTGGGGGCCAACCTCTCCTCTCAAGCGATGGGAACTTGCCCTGCAGTTATGGTGGCCACAGGGTATATTTTTCCTGAATTGTTATAATGCTCTTTGAAGTGTGACTATCTGCATTTTGAATGGATTCACGCTGCTTGTAAATTTCAAGTTTTCTTAGAGCTCCTGGTTAAATGACTGAAAATACAAGCTTTGGAGAATTTCTTAATTTTGTTTTTTGAGATGTCTATTTAAGATACGGGTGTCCAAGAATGGTGAAGTAAACGAGTCCTTGTGGTCTGACTTGTGTGGTTTGTAACAATGAAGAGTTTATGATAATTACAGTGCTCAACTCTGTCTTCTGTATCTGAACGCTGACTTTGTTTTATGTTTTGTTCCAGGAAAAGCACTTGCACTGTCTGTGTTGGGCTCTTGCATTTCCCTGTGCTCCCTGTTGCTTTTTGTTAATTACAGCAGGGCGTTAGCCAGTGCCGCTACTTCTCTGACTCTTCTCACCCTGAGGTTCAGCATGGCTCAACTCTTTGCCCACTCAGCTCTTCCCACCTGCCCTGCCAAGTGTGGCTGGAGGTGGTGGTGTGTGTGTTTGGGGCGGGGGTGGGTGTGGGTGTGTCTGTCAAAAGAGAAGGCAATGGTAGGTGGGCTGTTCTGAAGAGGGTAGGACCTCAGGAGAGGTTTGCTCTGCTGTGGGGACAGCATAGGTAGCTGGTGGTTCGTTCAGGAGTAGATGGGACGTGCCCTGTTTATCAGCACCTATTTTCAGAGTCCATCCAAAAAGTGGGATTGAATGAGTGGAGGGATGTTACTTCATTCATCACTTTCTCATCTACCACTACTAGCTTGCTGCTGCACTTCATGCCAGGGCAGCTTGAGGACCCAACTTGAACCCAGATGAACAAAGGCACTTGTTTTACACTCAGGCTATTGGGCACATTCTGGTAATTCAGCTGAAGTTAAGCTGAACAAAGCACAGATCCTTTACATCATTTTCTCTTTTGTACTTTTTTTTTTATTATTATTGTAGATCAATGATAAAAGGAAATCATTGTCTGTGAACAGCTGAGCTATTGCCTAAATGAGTTGAGCCTTTGCTCGCCTCATCAGCTCGAGCACCCTGAGTGGTGAGGTTGGCTGCTGCCACCTCCATGTGTGATATCTGTGCTGGGGAGGGGTTACTTCTCTGTGGCATTGCCTGCTCACTCCTCAGATCTTCCCCTTACCGTGATACCAGCTAAGTCCTTCTTTCGTTTTCCATGAAAGTTTACCTTCCAGGGTACAATATGAGCACGTGGTAGCAATAGACCTAGTTGTGTCCATCACCTGATCTTTCTGGTGTGCAGCAGTACGGCAAAAGATGTGCTGTAAGGAGCTTACAGCAAAAACCACCTGGAAATTGTCGCTGTGTCCAGATTGATACCTGCTGCAACCTCCAGTATTTCAAGCGGGAAGACTGCTGGCTTACAGCTCTGACAGTTGTGTGAGGATAAATCCTTGAAGATTTCAAGGTGAGGCTGCTTAGGTGTTCTCAGGTTGTCAAATCTTTGAGTGAGTGATGCAAAGGCTAAAATGCCTGTCAGCTATGGGATTTAGGTTTTAATTATTTTTGTTTATTTGAGGGAAGTTTAACATTGTTACTCCTTTTTCCAAAAAGGAAGGCAAGGATTGCCATAAAAGTAAATGCCTCTGCTTGCTGTGTAATGGTCTAAATCCGTGCCTTCTGAAGAAAAGTGGCTTTTGCTGTAGCTTGATACTCTCTACCTTTTTTTTTTTTTTTTAACCAAAGAACTGAATTATACTATTTATCTGTTTTCTGTGGGAATGGTCACTTGACAATCTTAGTCCAGGGAATAATGCCAGTTTGCAATTAATTTAAACAGCATATGTACTTGTACCTATCCAAGGAATTACTTCCCGTTCTTACCCTATATATTTTCAGGATATTCAATATACCCTCTGATTTTTTTAAAATGTTTTGTGATAACGTGATACTATCCTCATCATCTCCTGATCTTGTCTAACACAGCCACAGAATTTCATCTGATAATTTTTTGTGGTGATGGGCTTTATTTTTCACCTGTAAGCAGATATTATCAAACCCAGTTATTTGAGGTTAAACTTTTTATGTTGGGAATCACTGTCTTTTTAAGGCCATTAGAGGCTGTCTTTGGGGAAGTCCTGGCCAAATGATTGTGGCAGAGGCTAAAGAGGAACTGCATTGTAATTTCTGCATTTATAACAAGGTCTCAAGAAGCCTACAGTTACCTAAGTTCATTTGCTTTACCCGTATTTATTGTTTTTAAAACTTGGTTGCTAGCTACAAGTTAGATTGTGTGTGCTGTTGCTGAACACATATAAGAACTATCTCCCATCATCAAGCATGGTTTTCCTGTTTTAGCTATTTATAGACTGAGTGCCTGGGTTGTCTTTTGATCTTCTCTTTGATAAATAATCTGACCAGCTTAACTCTGTCACTGGAAGAAATCTTAAAAACTCAAAGCTTTTTTATAACTACTTAACTCCTTAGAATTTGGAGGAATTTATTTAACTTTGAGTTTGAGAGCTGAATAGTGTTACAGCAGTTGTCTCTCCCACAGTGATTCTGAAGTTAATGCTCTTTTCTCTACTGTCTGTTTTCTCAGTCCTTACCTTCTGTTTTTTTATTATTTCTTCTGTTCAGTCTTCTATTTCTTTGTCTAGAAGACTTTTCACCATAATTTGCTCCTGTTCATATTTTTTTTTTTTTCAAAATAGTCTGAAGCCTCGGGAGGTCTAAAAGAGCAAGGTTGAGAGATGTGTGCGCTGGGTGTTTTCTGATATTCTTGGAATTAAGAATATAGACCTTTTGCAAATACTTCAACATTATTCTGTAAGGGTGGAGATGTGAAAATGTCTCTATTAGGATTGACACTCCTCTCCTCTAAATACAAACAATGATGTTGTGAGGAGAGCACTGTGTACTGTGCAGTTGCATGACTGTGAAAACCAGTACAGAATTATGACATTTAAAAAAGACTGACAAATCTTTTGTCTGAATATATTTCAATAATAAGCCAGCTCTGAAGTTCAATTAAAATGTAAACAATGCTAAAGGGACTTCAAGGTCTTTTTCGTTTTGCTTTTCTTACGAACAAAATGTGATGGAGGTGGCTCAGTGAGCTTCTCTGCAGCACAAGCTCTTCTGAACAAGTCACGCCCAGCCAGTGTTCATCTTCAGAACTGAAGAAGAAGAAGAAGATCTTAATTTAAGCTAGCCAGTGGTCTTGCACTAACATACTCAAAGTTTCCCTAAAAACCCTGTGATTGATACCTCTGATCCTTGGACGTGATGGGACTTGGCACTGTAAGGCTGAAGATTGTCTGTGCAGGAGACCGAGATTTTCTGGCTTTGAAATCCAGAAAAAGGAGCTGAGAAATCAGCACAGATGCTGCTGTCTCCTGCTTAGAAAGCTGGGTGTGCTCATCAAACACGAAAATTTAGCAAAACAGCATGCTGGCATATGTGATTCTCTGCTGGAGAGAGAATGTCAGATAATGAATGGTTTTTAATTAAGTTGTGTACGTCCAGGAAAACATGTTCTTGGAGTGCCTTTTGACTTTACTAGTGTAATGATGGTTCCTGATACAAAGATAACAAAAATAAAAAGAGTTATTTCAGAAAAAAATTCTTACACATCTTCTACCTGAGAAAATCCATCCTGGAAAATCTCAGGTAGATACAAAGCTGAAAACACAACATTGTAGGAATTTAGTAAGAAAGTAATTCTCACAGCTTGGCTAAACTTACCAGTATAACTATAATTATCAGTATGACGACAGCATTTTCATCTGTTCTCATTTAGCTAAACTAATCAGACTGCAGCTTTTGAATTTTTTAAGTAGGTCTTTGAAGTTTCCTATGCCAAAACTATGAAGTTTCCTCTGCCAAAAAAGGAGTCTGCTCTCCTGCACAGTAATTTCACCTGCAAGAACTCATAGCGAATAACTCTTAAGGAGGCAAAACTATCTAATTTTGTGTCTTGGGAATTTTTGTTTTCTTAAATTATTTTTTCTGAGGCTTAGGGGGAAGAAAATTCTGGTTTTGCCAGCCCTCCATCGTTGTACATTAGAAAGAGCCCTTGTCTTTTGGAGCTGGTTTTATTAACACCAACTGCAGAAAAGAAAGGGGACTTCAAGGAAACTTTAAGGAAATCTTTTCTGTCCTGGTTCCTGGGCTTCCACATCAGGCAAGGATGTCGCAAGGACCATGCAATGGGGTCACCTGGCTGTGGGACGTTGTCTCCCAGCTAACACGGCATGAGTGTGGCCGAGCTCTGGCTGTCCCCCTGCCGCTGCCATTGTCAAACCTCTGCTCGTTGCTTCTCGGGGGGGGGGCAGAGGGGAAGGGTGAATCACACACTCACAATGTCTGCAAACGTGTCAAAGCTGGGCAGGAAGGAGATGCTTCCTCTTTCATGTCTTGCTAGGTATGAGAGTAAAAAAGCTGGAGAACAGGAACACTGAATTTGGCCAACGAAACACCAGGCATGTGGTGTTTGCCACCTTTGGCAAAACTACGAAGTGGAGCTGTCAGCAAGTGACCTTAAAACAAGAAGGCTTTTGTAACAGTCTGCACCCAATTGCTTATGTTTTCCCGGTTTGAAAAATGCTGATCTGTCTTTGGGAAATCATGCTGAAGGGCTTGGAGAAATGCACCTTCCTGTATTTCTTTTCACAACTCAGAGGGCAGCGGCGAGCTTTTGTTGCTTAGCTGGGGGTTTTCCCAGACTGGTGGTATTAAATAGATGGTAGTGTAAGTGAGATGGGATTTTGGTTTTGCTTATGCTTTGTTTTCTATTTTTAAATTCTTTTCCAAGTATTTAAAAAAATACACAGATAGTCTTATGTCTGATGGTCTGAACATAGAAAGCTGATGCTGGAGGATTGCACTGCTGTGCAATTGTAAATATTGAGGCCAAAAGCATGCAAGTGTACTTTCTGATATAGCATGTACGGGGATTAAGGGCCATTTCTTCAGAATATTTGCTTCTAGTGCTGAGGAGACAACAACCCCATGCAGCGCTACAGGCTTGGGGAAGAGTGGCTGGAAAGCTGCCCGGCAGAAAAGGACCTGGGGGTGTTGGTGGACAGCCGGCTGAATATGAGCCAGCAGTGTGGCCAGGTGGCCAAGAAGGCCAATGGCATCCTGGCCTGTATCAGGAATAGCGTGGTGAGCAGGACTAGGGAAGTGATCATCCCCCTGTACTCAGCACTGGTGAGGCTCCACCTCGAGTACTGTGTTCAGTTTTGGGCCCCTCACTACAAGAAGGACATTGAGGTGTTGGAGCGTGTCCAGAGAAGGGCTGCAAAGCTGGTGAGGGGTCTGGAAGACAAGTCTTATGAGGAACGACTGAGGGAACTGGGGTTGTTTAGCCTGGACACGAGGAGGCTGAGGGGAGACCTTATCACTCTCTACAGCTACCTGAAAGTAGTTCTTCACCTCTTCTCCCTGGTGAAAAGTGATAGGACGAGAGGAAATTGATTCAAGTTATGTCAGGGGAGGTTTAGATTGGATATTAGGAAACATTTTTTCACTGAAAGGGTTATTAGACATTGGAATCGGCTGGGCAGGGGTGTGGTGGATCTGCCATCCCTGGAGGTGTTTAAAAAAAGGGTAGAAGTGGTGCTTAGGGACATGGTTTAGAGGTGGTTTTGTCAGGGTTGGTTAATGGTTGGACTTGATGATCTTAAAGGTCCCTTTCAACCTTAGGGATTCTATGAGTCTATGAATGCCTATCTCCTGCAGCAGGGACCTGAGTCATTGATGGACCGTGTTTTAGGAGGAGAAGGAATAATGTGTGGATTGGGGAGAGGGTGTTAATACTTTCCTTGCTCTCATTGACAGCTCCCTGTTATGTGGATAGGTGTAGTAATTTGTGGTATAGAATAGCCAGCCAATTTTCACTGCGGTTTTTGGAGCCTGGGTGGAGCAGTTTTTTGTGGCATGCCACTGTTGTGCTTGCTTGGAGCCTGCGCTTTGTGGCTGTTTGCCTGTCTCTGCGGTGCAGTGGGGGAGAGGGCTATGGGCCCATTGGTCCCACTGCCGGCACGTCCCACAGCAGCCACCCAGCTATGTGTTTCTGCTTTGATACAGAGGCTAAGAGGAAGGAACAGTTTCACATTGGAAGGAGCCTCTCAGTTAAACTTACCTAAGTAATGTGCTGTGTTATTTTCTTTTTTTAGCTAAAGCTTGATCTGTAGATACTCGGACCAAAAATTAAAATACCATTTATTTGAAATGCTCTGACTTCTTGGCAACTCTTCCATTTCCTCTAGTGTAAAACTGTTGAGAGTCTTTCACAGGACTTTCACCCAGACATACAATTTTTTTGGCATTTGTTTATTTACTGAAGGGAGGATGCTGTGATTTATGCTGGTCTCTCAGTTGAGAATAACTGTGGTTCTTGTGAAGGAGTTTGAGCTGGGTGTAGGCAGGTGTTGGGCAAGTGTCCTGGCACAGGTCTGCCAGCCGGCACTCCTGTCAGTCCAGTCCTTCCTCGCTTTTTGGCAGGATGGCAAATTGTACAATATGGGCGTTTATTTATTTATTAAAAAAACCCAAACCCTCATATGCTGAGGCTTGAAGCAAGGTTTGGGCTGGGGTTTCAGGAAGCAAAAGGCCTCTGGACCTTTCTGATGATGGTTGTTTAAAGTTGTTGTCGAGCTCTCTCCGTACATGGTATGTTAGCTTTGCAGCAATGGCTTGGGACACACGGTTGATCTCTGAAGGTAGATAGGTAATCACTTCTGGCTGCTTTCTTCCCTTTGCTTTGGTTTTTTTTTTTTTTTTTTGTCAGCTGAGCCTTTCCTTGGTGGTAAAGCTGCTGTTTCTGTGTGGCTTTCCCCAGGAAACCATAATTAGGTAAGAGATTCTACTGTCTATGTCACTGATGAAGGTATTGAACAGCACTGGTCCCTGTACGGACCCCTGAGGGACACCACTTGTTACTGATCTCCATCTGGACATTGAACTGTTGACCACTACCCTCTGGATGTGACCATTCAACCAATTTTTTGTCTACCGAACAGTCCACCCATCAAATCAGTATCTCTCCAATTTAGAGAGAAGGATGTTATGGAGGACTGTGTCAAGGGCCTTACAGAAGTCCAGATAGATGACATCCGTAGCTCTTCCCTTGTCCGCTGATGTAATGAGTCCATTGTAGAAGGTCACTAGGTTGGTCAGGCAGGACTTGTCCTTGATGAAGCCATGCTGGCTTTCTCAAATCATCTCCCTGCCCTCCATGTGCCTTAGCATAGCTTCGAGGAGGATCCGTTCCATGATCTTCCCAGGCAGAGGTGAGGCTGACAGGTCAGTAATTCCCCGGATCCTCCTTTCTACCCTTTTTAAAAATGGGTGCAATGTTTCCTTTTTCCAGTCACTGGGTACTTCACCTGACTGCCATGACTTTTCAAATATCACGGAGAGTGGCTTGGCAACTACATCAGCCCATTCCCTCAGGACTCTGGGATGCATCTCGTCAGGACCCATAGACTTCTGTGTGTTCAGGTTCCGCAGGTGGTCACGAACCTGATCTTCTCTTACAGTGTGAGGGACTTTGATCCCCTAGTCCCTGCCTTGCAGTCCATCCACTTGAGAGGCGTGGGGAGAGATTGCCAGTGAAGACTGAGGCAAAAATGTTGTTGAGTACCTCAGCCTTCTCCTTGTCTGTTGTTACCAATTTGCCAGGCTTGCTCACCGGGGGCAGGAGGGGTATATGCTTTCTTTGACCTTTGCCATGAACCTGAGGAGTTTTGTGCCTCTCATCACTATCCACTCAAAAGTGGATCTGAATGTCCTAGAACATGAAACACTGGAGAATGCTGGCACCTTTTGACAGCCAGGTCTCCTGAAGATGGGCTGGTAGTAATATCTGTGGGTAAGGGGTTGAAGACTCACTGGCTCAAAACTGAATCCTTACAGGAAAGTTTTATACCTGTGCTTGTTACAGGATTTTTGTGTGTTTATTGTAACTGAAGCAGACCACAGAATAACTTTTCTTCTAGCTTAACCAGAGAAGGTTACATAGTAGTCTTCTTTTTTTTAACTGTGCATTAGAGGTCATCTTCTCTTCTGGGTTTTTTTTTTTGTGTATTTCTGGTGTTCAGCCATGGAGGAAGAGAAACATTTCTCAACTCATAAAAGTAAGGAGGAGGATGTTAGTCCTAAAAGTCTTTTTTAAACTTGTATACTAAAACCAACTGGGTTTCAGTTTGACTGTTTCCCTTCTGTTATGGTTGAAGAGAAACTGCACATTTCCCACAACATAAGTTGTTCCTTGCTCTTCATATTACTCATTTGTTTTCTGTGTGTATAATAACATATAAAAATTTACATGTATGTGTGTGTACTTATCTATATGGATATATGTATTTTTTAACCAGGTGCAAAATGACTGCTCAAGTAACACTGGAGGATGCCTTGTCCAATGTGGATCTCTTGGAAGAATTACCATTGCCAGATCAGCAACCATGTATTGAACCCCCGCCATCATCTCTGCTTTACCAGGTGTGTTGTTATTGCAGTTTTTCCATTTCCCATTGCTGTTATGAAAAAGAGTATGTGCTTTAAAAAAAAAAAAAAAAACAAACCAAAAACCAAAGTGTGTTTATATTTGCAATATATATAAAAATTCTTTTCCCTACCAAGGATTAAATTCTACATTTTGCTTTCTCTGCAGCCAAACTTCAACACTAATTTTGAAGACAGAAATGCATTTGTCACTGGCATTGCAAGATACATTGAGCAAGCTACAGTCCATTCTAGCATGGTAAGTAGATGTTCAGATACATACTTTTGTGTTAACTTGGCATAAAAGGAGAGGAACGTGTCTTACATTTCATTATAAGAATTGTGGTCACAGAAAACCAGAAACCAGGTTACCTACAACACTTCCAGGAGGCAGTGAGATGAAAAAGTGTGTGGCTTTTCTTTTTTCATTCATGTACTTCTTGATAATTTTAAAATGGTCTTTCTGAAAAGTGTCTTGCTTTCATTGTGCATTTTTCCAGTATTCTGAGGTGAGTTGGTTGTATTGACAGCTAGCTGCTGTAACTTGAGCGAAAAATTACATTCCATCCTCCCAAATTTCCTCTGCTCCTCTGTCAGTTTAGTGGTGTTGAAGGGGTTTTGTTGGCTTCCTCACTGTGGAGCGTGTATGTTAGTGATTTATTGGCATGGTTTTTTGTAAGGTGTTCTGTGGTTTTTAACAGTTCCACAATATAAGATAAGACTTCATACTAGTAACTCCATCAATCTTTGATGGTGTTGCTGTTTTGGAATACAGAAGAACTTGCAGGCTGCAAACGTTGGTCTGTACTGAACTTGTAATTACATGGTACTCTTGGAAAATACGGAATAATATGTCTTGTAATTCTAGAAGCCAATTCACAAACAGTTGAATGGGCAGGTTAACACTCGATTACATGCTACTGAAAATTATATAAATGTACACCAATCTACTCTTAAAATTATCTGGCGACTCCTTAACCTGTTTTGGTTGTTTGGCTATGTAGGCCTTCTCCTTTGACAAGTAAAAAACGGTTTTGCTCTGCATGTCCTGACTCTTTCATCCTTGGCCATTCCACCTGCTGTAACTGAGTTTAAAAAGAAAACCAACCACCACTCCCCCCTCCTCCTTCAGATTAGCATTTTTATTTCTAGATCACAGTGTCTTTAGTTTTGGGAAGAAAGAACAATACAAAACCCAAACTGATCTGGGGCGGTAATAATTTTTGTCATTAGGCAGGCATAATTGTTGCAGTTGTTGATTAGTGATCTGGCTGGTGTTTGTTGGCTTACGTGATATGAAGGTGATGATGTGAATTCTCTCAGAATTAGGTTGGGTGCTAAAACAGATGACTGAGAATAAATAATTTTTTTTTTTTTAGCTGTTGGGTTGTAGCCAATCTGGACATCAGTAGCTGGTCAGCTCTAATACATGTAATATGCCAGCTGAGCCTATGATTTATGGTAATATTATTTTACATACATACAATATGCTGTATCATTCAGATTGCAATATATTTTTGTTTGTACATATACATTCTGATAAGAGAAATAGGTTTGTTTGGACAAGGTTTTGGAATGATGGAAGACAAGTGGATTTAACCCTTTAGTATTACAAAGTCTAACTATGCTGAGTGTCTTTTTTTACAGAATGAAATGCTAGAAGAGGGTCAGGAATATGCAGTCATGTTATACACATGGAGAAGCTGCTCAAGAGCCATTCCTCAGGTAAAGGACGAAAATTGAATTGTCATGCATCATGTGAACTTCTGTCTTGTTTTGGTGGAGTTGCATGGGTATAGCTTTATCAAGGAGCTATGAAATGTTGTCTACTTTGACTCCCAAATAGGCAAGCTGGGCACCCCATAGTCTCTTTTAGCATTTGGGGACCAGTTGGTCTGTCTTTCTCTCTTTTTTTCCCCTTTTTTTAAATAAGGGAGCTATAGCAATACCTCATGGGTTTTGTGTTAATCTTACTGATTGGTTGAAGAGTAGTATAGGGGTAATGTGCTCTAGAAGGAAAATCTTTGATTGTCAAATCCATTTGAGGTAAAAATTTAATTAATTTAATTCAAGAGAATGGATCCCCCCCAACTTAATACTTAAGTTCATAACAGGTTTAACAGGTGGCGTAGCATGCAATAATTACATTTCAGTTTAAACATTTAAGTTTCTAGACATCCTAGGTAATAACTTTCTGAATGTCAGAACTATGCAGTGGGTTTATTGATCTGTATGCAAATTAAAACCCTGTGAATATGTGAGAAGTCCACAAGCAGCCTTAAGTGTCTGGGAATAGGTGTACACGGGTGGGAAGAATATTAAGATGCATCAGAAAGCTGAACAAAATGATAACCATGACACCTGCCTGCTTTATAAGGAGTTTGTAATGCAATTATTTTTATACTGTAATGCAGGGAAGGCTTATCCTGTGGTTTAAATATTTAGAGTGGAAATCAGGTAATCTGTTTAAATTTCTGGTTTTGGACCTATTTGAGTGCATGACTTTCAACAAGTGGCTTAATAAGGTGGAAAGAATACTGTTCTAAGCATGCGGAGGTGTTTGAAAACTGAATTATTTGCTGTGAGGTAATAGAGAAAAACATCTTTAGGTTTTTTGTTTTTTTTTTAACACAGAGAGTAATCTTAGATGACTAGCATAAAATTACCAAAACCAGCAACTTGATTTCTCTGTTTAGGATGATAGTACATTTTCTCAAGTTGTCAATGAGGATCTTGGTTTCTGAGGCTTTATCAGGAAGAGTTCCAAGTGTAACGATCTCTTTAATTGTCCTCAGGTCAAGTGCAATGAGCAGCCTAACAGAGTAGAAATTTACGAGAAAACTGTGGAAGTTCTGGAGCCAGAAGTCACAAAACTGATGAATTTTATGTATTTTCAGGTAAACAGAACGGAAACAAAATTTGTCAGTAGGCTTGTATTTTTATATTCCTATTTTGTATGCTTAATATTATGTGTTCAGATACTGAACTTAGTCATTACACTTTGAAAAAAAGCCCCCTATATTTTCTCACAGAAGGGCAGAACCTCTAATGCCTATCTTAAAGACTTCAGGTGATCTCCATTAAGACTTTCAGCATAAAATTGAAGGTAATTGCATATGGTTCCTGTGTAGCACTTGGGGACAGTTCTGGCACTTTAGGAAAAAAGGAAATAGAAATATAATATGTTCCACATGTATACATAAAAGCGTCTCGGCACTGGGGAGTAAGGGATCCACAAGTCTGGACACCAGAGCAGCAGGTGCAACTTTGCTATGGAAATTCATAATCGAGGCAAGCTCACCCAGTTGTTGTGACCTGCCAGCCACCCGAGCTACATGGGCGCTGGAGAATAGCAGTCTGTCTTGCTTTCTCCTCCCGTGCTGGCAGCTTGCCATTTGGTTCAATGGACTGAGGATGTTTCCAGGCATTATTCGGTGGGAGCCAGAGCAGCTAGAGCCCATGAGCCCTGGAGCGCACAGGCAGAGGGGACTGAATGAAATGTAATATTTCCTGTCGTCTTCCCCAACTGGCAGATCTCACTGACTATGAACAATCTCCTTTTGTTCAGGGAGATTAGCGCTTCAAACTCAGAACAGATTCCTCTTTACATTTGAAGTTGCTGTCTTTTTTGTAATCTTCATCTCAAATGGCTCTGGTGTGCGCTCAGAAATAAGCCCTCAAACAAACATGTGGCAGGATGATTTTGCAAGTTGGCACGTACTGCTGTTAATCAGTGTGCTGGGGGGTATTTTGTTTTAAGAGAATATATCTATAATCTGCATTTTAATGCATATACACTCTCTCACTGAAGAAGATAAAATCACTTGTTTCAAAGGGATTTTAAACTTTTATGACTTTAATCTGCAAAGAAGAACCTTGCCCCTTGTGCCAGGCAAGCTCTGTGGCAAAAATCACTGGTGACACTTGTAGCACACAGCAAGTACACACAGGTGGAAAGTCTGTGCCGATGCCTTGTTAGCCTTCCATGCTTTAAATGTTTTTCTGCTTCAGTAGCGCTTTGTATTGGACCAGCTCCAGTTACATGATGAAACGTTTTTCCCATAAATGTCATGGCTTTTACTCCCTGTTTCTTCTCTTTTTTTCCCCATTAGAGAAACGCGATTGAACGATTTTGTGGGGAGGTGAGACGCTTGTGCCACGCGGAAAGGAGGAAGGACTTCGTGTCTGAAGCATACCTGATCACTCTGGGCAAATTCATCAACATGTTTGCAGTACTGGATGAGTTGAAAAATATGAAGTGCAGCGTGAAGAACGACCATTCAGCCTACAAGAGGTAAGTGGCGAGGAGCAACAGGACCCGGGCTTCTGCAGTCAGGATACAGACCTCCCACGAGATGGCAGCAGTTGCTCTTTTTCTGACAGCTTTCTTTTCAAAAGAATTCCCTTTCGTGCGTGGGACAGATAACCTTGAGACTAGGGATGCATTGGCTGCAGTTAGGCAGTTGAGTAAACCTATTTTCTTTATGCTGTTCTTTCAGCAGCAAAAGGTTCTTCTACCTTTGAATGCCAAGTGATCAAATACTTCTGTCTTGGTGTACGCTAAATGTAAGGAATATACTTTGCTCAATAAAGCTTTTCTTTTTAAGTTTGAAAGGAAACTGGCTTTTTGGTTGCTTGTGCCACTCCTGTTCTGTCCTGTCCTATCCTATCCTGTTTTTGGCATCCACTTTTGACATTTGTAGCTGAGAGTTGTTACACTTCTTAAGATATTTAATCTTTGCCATTCAAGGTTGTTGGGACTGCAGGTGTAGCAGAGAGGGGAGGAGGGCGGGATATCAGTGGCCAAGTTTTGTGCTTGAGCAGCTAGATGGTATCAGATATCTTTTGTTGAACATTGTGGTCTGAGCAGCAGAGGAAGGCAGTCTTAGTGCCAGCTGTAGTATCTGTGGTCTTTCATAAAGAAAACCACTCAGGCAATGACTAGCCAATTTTATCTGTGCTGCTGCTTTCACTTACATGAGATTTAACTTCTACCTCTACCAGTAGTTGCCATTTGTAGTTGTTGTTGTGCCTGGAAACCTCTTAAACTTACTTGGTTTGTGTCTTTTTAATTTGGAGGCATGCTTCTGGAGGGCAAACTCTGTTTTCTGAAAGGCTGACTTTTCCTGGGTTGTTGCATGACTTGGGTCCGTAGAACCACTGCTGACCCTGTCAGTTGAGGGACATACCCAATGTTTCTTGGGTTGGGTTGGACTGAGTCTTCTAACCACAGTGCAGTGGGGAATTTGGGATTAATTAAGTCCATCTCTCTTATAGTGGACTTTCACCTTTCTTCTCAGCTATTTTCCTAAATCTTCCCTTTGTCTTCTATGAAACAGGCTCTTGACACAGATTTTTTGACTCTGTAGCTGGTTTTTGGATAACTCACTTTTATAAAGCTGTGGCAAAAAAGTATTGGCTGTGTCTACCTAGCTCTCTTTCTGTTTGATTCAGGAGTTAGGAGGTGGGAGATGCACTGAGGTTGACAGTCCTGTATGAGCAATGAATGATCCACCATTATACTGGCAGTTAGAGATGTGCTGACAACTTACAGTTCTCCTGGTAGATTTGGGGATGAGTGTGTTTCTATTGAGAGGGAACAGATTTGGTTACAAGCAGTCCTGCTGAGGGGAAATACTGTTTTTTCTTCTGTTTTCAAAGAGCTGCTCAGTTCCTGCGGAAAATGGCAGATCCTCAGTCCATTCAAGAATCCCAGAACCTCTCCATGTTCCTTGCCAACCACAACAAGATAACACAAGTAAGCTTTAATTGGCTTTTTGCAAAATACCTAATGCTTTGCAAAACTATTAAAATAAACCTCTTCCAGTTTGGTAGTAAGTGTTGTTCCCCAGGGAGTATAACTAGTTGACTAATATCCTTCTTTTTTTTCCAGTCTTTACAGCAGCAGTTGGAGGTGATTGTTGGCTATGAAGAACTGCTTGCAGATATTGTAAATTTGTGTGTGGACTACTATGAGAACAAAATGTACCTAACACCCAGTGAGAAACACATGCTTTTGAAAGTAAGTTTCTTTCTGGTACAAAATTTAAAAAGAATTGTTCAGGCAGGACACAGATGTCTGAATTCCTGTTTGGTTTTTTTGGGGTTTTTTTTTTGCACTTTTTTTTTTTTTAAATGAACCAGATTAACCAAATAAATTATTCGTTATTTTTTTTTTTCCCCTCTCCATTGTGTTCTTATTATATTGCAAGCCAAAACTGCTTAGAAAGTTTCTAATCCATTTTTGTTTTTCATAACTTAAAGTTGACTGAATTGAACTGCAGCCTTGCTAGGAAACCGGTTCTATGGAATTGTGTTTCTATGAAGTATGACAACAGAAAGGAACTACTATGTTTTATTTTTAGATATGTGGCAAGTTTGTATAAAAAGCTTCTGGAGGTGAGGCTGTGTATCAAAGATTTCAGGGAACCAGTAGCTGAAAATTAGGATTAGTAAGTAGATAAGTTTATTTAGCTGGAATATGTTAATGTAATCAGAGAGTGATGGGCAATATGAAGTGTGGTTTGTCTTATCAGCTGCATGTCTTGCAGTGGAAGGAAAGATACAGAGTAAGAATTGAAAATTTACCTCATGACAAATATTTTGAGTCACTTCAGTGTTTAACTTCTGAAGAGCTCTGTTTATTAGGACTAGATGGAAGCATTCTGAAACAATACACGAACTCTTGAACATTTGCATTCTGTCTGCAGGGATGTCTTTCGTATTCAGGCCTTTTGTTTGGTAAATATGTTCTTAGAACACATTAAGTGGCTAATAATCAGCTCCTGCTATTGTAAATACTGAATTAGAACTTTATGTTAATTAATAACCTGGACAAAATGTAATTAGATTTTTTTTCTGATTCTTCTGAGCTCTTGTGTGTATAATTCAGACATGTGCTGAAAGCCATAGAAAGCAATAGCTAGAGATGGTAGGTATAAAATTGTGTTACAGATCAGTTTGCACATACAGAATTTTAATAAAATGGAAGTAAAGAAATTACCTGTCTAAAAATTGCCAGACTATAGTTTCAGTGAGATTTTTTTTTTTCTTTGCGCTAAAAATTTATACAAACAAGTAGCATCTTTTAAGGGTAACCGATCAGGCTAATGTTAATGTAAAAACTACTAATAAACATGTAATAAAAAAATAATACAGAAATTATGTATTCGAAAATGTATGTATTCTGTTTGAAGGAGGATGGGTGTTTCAGGACTGTGTTTTTAAGATGTTACATTTTTTTTTCTAATGATATGAAGAACAGTCTTACTGCAGCAGGTTTTTACCTCTGAGGTCCTTTTGCAGAGGTTCATTTTTTCTTTTTCAGGTTATGGGCTTTGGATTGTACCTGATGGATGGAAGTGTTAGTAACATCTATAAGCTGGATGCAAAGAAAAGGATAAATTTGGCCAAGATAGACAAGTTCTTCAAGGTTGGTTAAGATTTGATCTTAATATGTGATTTTAAAGGTAATTCCCCTTGCATTTTGAATATAATTAAATAGAATTAAGATCACTTTGGACTATAATATGGGTAAATAATGGTTTTCTTTCTGTAAGATTTGTGTTTAATAATTTATCTAATTTGATTTATTCCCTGTGTACAGCAGTTGCAGGTTGTCCCACTCTTCGGTGACATGCAGATTGAACTTGCAAGATACATTAAGACCAGTGCCCATTATGAGGAAAATAAATCCAGGTAAGGGGGAGAAAGAAACAAAGAGGGAGCGTCTAGGCTGGGGAAAGTCAGACCCTTGGAGTATATTCCCGTAATCATCCGTTAGTCTGTGGGTCTGTCGTAATTAATAGGATTTTCACTTTGGTCTACTTTTTGGTGTGGGTATTTCCCTATTAATGTACTTTGTGTAATAGATACAACTAAAGAAACAAGTTGTTTAAAGACCTTTCTATGCTGCTGAGCTCATTCTTGCATCTGTGACATTTCTTATCATCTGGGTTGGAGGAAATGAATTTTATCTTACACTAATTTGATTTTTATTTTTTCCTTTAAATATGAAACTTTCTTTAAAAGAAATGAAGGATTTTGCTAAGCAAGGTGAGCAGTAGTAGTGCATGGGTAAATAGGCATGTGTATATTGTATATGGAGCAGCAACTTAGCTTGTCTCCCCTCTCTTTTTTGTTTGGCTAGGTGTGCAGCACCGCAAAATGGCTGGAAAATGCAGCCAGTTTTTACATAAATGGTTCCATGGTTTATGGTTATTGCTTTGTTTTAGCGAACGTTTCCGTGCTCTTCCAAGGCCTTTCCTCCATGCAGTTACATGGATTTAGACCGTAGTGCTTCGCATTTTAATTCCTGCAGAAAAACCACATAACCTGCATGTAATTGCTAAGAGAAAATCAACAGCAGCGAGCCTACTGAGCTACTAAAAATATGAGGCTGCTTAACATGACATTCTTGGTAGCATGTCTTTTGTGTCCCTGTTGATAATGTGTTGATAGTATTTAATAATGCCTTTTTTTTTATAGTTGAGAGCATACTGTAGGCTCTTCATAGTTAAACAAGAATGGTCAAAACCAATCTGAAGTTAGCTAGCTGTATCTTGCAGCCTGTACCTATACTTCTGCCCTGCCTCTCAATACTTTTTGGTCCTGTCTCTAAGTGTATGCTCCTGAAGAGAGATGCCGGTTTGTATTTCATAGCAGCAGCCTTTAAAAAAATACAGAAAAGAAAAAAGTTGGGGTTTTTTTTATAAGACTTGGAAGAAGTGCTGTTTGAACTCAGAAAGACAGTCAATCACTAACGGATTGTGCAGGGTCAGAGGTAGAGGTGTGAGTAGAGGAAAGGCCTCAAATAGAGGAGAAAGAAGATTTTTTAAAAAAAGTCATGCATTGTGGTTCTTTCTTTGCAGTATCAGTTGTATTGTTTATTGCCTAAACTGATTTACGTGGGTTTTTTTTGTCGTCTGAAACAGATGGACATGCACGTCTTCCAGTAGCAGTCCCCAATACAATATATGTGAGCAGATGATCCAAATCAGAGAAGACCATATGCGTTTCATATCAGAACTGGCTCGTTACAGCAACAGTGAGGTGTGTGGGATTAGATCTATTCATACGACTTTCACGTCACTGATTAACAGTTTTTGTTAACTATCTGCAGAGCAGGTAAACCTTGGGCTAGGTAAATGACAAAGCTTGATCACCTGAATCAAGGAAAGCTGGCTGCAGGTCTAGTACCTTGTCTCTGCATGATATTTATGCTATTTAAATTTAAAGTAATACTGATACATTATACAAACTGCAGTATTCTGCTTATCTGTCTATCTATCTGTCTATCTAGGACATATATCCTAGAACTTTTGGCATGTCTCTTTTGGAATAGGTTGTCTAGCCCTTATTCCAAACGGGTGCTCATAGCAGTTTAAATCTAACTAAAAGTTAAGAGATTAGCTAAAGAAAAAAAAGAAAAAATAATGCACATGTATACACACATTTATACATATATAGAACCTATAACATACATAATGTATATAATTAATGTCTTGAATTCATTTGCAACAATATTTTGGTAATCAGGGATACCAGTGGTTTCCATCGCTTGACCAAAATCTGTGAAGTTTAACCATGTAAGTCTCTGTAAGAAAAAGCTGATATTAATGCAGGTGTTGGTACCCAATGCTGTTTTAATGCTTGAAAGAAATCTATGTAGAAATTTGGCTATGGATGCTGGGTACGTCATGTTCTGATGTGGGTCTGGGTTTTATTTTGTTGTTGTTTAATAATGTTCTAGGTGGTGACTGGGTCTGGTCGACAGGAAGCTCAAAAAACAGATGCGGAGTATCGGAAGCTCTTCGATCTCTCTCTCCAAGGCCTACAGCTTCTCTCCCAGTGGAGTGCACATGTCATGGAAGTGGTATGTTATCTGGGGAATACAACCAGATGAAAAAGGGGCGGCTTTGTGAGGTTGCACAGGCTTCAATGGAATGAGAAATGTGTGTTGTGCTTCGTTCCCTTAATTCCTCTCTTCCTTCTTCCTTCACTTCTTTTCTCCTCCTGCTCCAAACTACATCCTTAGAGGAAGGCATACGAAGTTCTCAGAACCTAGCAGCAACGTTGCTGCTTTGAAGCTCCATTAGCATGTACAATCTCATATAGTACATTCAACTTGTTATATTTAATGGATAGGTGATCACCTGTAAGCCTTGATCAGATGTTTTTGTTTCTCGATACGTACATTTTGTAGACTAAGACTTCATTATTTTCCTCTAAATGTTGTTCAAAATTATATTCTGTTAGAAATAGCCATACCAACATGCAGTCACACAGGAGGTGATAGAACAGCTCCACCTGGCTATGTTTAGACATTGTCACTTAGTAAAATGAAGCATGTCTTAACCAAAGACACAAAAATGAATGGAAAGGCTCCCATTGGCTTCACGTTAGGCTTTTCATCAAAAAGAAAGTAAATGTGGGGGGAAAAAAAAAAATTTGAGGGGAGATGAGGGAGGGGAAATAAAGAATCTGCAGTGTTGTTTCTCTATATTTTAATAATTTGTTTTACAGGGAGATGTCAGTCAGAAGAGTGATTGTGTTTTTTCAAATAAGAAACTGCTTAAGGCAGAAATTGAAGAGGACGATGCAGGAGTCCTTTTTATGCTGCAGACACTTAGATAAAACCTGCATGTTTTACCTGCACCAAAGCATATCCTAGGATGGGTTGAAAGAGATGACGTATTGTATGAGAGAAACCAGACTTGCTCCTCCTTTGCCTCTAATGTCTGAGGGAGCATCAGACCATTTGTACTGCGTGAATCGAGTGTGGTCACAGTGGGCGCAGCTAGAGACCCAGTTTTCTTTCTCTCCTGTATTTTTAACTGCCTCTTTTAAAAGCCAGTAGATGAGTCATGCTTTTTCCTGTATTATCCTATTTAAATCAACAATGTATTTTATGGTGAAAATCTTGTTCTCCTTTTCTCCTTCTTGAGAGGTTGCTGTCATCTATTTCTGGCCTTTGTAACTCCCAGCCTTGCTCCCTTTATTTCTGTCATTGCAAATTGCTGCATTCAGGCTCTCTCTTCACCGTGACAATCTATCTATTTTACTATATCTCTCTAGAAATTATATTTTATTATATCTCTGTAGAAGGTCTCTCCTTCTTAGCTCTGTTTTAATCCTGCTGGTTCCAGAACGTTACATGCATCACTTTCAGATAAAAAATTTCAGGATATGCTTGATGTCCAGCTTAACCCTGTCAACTTAATGCCCCCCAAATGCTTCATCTTTGTTTAATAATTTCCTCAGTATCCTCTTTGTAGCACTTAGGTTGCAGGGTGTGATGCTCTTCTTTGCTGTGGGTAAATCGGTGCAAATATAAATTTGCTTACTATAATGGATTAATATTGCTCTGTAATCTAACACTTATGCAAAGATAATATCAAACAGACCTTACTACTCGCTGAACTCAAACTGTGTGAAAATTGCATTTGAATGTGACTAGGATTTTTCACTAGATGTACCCTGATGGATATTAGATCAGCCTGACCCTGATCAGGAACATTTTGAGCTGCGTTTGCGGTGACTGAAAAGGCAGTATTTAAGAGAAATGTATGCTGTGCAGATGACATTGTCAAAGATAATACAGCTACTTCCACATCTTTAAGCCTAGTAAACATTGAAAAAACACCCCCAAAACTGTGTAGTTTTCCATTTGTCTTTTGAATTTTATATGTGAGTATTTGCCCAAGTTGGAAGCTCCTCTTTTTGTGTGTGGGTGTGATGGTTTTTTTTATTATGCTCTGAGGTGTCTCTGTGTTTCTCCTGCTCGAAATGGAGATGAAACTTTTGCCTACGTTAGCCTTGTCTAAGTAAAAAATACTCGGAAGTGCATTATCTGCTGAGTGTGTATTGCATTTTTCGAGCTAATACAGGATCACTGGCTTTCAAGTAAATTTGTTAGGCAAATAATTATTTGTTATTCCCACTAGATATTAGTTTCAGAATTTATGCAGGTTTTGAGAATAGTACGAAATATTATTTTTCAGATATTCTTGAAAACACTGGAGTATTTCTTAGAGCATGTTATTTGTGTCCAGCTATGTTTTGGATTTCTCAGGCCTGTTTTTTTTACCCCCATCTTTTTTCTCCCTATTCTGCTGTGTGAACTGCAGTATTCGTGGAAGCTGGTACACCCAACTGACAAATATTCTAATAAAGATTGTCCTGACAATGCGGAAGAGTATGAAAGAGCAACAAGATACAATTATACTAGTGAGGAGAAGTTTGCTTTGGTTGAGGTAAGATAAATCTTTTTTTTTACATGAATTTTATAAAGATTAATTGTGTACAAAGGAGAACATTCTCTATAAGCCTTTTCTATACCCACTGCAAAACGACAGCATGCCCTGTGTTGACTCTGACAGAGCATGTTTCCTCCATTCAGTATGTAGGAGGAGCACAGGAAAACTGTCCTTCATGTTTTGGAACTTTTTAATTCCCCTTTTCTCATTTGCTGCATTTTAAAAAAGGGCTTTTTAAACAACTATGGAAACAAAATGAGAGAAATACACACATTTTTTTTGCAGGTGATTGCCATGATCAAAGGTCTTCAGGTGCTGATGGGAAGGATGGAGAGTGTTTTCAATCATGCCATTCGCCATACCATTTATGCAGCTCTTCAGGACTTTGCCCAGGTCACACTTAGAGAGCCGTTAAGACAAGCCATTAAAAAGAAGAAAAATGTCATTCAGAGGTAGCATTCTTGTTTTCATCTTCTCCTATATTCTTTCCCCCAAATCTTAAGAAATTTGTTGCAGAATTACACAGCTGTTAAATTTTGCCTCTTTGAGTCTGTACTCCTGTAGTAGTCTGTCTGGCACTCAAAGTTAGCTTAGCTGAATATCTATTGGAAGCTGAAGAAATCTGAAGTAAAAAATGAATGGCAGCCAACATGGCTACAGTTGAGAGTCCAGGCTGTCTTTAGTCCCTTAGGACTACTGCAGGAAGTCTTGTGTTCCCTGTAGTTTATTTTTATTTTAAGGAAAGATAAGTATTTTTATTTTGAAGAAAGGTGTTTCTGTCCACCTTCCTTATGATTCCAGTGTTTCCTCTCCTTGTGTCTCATGTTTACATCCCACCCCATAGTCTTATCTCTGCGCTCTTAGCATCCTGCCTTCTTTCTCAGCTTCTGCTGCTTTTTGGCTTATTAGCCTCACACTTCTCTTCCAAGTGCTCCATCTGCCCACACTGATTGGTTGCATTTCCTGACCTCATCTTTTTGTCCCTAATTGTTTGCTTTTAATCTTGACTTGTTTACCATTTGTTTACTCCCACGTTTCATTGCAAAGCTCTTAGAGGTTAAAGTCTTCGGCTAATTAGGCTATTGCTAAATGCTCTGATTGCCACAAAAATAGTCATAAGCTAAAAATTACTCCAAAAAAAAGTAACAAAACCAAATTACTCTGAATTATCAAGTTTGCTGGGACAGTCGTTTTGTCCCAGGGACTTAGATGAAATAGGGAAATGTTACTTTCTTACCTGCTCAGATTTGGGAGGAGACATTTGCTTGATCATTCAGCAAACCACAGGATATGGCTGACTGTGTTTCAGACAAGTATATGAAGTCCAGTTCAGTATTTGGAGTTAGAAGTATGAAGCTGTTAATACAAATTCCAGCTTTTTTGGGGAATTCTGGAGTTCTGCTGGAAACAGGAATTCTGCTGCTTCTTTTCATTTCAAGCCAGAATTGTCCGTCTTTAGTTTGGTTAATAATCTGCATTAGTTTGATTGAATAATCTGCTTTTTGTGGTTTAGGAGAACAAAATGGCTTGATGTGTTGCTAAGGATCCCAAAGGCGAATTCTTGACAAGTGACTTTTGTCTCTGGTGAACCAGTTTCAGAGGTCAGCTTCCTTCTGACAGAGGAGAAGGGCTCTGGACTATCCTTTTTGATAAACAGAATGGCATGATTGTTTCGTGGATGTGGCATTCTTGAAGTTGTTCGCAAAATTGTGCAGTTGCTCTGAGTTATCCCGAGCTCCTGAATGCCATTGCAAATTTTCTGTGCTTTTGGAAGAGTGCAAAAAAAAAAAGTAAAATGTTCTTACCAGTGCACTTGGATGCATACTGGTCTGAAGTAGTGTGAATTGTGTTCAGTGTTTTGCAGGCCATCAGAAAGACGGTCTGTGACTGGGAAGCAGGTCACGAGCCGTTCAATGACCCAGCTCTAAGGGGAGAGAAGGACCCCAAAAGTGGGTTTGACATCAAAGTCCCAAGGCGTGCAGTGGGACCCTCCAGCACTCAGGTATTTTCCTGTCTGGTGGTTGTGATATCTGTCAACAATTATTGCATGAAATGTTTTCTCTGTGGCCTGAGCTATTTAAAAATTGCACGTTTGGGTTGGTTTTTTTTTAAAGCTAAAAGTCTACTCTGATTAGATTTATTTATTTACAAAATTGTGTATACTTAACTAAAATCCTCTGTTGCTGTCATTTTCTACTCTGATGCATAATTTTTCCACATGTTCAATCTCTTTAGTTTGACTTCCTGGGAAGAAATATTTTCTCATTGAGCTCCTAATGTTTTTTAAATAATATTTTTGAACTATTTGAATTATTTCTTCACTGACTTCCATCTCTGGTATGGCTGGTGGATTTTTCTTGTTAAATCCCACTATTCAATAGATGTCTATGTAGTTTTAAAATATATATAAAATATAAATGATAGCCTGTAAAATAAGGGAGAGTATTTGACTTCTGACAAGATCCCTCTTACAGTTCTGTAATGAATGATAAAACTGCTCCCTAAAATCTATTTAATCTGCAGCTGCTGCTAAAACGAGGTATTTCAAGTGTGTTTTCTGTGGTAGTCATTGAAATCCCATACCTAGATGCTCGTTTTTGTTATCTCCATATAATTCTCTATTTTATTTTCTCTGGATTTGTTTGGAGAGTGTATGGTCTGGTATTCATAGCTCATCTGAGAAAATGAGGTATTGAGCACTTTGGGTGAAAAATTGAAGGCAACTGTGGTTTGTAAAGACAATCTTTTAATACCTAAAATCTGTGGGGAAGAAAGCATGTGTGGGTAATAATCTTGGGTAATAAAAAGTTGCTTAAATTGTGGTAAGATGGGCTTAATGAAGATTTTGTTTTGGGAATTGGAAAAAATGGTTTGCTTTCAAATTTTCTGGGGGGGAAATAAAATATCACCACCAGTGTGCTTCTCCTGTGCTTGGTATGTTTAAGGGCTTTGTTTCACTGGCTGCAACAGGCTGTTTAGAGTACACGGTTCTGCCTGCTTTTTCTGCTCTTGGGCTGGCACACTTGTCTGTCTTGGCTGACAGGAGGAAGGGAGGTGAAATATATAGATTTTAGATAGGTTTTTCTCGGTTTCGTGCAGTTCTAAAATGGCGATCTATGAATTGGTAGTAATTGGAAATCGTTGCAAAATCATTTGAGAAGCTAATGGGTCTCTGAGCATCTTCCAAAATGAATGGGAACTTTTTCCTTCGCTTGAGGGAGCACCGGATTGCAGTGATTATTCTGAACAAAGAAACCTTTCTGTATGTCTTTCTCTGCATGCTTACTGTGCTGCTTTTCATTTTTAACAAACTAACACGTTTTCTCTGCTTCTGTTTCCCCTTCCTTATTTACCCATGTGTTTTTATTAACGGATTCTCTCTCCCCTGCCTGCCCCTGTCTGTTGGTTTTTAGCTCTACATGATTCGCACTATGACAGAGTCCTTAAACTCTGCTGAGCTGTTGAAGCAGCTCAAGTCTCTGGGACTGGAAAAGCTATTGCATGTGACACACAAGTTTCTGAGGCAGTCCTACATCTATCCGCCTCTTTTAAACTTTGGTGGTAAGACATTACTTATTACTTTTACTTTTTGTGGTGATGTGAACTGTTCCACTGCAAATGGTCTGCTGCTAAGTGTCAGTGGAGGTCCCCTTGGCATGGGTAGGCATTTGTGCTGGTGTGTAGGCTAGTGTTGCATCTGAAAGGCTTTTACCCACACAGTGCCAGTTTTCAATTTGAAGTGGAGCAGTCGCTTACTGATAGTAATTCTCAGTGTTGCTCAACTAATGTACCATGTGTATTTTCCTTTTTTCCCCCCCCTTTCCACCACAATTGTTTCCTTTAATGATACAGCTTTACATGGTGAGAACTATGTTAGAGTCCCTCATTGCTGACAAAAGTGGTTCCAAGAAAACCTTGAGAAGTAGCCTTGAGGGGCCCACCATATTGGACATAGAAAAATTCCATCGCGAGTCTTTCTTCTACACTCATTTGATAAATTTCAGTGGTAAGATATGTAGATGATCAGTGTCCAGCTTAGCATGTCCTAACACCTCTAACACGACCTGGAAAATGTTTCCGATTGCCTAAGTCAACTTACCTTTGGTTTATTTATCAAAGCCTTGGTCTGTCCAAACTTTTTCTGAGACCTGATATTCAGTATTGTGGTGGGATTTTTATTTTGACTTGTTATACATTTGTTTATAATGTGTCAAATTTCATATTGTTACCTCCCTTTTCTATTTTTTTTTAATGTACGTATTTATATAAACAAGGGACAGATAAGCCTATACACATTGAAATTTAAAAAAGGAAGTAGTTTTGCTGTTTGGGGTTTTGGGGGATTTTTTTGTTGGTTTTGTTTTAAGTACAGAGGAAACAAATTCTCTGCTGTGGTAAATTTGATGTCATTTCACTACTCTTACTATTCAGTTAATTGTAATCGGAAACATACTGTCCTAAAGAATTCACCTACTGACATTGAATGTATGTAGTCTTTGTCATCACCATGATGTGTTGTCTTTCATTTTTTTTTTTGCTGCCGGACTCCTTTACCCTCAGAGAAGGAGGAGCCTGTTAATGTCAGTCATATGCTACCGGGGAACAGCACTTCAAAAGGTCTTCAGAAGACCTTAATGTAAAAAGTTAATTCCCAAAAAAGTTTTGGTTTTCAAGCCTTCTGCAAGAGAAGTCTTGTGCCGAGTGTTTTCTGGAGAGGTGGGAAGCACACCTCCGCATCCTTGACAGTGGCCTTAGAAACTTTTTGTTTTAATCCCTCCTTCATGTGTCTGTCTGTCATTTCCTGCCCATCTAATCAACGGGAACATGTGGAGCGATTCAGTCCTCCAGAAGGAGAGATGGTACTGGTGGATCTGGTACAATATTGTCTCCTTTGCCTGCTGCTTCCCAAGTTCAGTGTACGACTTTGTCAGCCACCAACTAAGAAATTAAACTAGAAATCTCCCTTTGCTGGTGTACATAGTTTTTTCTGTTTAACTGGTAGTCTGGTCCACTTCCACGCTTTTTTCTGTAATGAGGCACCACTTTGTGGGCCAATGGGGAATTTAAAACTCTTTGAAAAAGTCATGGGCTTTACGTTTTCAATTTGGTGTACGTATTTGGCCTATGTATAGCTTGAGTGACTCACACCTGCTTTTTTTGTTTCACATTGCATCATCAGAATCAGAGTTGTATTGTTCCTGATGTATTTCTATAAGAAGTGTAATTCTTCCTTGTTTATTCTAAAAGAGACCCTGCAGCAATGCTGTGATCTGTCCCAGCTGTGGTTCAGGGAATTCTTCTTAGAGCTCACCATGGGCAGAAGAATTCAGTTTCCCATTGAGATGTCCATGCCTTGGATTCTGACAGACCATATTTTGGAGACAAAGGAGGCATCAATGATGGAGTAAGACCTACTTGTGCTCTTCGACTGAATTTTTACTCTTAATTATTGCCATTCCTTATTACAATGTTACTGCTTTAATTGGTTTTAACAAGCAGACACTGAGAAGGTATTCTAAACTTTTATAAAATTTTCCTCTTACATTTGCCAATTTCCAGATTCTCAAACTTTTCTTTTTGAAGCGAATAATAGAAATGTGAAACCTGTCATATAAGTATCATTGCACCAGTCAAATAAGTTGTTCCCTGAGTGCATTCTCCTTAATTACTCCTCAGAGATGTCAAATATAATGCATGGTGGTAAAACCATAGTTCCATTTCGATGGAAAGCTACATCTAGAAAACAAGTTTCAGAGTGCAAACTTATCTATACAATTTCTTGAACTAACAAAAGACTTTCTTTAAGGAGACACTGTGATACTTTATATATAAACTCAAAAAAATGATCCTGTTTGCATGAACCACATGTAGATTACAATATTGACTGGCTTACAACATCTTGACTGCACCATCCTAAAGAATCTTAATTTCTATAGGCATGTAACTTTTTTTTTTTATTCTCTTTCATTCAGGTATGTTCTGTATTCTTTGGACCTTTATAATGACAGTGCTCATTATGCACTTACTAAATTTAAGAAGCAGTTCCTCTATGATGAGATTGAGGCAGAGGTAAAGTAACCTTAGCTATTGGAGAAAAATAGTCTGTACCTGAATGTGAAAATGATGCTAAAGGCTGAGACCTATTATAAGAGATTCAGAACAGTTGGAGATAGTAAACAAACAGAGAAGAAAGACCAGAGGATGGGTAACTGGTTGAGTGATATGTTGTGAGGAAACCTGTACACCTGTGCGAAACGCCTCACATTAATGCTGGAAACTGAACATCATCTTCTCTTGTACTGGGAAATTTGGATGTATTAACTTTCTTAATTATGTTTGATAAACAGTGTGAGGTCTTGGATAAGCTCCCCTCTTTTAATTTTAAGTATCTCTAAATGAGCAATTTTTTTTCCCCCCAAGGTGAACTTATGTTTTGACCAATTTGTCTACAAGCTGGCAGACCAAATATTTGCGTACTACAAGGCAATGGCTGGCAGGTAGCTGTTCCATTAGAGAAATTTTATTCATGCATTTCTGCTCTGCTTTCCTGTCTAATATGCTTAAGCATTTTCTTCCTTTCTTAATAGCTTGCTTCTGGACAAACGATTACGTTCAGAATGCAAGAATCAGGGAGCAACCATTCAGTTGCTACAGTCCAACCGCTACGAGACACTGCTGAAACAGAGACATGTCCAAGTGAGTTAACTCATACTCTGTTGTGTTTGAGTTGCTTTGCAGTTTTCCGATAGTGTTGCTTTATGTAGGTGTATAAAACTCTTTGTGTGCTATATATTCTCTCATCTAAGTGGCATAACTGACATTTGGGATCAGCTTTTTTGTCATATGAAAGATAAATTAAAAAACTTAAAAGATGCTGCTTTAATGCAAATATCTGTTGCAGTTAAGCAAACACAAGCCAAGTAAGAATGTCACGTTCGGTAGCGTTGTCTTCCTAGTAATATCGTTCACCAGTTTTCAATATGTTGTCGGCACAATGTCATGGAAGCATAAAATGCTAAATAAATACTTAGATGTAAATGCAACATATGATTTTACTTCTTTTTGTGAGCATTGGGATGTAAATTTTAGTACCTCATTTGTTCATGAATTTATAATATTTGTCCGTCTGCTTTGTTTCTGTGTGTTTGGAATGCAAGTTCACCATGTGAGAGTCAGTTAATCTGTGGAGTCTTGTAGTCCTTGTACAGCTTGTCTTGTAATTTGACTTTCAGTTCAAAACTTCATAGCACTTTTTTTTCATTAGCTTCTTGGTAGGTCAATAGACCTGAACCGATTGATCACACAGCGAATTTCAGCAGCCATGTACAGGTCAATGGAACTGGCAATTGGTCGATTTGAAAGTGAGGATTTGACTTCCATTGTGGTGAGTGTTGCATTGCAGTTTTGCCAGAGCACTAACACAGCAGTTGGGGTCCAGATGTTATTTTTGTTTTGGTTTAATTTATTTTAATTTGATATAATTTTTATGTCTTTTATTTGCATTGAGAATGATAGACATCTAGCCTTTTTTTTCCCATTCTAAATCTGTATTTGTTTTTCAATGGTAGAAGCAAAAAAGTTATGTCTGGCTTTGCTAGAAATCCTCTAAGTATTCTCTCAGCAAATAGTTGTACAGTCACTCCTGAAAGGAGAAGAGGCCGAATGGCTGACAGGCAAACTCGTTTTATCCTAAACCTTAGTTAAATGTATGTAAGTGGGAAATAATTTAAGCAGTGTTATTATAAAAATAACTTAACTTTTCCCTCTGGTGTTTTGTTTTAATTTTTCTGTAAGTGTGAAATCGTACAATGCTATGGTTGAAGTTTGTCTGGTTTACTAAGTCTAGATTGCCAAAACCTCTTACCAGAGAAGCAGCTTGGTCTTGCAAAAGGCATTCTTTGAGTCACTTCCAGCTACAGCTGAAATTATGCTGGCATACTCTGTTGTAGTATATTGTGGACTTAATCATAGCACAGCAGAATTAATATTTTTTCTCCCCATGCCTTAACCTGCATCTCTGTTCAAACAGTGCTTTGGCCTGACCTGACGCAGTACTGTGCAAGTGCCAGTCCTGTTGAGACTGAGAATCTCGTTCTTTCCTTGCCCAGAAAAAAATAAACCTGTTGCAACTTGAGGGTTTTGGGGTAAGGCATAAACATCACATGTAGAGAAGGCATATACTAGGAGCCATGAGGAAACAAGGAAAATGAGCATTCTTGTGATTTAAATTTTTGCAAATGCCCACTTCTGCCTGTGCTCATAGACAAATTGCAGACCAAAGCAAAATGGCCTTGTGCCTGGTAGATTCAAAATGAGTTTATTTACCCAGGCAGCTTGGGTTTGTAGCACGACAAAAATAATTTTTTTGTGGAAGAACAAGATCTGACTTGTGCCTGTAGAAGAGGAGCATCTGTGCAATATTGAGGTGTCTTTTTGAGTTAATTTCCTGATTAAAAAGCTAAAAAAACCAAATTTATTTCCAGACAGCATGAATTTGACAAGTAAACAAGAAAAATATCAGACACATTCAGTTCTGCTGGAATGAAAAAAAATTAGTAGTTATGTAAGAAATGTTACCATTGTTCTTTTGTAAGTTTTTTACCAGTGAGATTTTTGTTATACAGTTAACTGCCTTGATTTAATTTCATTCTTTATTGAACATAAATAAAATACTAAGGCAATAATGCCTCTTGACTTTTCAGTGTTATAACCTTTGAATTATTTTTTCTTTGTTATATGCAGGATTTTCTTAGTGGCTAGGTGAGCAGAAACCATTAATGATGTGTTTCTGAGGTCACAGGTTCTCACTCTTTCTTGAGGTAGAAAGTGGCAGGGCTAAGGTGTTGTCCCTCTACCGTGCTCCTTTTTATGCAAAATAATTTCTGCTGAAAATGGCTCGGTTTTCCTCAGTGAGAAACTGATACTGACATCTTAACTAATCAGTATTTTCTGCTGTTTTTCAAGCTAAATAAATTAAACAAAGGTAGTTAAAAGTCTGAGCTATTTTTTTCCCTCAGAATAGACTCAATACTGTAATAACAATCATAGTGGTTCTTTTTCTTTTTCCTTAAAGTAACTGTTACTCGCAGGTTTGAAAATCCTTTGAAACATGGAACAATTACATCTGACAGCACTGTATGGGAGCATGACCAGTAGTTTGATGCACAACCAAACAAAGCCACTGGACATTCCTTCACTAAGTCGTCGCACAACAGTCTTTAAAAGCAGTGCTTAGGGTTTTTTTGAGTGAGAGGTTGTTTGTGTTTGGTGTTCTCAGTGTCTGATGACAGAGATGTTATTTGTTATGTTGTTTTGTTTTGTTTTATTTTATTTAAAGTGCCAGAAACCATACTAGGAATTTCTTGTCAGGAGGAGAAACGTTATGAAAGGCACTGCTCATATAGTTGTGTAGGCTGCAGCTAGTGATTTTGTGGATACCTTCACAACATTTGTAAATGTCTGGTCTGGTCTTTCATTAAATCTTAGTACATTCTTCACTGGAGTAAACCATGAGAAGGGTTTATGGTAAATGTGATGCTGTCCCTACCAGTACTACTACAAAAGTTAGTTTACCAGTTGCCCTACTGAGCGGAAATTACTTGGTGATAGCTTGTAAAGTAGGAAATGCAGAAGATGCTTCTTGGCCTATGTCTGACCCCATTTAAATGTT
This sequence comes from Charadrius vociferus, assembly GCF_000708025.1. Taxonomy (NCBI): domain Eukaryota; kingdom Metazoa; phylum Chordata; class Aves; order Charadriiformes; family Charadriidae; genus Charadrius; species Charadrius vociferus. Next base: position 751,000 of record NW_009647750.1, on the reverse strand, counting down.
GGAGTTTTAACATCTGCTCAGTGGAAGAAGAGTTGGCACAGATCTGTGTTTGAGACCCATCTGCAGTGTGGACCGATTTTAATGCATACCCTTAAAGTCTCAGGGTTTTGGTGGGAGATAGTTACAAAACAATCCCAAGAACACTGATTCTTTCCACCTCTTATCATTAAAGTAAGAGACCGGGGGAGAGTCAGGTGTTCATTTTGACTTCTTTATAGTCGTCTATTTGGTCAAGGTTGTTTATGTACTTTGTTGAGTTTCTCCACTTTATTAAATGCACTGCTTGCTTTCTTTCCTCTTGTTTTTTGTAGGAGCTGGATGGCTTGATAGAGATAAACAAAATGACTCACAAGCTTCTGAGTAGATATATGACCTTGGACAGCTTTGATGCCATGTTCAGAGAAGCCAATCACAATGTGTCAGCCCCTTATGGAAGAATCACTCTTCATGTCTTTTGGGAACTCAATTATGATTTCCTTCCGAACTACTGCTACAATGGATCTACTAACAGGTTAGCATGGCACCCTTTTGTTTGCAGCAGTTCTTCTACCACCCTCCTACAACTTCTTTCCTGGCAAATGCTGACAAGTCCATCTCCATTCATTTAGAGTGTTTTCCACTTCTAATGCTTTACTTGAAGCAGCATGAGTCATTTTACTAAGTACTGTCAAATGTATGAAAGCCTGTTATTTGTCCACAGCAGAAATCAAATGTAACTGCAGCGTCCAAATTCTGACATTTTAATGACTTAGCTATGCTATCCTGAAAAATAAAGCGTGTGTGAAAATACTGCAAAGTGCGTATCAGGAAGATATTTTGGTAAACAGGATCCTCAGCTGTGAGGTGATGGAAATAAAATTATATTCCTGATTCTGTGTTAATGTGATGAAAAGGATTGTTTACTGGAGAAGGGAAGAGTTCAGTGTTCACTGCAACTACAGTTGCAGCCTTTAAGAACAGAGAGTAATGGAAATAGAAAGAGGAAAGTAGGATCTAAAGTTAGAATGAGTGGAATGCGCAGTGCTTGGGACTTTGCATTTCTGGGCTTCCTGCTTGTGTGCTGTTTTTAAGATTTGTGTTGCCTTTGATTAACCTTTACTCAGGTTTTGGTTAAAGCACTGTGAAGTGACAGTAAAGTGATACTGCATATTGAGCTGTAGGAAGAGGAGGAAGCCTGTTCTCATCTTTCACTGTATCCTTGAAGAGCTTTCACTGTCTGACATCTGTCTGTGGGGAAAAAAAAAAAAAATTAGACAAGAAACTTCTGTTACATGAACCTGTCTACATAGGAGAGTTGAATGGATTTCCGAGGAAGCTACTCTGCAGTTAATGTGGCTGGAGATCAATACTGGAATATTCAGTGTGATGTATTAAGAATTATACAAGCATAATATTAACAGAAAATCTCGATGAAATGTTGATCCTTCACCTGTCAGCTTTAATGAACGACATTCAATAGCTCCTATAGCAGTTTAGTCTGTGTTCATCCTGGCTATAAGGACTGCTCTACTGCAGACCACAGTGCTCAGGAAGCAAGTGTGGAATGCCAAAGAAAACTAGCAGGATCCTGTAGGACTGTTGCTTGTCTGTTTAAAAACTGTACACACAAATTGAGTTAGGCTGATCCTCAAGCATGTTGGGTAATTAATTCAAGATAATTAATTTAAGAGATGATAAAGGGAGCCAGGTCGTAGGCAGTGTGTGTATCATGTGTCCAGTTTCATCACACAATTGCTTTGGTTTCAGTCAAAAACAACTGTGTGGAGAGAATTAATGTGTGTTGCACACGCTATATGGTGCCCATTGATATTTTTGCTGGAAGAGGGAACAGGGAGTTTCTAGTCCTTTTATAGTTCTTAAGCACATTCATTATGTCTATTGCTGCCTTGCTGTTAGCATGAAGTTTAAATTGATGAGCTCTCTCTGCATTCAGCTGTACAGGTTATTGTGTGTGAATACAGGAATACACAGTGAGGAGCTCTGTGCGAGCTGCTAGTCTAGTTCATGACTCTTGATAGGTAATGTCTTGCATGAAAGTTGTGTGTAAACAAGTGAAGAAAAGTAGCAATGAAAGGCTGGAAGAAAGAGAAGTATGATAAAAAGGAGAGAGGTTTGTTGGTGGTGAGGGGTTGGAGGTAGAGCTCCTGGGAAGTGTGTAATACCTCATTAATTTGACCACAGCCTTAGTGGAAGGGTCCTTCTTTTATAGTTTATGTATTGGTCAGTTTAACTTGTATCCAGTACTGTTTGAAGCTCCTTTCCCAAGAATGCTTGAAAGTGATGATTTCAAACATTTGTAAAAGTGCATTTAGAAACCTTGCAGGTTTGATTCAAAGTCTAAGGCTGTTCACGCAGAAGTATTGAAACATGCTGCATGTTTAATTATTTGGGACTTGGGAATTTTTTTTATATCCTATAATGTACTGAGATTAAACACTGAGTCTGCTATTAAAAGATTTAGCAATTTAATAATTGCAGTTGCCAGTTTTCTGAAATTTAGTCTCATTAGTGCTGGCCAGCTGCATAGCCATGTCCAGGCTGCTCAACTGTTTGTGGAGGAAGAATGGGGAGATGAGCAAAGGGACTTCTGCAGATGGGCATTAGCAGTGAAATCCAATGGTGTTTTTAATCCACCTGTTGTCAATCAGGAAAGAAAGAGAACAAACCTTTGGATGATGGCATGAGCGTATGAACTGCAGGTGGGATCAAAGCCCGCTCTAGTCCAGTGTCCTGCCACTGGCAGCAGCCATGCAGAGGCCGAGTATGAAAACAAGGGTGGCTTTCTGGTGAGTTTTCTCCTGGGAAACATGGCATCCGCTAGCAACCATCAGGTGTTTCTGTAAAACAAAAATGGTGGGATGTTAGCGCATTTCTGGCCCTTTACGGATTTTTTTTTTTTCCCCCCATTGCTTTTTCAGTCCTTTTTTAAAGCTGTGTGATGTTTCGACATTCATGACGTACTGCAGTGAGGAGCCTGCAGTGAAGCTGTGTGCTGCACGAAAAAGTATCTATCTCTTTTACTTTGCTCCCAAGCTGTTGCCTGCCAGTTATTATACTGAAAGTGACCGTGAGCAGTCATTTCCCACTTGTTACCTTTTCTGTGCTGTTTGGGATTTTTTTTTAAGACCTCTGTTTCATGTTGGCCCTCAGTTGCATGTTTTTCCAAGCCAAAGGTCTTTTCACACCAGGAATCTTTCATGCTTATGCCCACTTCTGTACTTTTTTCATTCCTCTGTTTCTTTGTGGAGTTAGGAGGACTAGGGCTATCCAGAGGGTTCAAATAACATAAGGACAACGTCTAGATTTTTGTTCTTTTTTCCTTTTCCACTATCTGTAGTGATCCTTTTTCTGCCTTATTTTCTTTACTAATTCTAAGCTGGTCTTTTCCTTCCATGATAGCATGTTTTGTTTTCAGGGCTAACAGAGGAGCAAGTTGTGAGACAGCCTAGGCATTTATTGAATTGAGGATTTTCTGTGCTTTCTTGACACAAATGATACAAGCTTCCGGAGACAGTAGTCAGACTTGTAGCACCATCTCCTCTCAACACATTATCCAAATCTGTTTTCTCTGCTAAAAATTCATGTGTATAGCACTCTTCCAAATGCAGTATGACATGTTTCTTCTGAGGATACAGATTTGACACAGAATGAACAAAAAGACCAGCTTTTTATTTTTCGGTCTTTCTGTCTGCCTCCCCCTTCCTTTTGCGAGCTCTCTGTCTCTCTCATACTGCTTTTGAGACTAGTTTTCAAAAGAGGACATCTGTGTCGTCTTGTCTTGCATATACTCTGTGATAGTCACTCTTCAGAAGAATTTTCAGCTTTTTCAGACACTGCTGGAACAAACCTGAGGAGCAGCATAGCAGTGAAAACTGCATAGTTTCTGCTACAAGAGCCCAAATGGTGCAGTTATACAGGCTGATGCAAAGTAGGAGTGACTGTAGTCAAATGCTCCATTAAATTTGACAACAAACACCTAAAAAAAAAAAAGAAAAAGGAAAGGTGATAACAGAGGAGTGGCAGATATCTGTTACTCTTTTCATGCTGTGTTTCGTCTGCTGTTTCTTCACACTTCAGTTTGTGGCCTCCTGTTTCTCTGTCTTGACATTCATGTTCAAGAAGGGTGAGTTAGATCTAGCCACCAAGGGAAGAGGTGCGGGGGCTACTCTTAGATCTGGTAGACAGGACAAGCGAATTTGAGAAGGCTGGAAGTTAAAAGTGTTCATAGCAATTAGACAGGGAAGTGCAGAGGGACACTTTCTGTATGAGCAGGAAGGGAGGATTGTGGTATCTTATTAGTTCTGAGGTGAAGCTCAGGAAGTTTATGAGTGAGATTGTCTGTCTGATCTGGTGCCTGCAGCAGCAAGGCAGAGGACTTACTGACCAAAGTAGTCTCTTTCAAATTTCTCCTTATTTTCTTAAACAGATTATGGTAATTAGAATCATAGAATCATTTAGGTTAGTTTCTACAGTGCTTGCTATGAACTGCTTCCTGGTAGGTATCACGGAAACACCGATATAAAATGATTTGATCCCTAAAATACTTACTTACAGGCTCATGTTGTCCTTTAGCAATCACTGTTGCAAAGCTTTGGTAAGCCAGTAGGCTTTTCATCTGCTTAATCTACTTTGCTTACAACCTGCGTTGATTAAAATGGGTAAATTGCTGTGAGATCATCAACACTGATTAAAATTGAAAAGAACTGATTATGTTGGAGTATGCCAAAACTAGCATCCATTTGTATCCAAGGGAAAGTAAAAATTTGCCTAGCATTGATATTCGAAGAGCTTCAGTCCTTCAAAGGGAGGTTTCTGTTTCTTGGAGGAGAAGCAGGAGGAAACCAACCAGCAGGATGTCAAAAAGAAAACACACACACATTGAAAAAGTTAATATAACTGAATAGCAGATGATGCTGAACTGTAAAGGTTTCTATATAGCCCTTAGTTTTGAGAGAAGAATTCTCTAGTATTTATCTGAATGATATATTTGGATTAGTCACATACCTCCTAGAATGATGCGCTCTCTTTTCCCTGTTGTATCCTCAGTATTTAGCCATAGCCCCACCATAAGGTACCAAGTGACCGTATCTCTTGCTCCTGCTTCCTTTTCTTAATCTCTTTCTTCCTCTCTTGGCATCTTGCACTCGTGTCCCTCAAGAAAGTAGAAAATGGTACTTGCTTCAAGTCTTCAAGAAACCTTTACGGTTATTTTGCTACTATTCTAAAACATTAGAGGTGGAGAAACCCCCAAGAATGTAAAGGAGCACTGGGGAACACACTTGTGTTAATACAGATCTAATGAAACTTAAGAGACTGTGTCTTGGAAGTGTTTCTCTGGTAGTTGATTTCTGAGGCTGTGATTTCTTCTCAATCCAAATACAGTCTGACTGGTTAGTGCCCAGACACTAATGACACTGTAGTTCAAATATATTTATAATATCTTTTTGAAAAGAGAAAGAATAATAGTTACAGCTTCCCAAGTCATGGGATGCACCCACATTTATATTCTGAAAAACTCTTTTCCTTGTGAGGGTTTTAATTTAGTGATAACAAATCAGCTCTTGCTCAATACATCTGCACGCTGAAACCCAGTCTTACCTCAAGTGACATGTTATCTCTTTTGATTTCTTTCATTTTAGAGATTTTCTTAGGGCTCGAAAATTGGTGTTGGTTTAAAAAGGAATAGGATTTGGAGAGAAAGAAGGGGGACTCGAATAATCTCTGGGACTGTCATATGTTGCAGATTACTTTGAATTCCAACAAATGTTTACAACATCTCTGGTAAACTCATTAATGAAGTATCTGTGCAGAGAATAGATTCCAGTAATCTCAAGAGGGAGTTTACAGTTGCTATGTAAGTGAGAGAGAAGGGGGGAAACTTGTAAACTGAGGAAATGTAAACGTAAGGAGACAAAGTATATGTATAATATCAAAAATAATACACATAAATGATGTATTTTTCCTCAAAAGCTCTAAATATAAGCACTTTGTGGACTTCAGCAAGCCCAAGTACTTTTGGAAAGACAGGGCTAAAATACATATAAACAAGTAGCTGAAATGCTTTTTTAACCTTTCTGAGCAGGTTAAAAAAAATACAGAAAATTTTGTCATAAAGTTAAGAGATTCTCACAAGAATGATTTAGATTACTCTGAAATAAAACACAGTGGAAAGCAACATGGTGCAATTTGTTTGGGTGAAACAATTTTTTATTAGCATGGCTGTTTTTGTTTTCAGCTAGAAAATGGATGTATTAAAAATAGAATTTCTGTGTTCTTTCTAGGAAAAATTACTAATGCATCATTTATTTTGTGTGTTGATTAAATTCAAACATATTTTAAACAAAACCAAATCAAGTTATAATTGTATCTTATGATATTACAACGTATTGCAAACTTCCTTTCCTGAAACCTTTTCCTGGATGCATTTCATTTATTTTATTCAACTGTCACTCAGAACAGCCTGATCTGATACAAAATATGATGTACGCTTCTCGAACAGGTGTTTTTCCTCTTCCCTGTGTATATACAGCTTTGCACCATTTACCAAGAAATCCTTTTTATTAAGTTAAAAAATAAAATCCGTCCAACCCATAAACACACGCACCAATAATTTTGCTCAGTTTAGTAAAGTTAAGCAGAATCAGACTTGTAGCAGGTGTTAATTAGCTTCTTTCTGCACTAAAACTGTAATGATGCAAAATGTGCATTGCACAGTTAACAGGCAACATCAGGGGACTATGTCCGTGCCGCTTGCTCACGAGAGGGCTTGTGCCTGCAGAGTTTGGCCCAAGCACCGTTCTTCAGATTCTGGGGCCCTCGGTTTGTTTCATCCTATCTTTTGCAGTACTCCATATCTTTGTAATTCTCTTGTCATCCTCTTAACGATATACAAAAGGTAAAGCTAAATATGATTTGTGTTCATTCATGGCACACACTAAAGTATGGTCACACTTTTGAAACCTTAATTTTGCTACAGGGTTTATACCCTTCCTCTTGACTTTTTTTAAAGGTATTAATCTGAAGTATTTCTCCTGCTGTGCATTTCTTTTTGGGCGGAGGGGGGGGGGGACGGGGGGACAGGGAACTCCAAAACAACTAATAGAAATTTAATGTGCTTCTTTGAAGGTGTAGTTTGTTCTCAAGGACTTAATTTTGGAAGCACATGGAACTAACTGACTCTGTGAGAGGCTATTTCTAGTTTGTTAGTTGCTTCTCTTTTTGCTGGGCTGGGCTAGAGTAGAGGTGAGAAATATTTTGGGACCCTGCACACCACTGGAAGAACAGGGTCCCAGTAGGTGATGGAGAAGTGCCATTTGTGTCCAGACTTTTGGGCAGTGCAGGCTATATGCTCCCCCAGTGTCAACTTGGGCTGGAAGGCTACCGGTCTGGCTTTGATTTTTATATGTAGACAAAAGCAGTATCATACAGGGTAAGCTGCATTAGGCACAAACCTACTAACCTAAGTATAATTAATTAATTCTTTATTTTGTTTTTATAGATTTGTTCGGACCGTGCTACCGTTTTCTCAGGAGTTTCAGAGAGATAAGCAGCCGAATGCACAGCCGCAGTATCTCTATGGATCAAAGGTTGGATCTAATTCCCTTTATATTTATGGTTTGCTAATGTTTAAAGGTATCTTTTTTAATTATAGAAATCATGGAATATGAAAGTTATTAAAAATGGACTCAAATACATTTTGTGGGTATTTTAAATTCAACATACACTTTTTTTTCTGACTTTGCTGTGAAGCTCAACATATTTTTCAGCCAAAGTGCAAGTGATTAGTCTGATGGTTAGTCTTATCTGTCCTAGCTAAAAATAAGTCCTTTTCTCAACCACATTGCATTGCACAGTTGCTTATAGTGGCAGAGCAGACTCAAAGAAAAGATTAATTAGTCATCTGGTGAAGTGAGAACAAGAGCCCATCTTGGGTGCAGCTGCTCCCTTGTTACAGGGATGAAGACTGTGATGGCAGGAGAAAAGGGAACAGATAGGAAAAACTGCTTCAGATGTTATCTGACTTAAAAGGAACATAGATTATGAGCATCCTAAACTATCAGATACCAAACTGCTTAAATTGTTTTTAAAAAAAAAAAAAAAGAAACTAGCATTTCTTTGGCACATTCAACCCAAGGACCTCAAAGTCATTGTGATGAACTTGGCCTTCTGGCAATCTCATCTCCCATATTAGCATCATGTTTCTTGCTTTGCAGATTAGGAGCTCCTAGAAGGTTTATACAAGTTTTCAATAGAGGTGTACAGGATATGCAGTCACGTACTCTGTGCTTTAAGGCAATGCCCAATATTGAGGTTGGAAAGCAGCTTACGTAGGTGAAAAGTTGGTAGGGTACTTGGCACAAGAGAATAGTTGTGGGCTTTCATGGAGCTATCCAAGTGAGGAAAGTTAGCCTTTATTTACAGGACCAATGCTATATAGGCTCATGTGTGCAGTATTGTATGTTGGAAAGGTAGATTTATTCTCCCTGATCACTGCAGATTTATTTTCTTACACTTCAGAATTACTACGGGAGTCTTAACAACAGTTAAAGGCATAGCATGTTACATACATCTGCATTTTTAATATCCAGTCAGAAATATTGATCTTCCGACAGCAGTAAAAATCATTGGAGAATATTTAACAAGATAACAAGTCGCTCTTAATTTTGCATTGTTTTCTTGAGTATCCAGGAGGCAAAATGAAACTATGGAAAAGATCAATAAAGATATAAGGATGAAATTAGACTAAAATTTGACTAAAAAAAATATCTAAAATTATGTACTCAATTATCCTCATTATTTATACAGGTGTGCTGTAAATCTCATTTTCATGTCTAGCTACTTTCATTATCTAGCTTCTACTTAAACATGAGCATAATTTGTCCTTGCCTTACTGTTATTTTCTGCACATCGTACCCTAGTTATACAGTGCAATCTCTGCGAAGTGATTTGCCCAGCAAGCTAGTTTTTGAGAGCAGAAGAGATAGCTCAGGAGTTACAAATTTCATTCCTAAAATATCTGCTGCATTTGTAAAACTTTCATGCTTTTAAAATGTAAAGGAGATGGAAAAGGTTTCACATCTTTAGTGTGGAATGTAACAGCTGATTGTCTGGTACTGTGAATAGTGTTTTATATAATTGTTCTCCAACAGGGAACAGTAAATTATGGGAAAGTGGGATTTTCTTACATTAGAGTTATTGTGTTCCTTACTATTTTAGGAATTCACCAGATGCAGTGTAAAGAGCAAAAAACCCCACTGAATTTAGTAGAGATTGCTAACTTAATTTATCTAAGTGATGATAGTGGGGATTAACTGAGAAACACTTTTTTATCAGTAAGGTTACATTATTAAAATGAGTTTAGTAATCTTTACTCTGCGAGCTATATATTTTCAGAAATCTGATTATTTTTCTATATGAGCAGGAGCAATCGAGGGGAGGTTCTTAGATGCATTTCTGGAGCAAGTTTCATGACTAGATAAGCCTTTATTAGCAGGTATTTAAATTTTTACAAGAGTATATCTTCATTCTTGAATGTAATGTATTTTGGAATTGAGGATACCTGAATGGAATTGTAGGAGGACATTTCGACTGTATATATCACGTAACAGTAATTCTTATGTGATAGAGGCTACACATTCTTGCGCGTAATATAATTGCATTATTTTATTCTGTGTACTATATAGTTAGGCTTTTGACAGAGTATATCTTTCTTTGGGTCCTTTAATGGTTAGGTTGTTGAATTGCCTCCTGATTGGATACTAGTGGGGTATGGAGTAGCTACGCATTTTTTTATTTTATTGTCTTAATTGAGTTCTTGAACTATTTAAGATATTCAGGTGGGCACTTCGTATTGATCATACAGCCAAGGAATATGACTTTTTATTTTCATTATCGGACTTCTTTGTTGTTGGTTTGGTTTGGGGTGTTTTGATTTTTTTTTTTTTTGGTTGGTTGGTTTTTTTAGCAATCCATGGTGTTTGTTTAGGTCAAGACAAGAACGTTGTGGTGTCTTGTGCATATATGTGCACTCATACATGCATGTATTGGACTGTAATGGCCAAATGCTTTCTGTGCAGAAGTTTTGCATGAGCAGTGTGCTCACTTAAGAGTAATCAAAGAAATTAGTTTTGATCTCAAAGTGTTTACATATTCTCAGATATTTCTAAATGGATCAGAGCATTTGGTCTATATTAATGTGTATTGATGCTTAGCATAGACAGTTGTGTCCACATTCTGTTGCATCTGAAGTTTTCTAAGTGGTATCTTCATCCAATTAGCAAAACAGAAACCCACAGATACAACTTACTTCCCCTGGCTGATGTGGAAGCAGAGCTGACCTGCAAAAGCTTGTCAGCCTTTTAAGTTAACTGGCGTATTTTAAAAGCTCATTGAGCATGGTCATTGAAATCTCTTTACTCAGGGGAAGTGTGTGTAGGATTAATGAAATGAATGTCAGCAGATTGAAATTTGGCAACATGGGCTGGGTGCATAAAATACTTAATAATGTACATAGAAGAAAACGTCTCTTCTGTGGATTTGAAACTAGCTTTGCACATTAATGAAGTACCTGGTTTTATAGAGATTGCATAGACCAGAATTAAGGAGGTTCCTTTCTGGCTCATACAACATTTTCCAAAGATTTTCATGTTTGTATGTCTTCTGCATTTTGTAGATGGTAACTCATTTGTTTTGTGAAAAAAGACACCTTTGGAAAATACTTCTCAATGTGAATATAATGGTTTTTACCTCCTCCTGGTGCACAAATTAACATCAGTTTGCACTGTGTTGCATCTTGTTATCAGTTTAGCAATCACTGAGAATAATTGCCTCTTACTAGAGCGCTCCTAAAACTGGACGGTGAACTACCAAAACGCAGAATTGCCAGAGTGAACCTGAATGAATATGTGATAAAAGTTTCTGAGCAAGAGACAAAGAATTGTGCAGCTCTGTGATGACATGAGTGCTTCACAACTCCTGCAGAAGTCAGGTGCCGCTCCTTATGCATTGCTTATTTGCAGTGGGTGTGAGTTGGTCCATTGCTTGGGAGGCAATATAAATGTTTATCTAAGTAATGCTCAGTAAACTCCTTGGGTGGAATGGTTTTCTATTTAGATGAGGTAAATCCCATTCCCGGGAGCACTTCCATGGTAGCTCCTTGCCTTCTAAACCTGATATATACATGTGTCTTTTTGTATATATTTATACAATAACAAAATTCAGTAGGTGAACCGCCTCAAAACTTCTTTAAGACTGAACTGCTCCTTATTCTCAGTATGGTATATACATGTGTGTATAACATATAAATGCATGTAAATATATGTATTCAACTGCCTTAAAACCCACATAAAGAATCAGAGATGCAAAGAAGTAAACAGGATTTCAAGGGCCCAAGATGTTGGCAGAGATGAGAATATATGTCTCTTGTCTCCATCCCTTTAACATTAAAATAATCTTTCTCTCTTTCATGAAATCCTAGTCAGAGAAGTGTTACTGTTAATTTGATTACAAGATGATTTTAAAGTGTTTTTTTCTGTCTCTGCTCCTCAGCCACCCCTTTTTGGCAGTAAACCTGTAGTGTTGGCTTCATGCTCTGAAATGAGTTTTTCAGTGTCTGTTTCATGAAACACCTTCATTTGAAACAGCAGTAAACTGTTGTCATCTTCACAGTTTATTTAAGACTGGTGTGTAAGACAATGAAAACCATGTTTCAGCTGGAGGAAATGCTATGCAGGGGAGAACACGTTATTGCTAACTTAACACAAGACGCCTTTTGAAGTGTTTTCTAAAAGTAATACTCGCCCCCATTCAGTACGCATTTCTGTGTGTCGTACCTATCCTAGTAGAAAAAAGTAAAGATGACACTTCAAACTTATGCCAGTTCCTGTCTTCCTAGCGATGTAAGAGTTGACGTCTTTCACAAGTTGTGGGAAATGTTGTCAAAATACAGTAGCTGAAAAGACCCACTGCCTGCTGTGAAATATTTGGTGGGGGCTCTCTTGCCAAAATTGTACACCCCCTTGGCTTCCAGGGCGTGGTAGAAAGGGATGGCAGCTGCCCAGCCAGCAGTTCTCCAGCCTTTACTGGTACAACCGAGCTGTGTCGACAAGAGCTGACTTTAAGCATACATTTGCATCAATAGCAGTTTAAAATGCCTGTAGTCACAGTGTATCTTTGTTTTGTTTTTGTTTTTTTTTTTTTAACATACCATACTATACAGCAATACTAACATTTATTATGTTTTTATGGAACACAAATGCACTTAAGAGATTTAAACCAGGGTGGCTTATACATGTAAGCCAGACGAGATGCATCGTGTTGTGGGGGTGAACAGATTTCTGTCTGAGGGGCCTTTCTTGGCACTTTGCCATGAAGCTCAAGGCGGAGTGGGATGACCAACAGATTTGATTGTTAGAAAAATAAAATGTATTTTGGCATGTTTTTACTTCCTTGCCCCCCTCATTACACAAAACGTATTCTGTGGTTG
>NW_009647750.1:722677-738467 GCF_000708025.1 Charadrius vociferus | reverse complement strand
AGGAAGGGCCAGGAGTTGATTCTCTGAACTCCGTTTCCTCTACAGGGAGTCACTCGCCCATGGAGCAGAAGGTGGCTTGTGGTGGGTACAGAAGAGTGCAAAATATGATAGCCCGGGGTATTTCCTTAGTTTCATTATAAGTGTCCTTACAGAGTTGCTATCTTGCATATGTTTTTAGACTGAGGGGAAATTTCAAAGACAGGCGAAAGGATACCATTAAAATCCTGGTGACTTTAGCTTACACACTGAGACTCATTCAGGTGGGAGCTTTGGAGAGCACCATGGTTGGCAAAGTGCGTAGTCTGAGTGTAGTAGTTTGTAGTGTGTAGTTTAAGAAGCAATCAGAATTGTGGGGGTAAAACTCACACTGGCAAACCACAGTACTAGGGTTGTACCTTCCAGTTGCCTGTAGTGTAGCAGTCTGGGCTGCTATCTGAAAACTTCTCAGTTTTAATTCATGCTAGTAAAAAAAAAAGTCTCTTGGTCACTTTAGATGCATTTTTAATTTTCTTTGCTGTTTTAGGCTAAAGAAAAGCAACCAAAAAATCCCCTCTAAATGTAACCCGATTATTTGCTACATGCTTCATTTTTAAACAATGGAGTGTGGTTGAAGTGCTCCCTCCTTGGGAATCTGAACCTTTGCCTCTGAGTACCTCTGGCTGCGTGTGGGCTGTTGGAAAGGGACGTGACACCAGAGGTAGAGCCGGGAGCGCTGTGGTGAGCAGTCGGAGCTCCCTGTTGTGAGTGCCGACAGTGCACACAACGTGTTTGAAGCAGTTGGGATGTTGTATGTAGTAAAAATCTCCTCCCTGACGAAAGGTTTCTAATTTATAGCAGAGCCCTGTCCTGTTGTTGGCACTCGTTCCCGGCTTTTGGAAGCTTGCATGACAGGCTCCTTGCGCACTAAGGGATTCTCTATGATTGTGGCCAGCTGGATGTCACCTGGATGCTTTTCCTCGGTGTCCTGCATCAGTTGGCTCTGCCTGCCGAGCTCCTCTGAGGTGTGTGCCGTGCTTTTGGTCCATGCATTCCCGTGGTCTTGTTCAGGTGTCCCGTTTTGGCCTTGCAGACGCTCGCGTCTCCTGCGGCACAGGAGGTGTAGGCAGCCGTAGAGAAGGATTGCGGCGATGATGAGGAGCAGGACGCTGCTGGTGAGCCAGATGCCCAGTGCGAGCTCTTTCTTAGTGTTGCTCGCAGATGCCGGGTCTCGTTCCAGCGTGTTAAAAACTCTGCACTGGTCGCTGGAGGGGTTGGCGGACTGGCAGGTCACACACACGATGTATGTTGTCAGCGGAGTCAGGTTTTCAACAACAAAGGAGGAACGACTGGTAGGCACCCTCTCTTCCTTCTGAAAGCTCTTTCTTGAGTAACTAGATAGCATGCTGTTCCAGTTAGGGTGGTACATGACGCTGTAAAAGCTGTCAGCACAACTGGCCATTTTTGGCCAAATTACTGTTGCCGTGGTTCCTGTGATGTTTTGGACCGTTATTCCCATTGGGATGTTGCTTAGGTAGTTTTTTTGCTCTCTCGATGCTGATGTTGTCCTGGAAAGGGGAGAGGTTCTTTTCCCAGGGAGGTAGCTGAGAAGTTGCAGCAGTGGAGATGTCGTGTGGATCTTAATCGTAGTGCTCTGTAATACAGGAAAAGGAATTTATTAGGAAACCATGCTCATGTTGTTTGTACTGCTGCATGAAAGTGAAAGTTGGTGGTTCATGGAATATTTTAAACTGTGTACTTTTTTCCCAAGGGAAAGGCTAGATATACGCTTACAGAAATTCAACTGGAGCTACTGCCTGTCCAGGTGATCAGTTGGATCTTGTCTCTATGAGATGGTGTGTTTTGCAGAATTTGCAATTGGGGAACTACTTCCATTCTCAGGTTTTGTTCAGATGACTGTGCACTTGCAATGGGGAACGAGCGGATGCTGGCCCTCAGCATCCTGTTCAAAATTTGCCTCTATGTCAACTTTGGTATAAACACTGCCTACATATTTGGGACAGTCCCTAGTATACGGTCACTGGATATTTTTGTCCTAAGCAATTTGTGGTTAGGTAACATTATAGTCTCAAAGAGGTTTTGTTTCCCTTAAAGGGGAGAGGTGACTATGCTTTGTACTTCAGAAATACATGCCCCTCCCACAGGGAAAAACAAACTATCAGAAGGTTAAACAGATGCATTAATAAATGCATCTCTCCTTTGGAGCAATACTGAGTATTCTTTTTATAGAACAAACATTTATAATAGGAAAAAAAGCTTACTATTTAACACAATTTTATGTTATAAATCAAACTCTCATAAAAAAAAAAAAAGTCATTGAAATCTAAACTGAATTGAACCGCTGTCTGCTTCGGCATTAAACTAAAGACTGAAAGATTGACCATCCGGCTAATTAACTCTTTACCTGTCATACAAAATACTTGACTAATGAGTATGCTGATAAGTGGCTTTTGGATTTGTTTGGTTAGTTTTTAAAGGAAAGAAATGCAGCGTTTGCTTTTCTCTCTAGTCTGAGTATCTTGCATTTTATTTGGTGTTTTCTGTAATCTCAAAACTTCCTTTTGTGAGCAGTGAATTTTCTTATATTTAGTGGCAAGTGAGGGGTGGCAGGAGTGGATCTTGAAGATAAATTCCTCTGGCCATCTACAAGTCTTGATTTTTTGCCTGTCACAGTCAATTGAAATACAAAACAGTACGTGGAAACATCGCCAGATATTATTTTGTCTCCGGTATCATTTTCCATTAGTTTCTTACTCGCAGATACACTCTGTTTTTTGCTGGTGAGTTAGCGCACCTGTAACCACTGCTAGAGCAGTCGCTGTGATGATTGTACGTTGGTGGCATCGCTATCACAATATTTAATCTTGATGCTAGTCAGCCTCTTGGAGATGGTTTCTCAAGCTAGGCTTACTCGGTGAAGTACAGCTTTCACTATCACATACCCTTTGGATAGATAGTGTTTTTTTAAAAAATAACTAATACTCTGTGTTAACTGATTGTATGTAATTCCATAGTCTGTCTGCCCTGAACTAATACTCCTGCTTATAATAAAATTAACATTGGAAAACCTGCCAATATTACAACATTCTAAGCTTACGTTACCATTGTAAATAGCATAAGGAAAACATCTATTTTCTGCAATTCTCTAAATGCTTCTATTAAAGAATATCTTCCTTTCAGGACAAAAAGTTGGCTTCTGTCTTGGTAGACTTTTAATTAAAATTGTTATTTTAAAACAAAACAAACCTTAATAACAGACTGTAAATTTTTGTTTGTTTGGCAGGTTTTCTTGCTTTTCCTGTTGTGAGGGTAACTTTTGAAAAAGAGCCTACCTCGGCAATTTAATCTGGTTCTTAGTTTAGTAGTCAGTTTCTAGTGGCACTCATGAAAATTTTTTCCACTGTGAAAGTTTCTTACTCTTTTTAATGAACATAAATCCCCACAAAAGTAACACTGTGTTTCATTGTTTATGACTTCATTATAAAAATTAATTAATTTTTTTATGATCAAGTTTAAAATGTTAAGTCTCCTGGCTAAATAACAATTGACTATTGAAAATTCTCCTGATGAAGAAAGCTTATAAGATTTGCTCATAACATATTCTGAAATAATTCTGTAACACTTTTATTGTATTTTACGGAAGATAGGAGGCTGGCAAAATATATATTATTTTAGCAGCATTTCAATAGCTGCATTACATTAATAGTAAGAATTCTGTGACTGTATGAAAATCATTACTCGAGGCTTTTGGATTATACTTATTGGGAAGTGGGAAGAAAAAGATCTATATTTTCACTACCATCTAAAACCTTAGATATGACTGATCTGGATAGATGCTGCTGTTCTAATTGTGTGTTAAGTACACCCTTTTTGATACAGCAACAATATAAAGGAAGTGAGTTTGCTATCAAATAAACTTACTAGACACATTTTGGCATCTACCCAACATCTGCAGATACTAATTTGGGCACATTAGTAAAATGAGAGCTTTTACTTCTTCAGTTGTCTTCTCTTTAGCTGGTAGATCCCAATTACTTAAAATTATTTTTCATAGAGCACTTCTTAACACAGTCTAGAAACAATAGTTTCATCCTCATAGCATTTTGTAATTCAAATGTTTAGATTTTAATTAAATAACAATAATACATTTCTATTGTTACAAAACATCAGTTATTAGAAGACATAATTACTGACATGTAAATGTTTGGAAAACCTATTTGATGTTTTATAGATTATAAAGTCAGTACTTACCGTCACTTCCTGACAGAAATTTCAGAACAGAATTTTCATATGGTGATGCTGCTGCGAAAATGACATAAACACTACATTTTCTGCATGCTTTTTCACATGAGTTATTTGCTACCTGATCTCTCCTTGCCACTTTGCTTTTTGTTTCCTTCAGATTCCCTGGACTAAATTCTCATTGCTTAGTGCTTTCAATTTTTTTCTTCGATGCTGCTGGTGGCATGGTTTCTTTGTCTCTTCCACTTAAATTCAAGGAAGAGCACATCTTATCTAAAGGTGCTGTTGCTCTTCAAAGAACATACAGGAGAAAAGATAATGTCTTTTTCCTCTCTCTCTTGCTTGACTCCCCTTGGACAGTGTACTGCCTGAACATCCCTGTTATATGCTCTTGTGCCTGTACCAGTGATGCTGTGAGTGATTAATGTTAGCACTTTGATGACATCAGCAACTAGCAACTCTCTCTCTCTCCTTTTTTTTTATTTAAGTAGGGGAGGGAGCAAGCATAGCGTTAAAAAAAAAAAAAAAAAAAAAAAAAAAAAAAAAAAAAGAAGCTCCCTCTCTCTTTCCTTCCACCCCCCAACTTTGTTAGTGGCTTCTGCCCCAAGGATTTTTATGCTTTTGTGCATTTTGGGGGGGGGAGTGGTGGTGGCGTGTGATGGTGTTTTCTAAATCCCTTGTCACAGTTTATAAAGCTCCACTAATCCAGCAACTACAGGTGGACCATTTAAGTATTTCCCCATGAGGGTTATATTAAAGAAAGACATATTTTTAGATTGTCTGATTTCTTATTGTGATGTACTAGTGAGGTTTTTAATACTGAAATCGTGTTTTTAGGGCTTGCTTTCCTATGACAAATTTCTGCTTTGTGAAGAGGAGTTCCCTCCCCTTAACCTCATGGCAGTAAAATGCTTTAACCTACTGAAGCAAGATTCTCTTTGTGCTATAGCTGAAATAGATAAGTTTGGACACATTTATTGTTGAGACTTAACACCAAAAGTAAAAGATGAAATCTCACCTTTTAGGGACAGCTGTATATATACTTAGTGTATTGGGACATTTGTCTGCACATGTTTTCGTAAGGTTTTACCAGTTCTTTCCCTCGTCGATTCCCCAGACCTCCTTTCTGTAAGAGGAGAGCTATGCACACATTGTACTAGAGGGGTGCAGCTTCAAGCTGTCTGCCCGGTGGAGTGTGTTTGGAGTTTGACTTTCTAGCCAGCTCCAATCTAATAGCAGGATTGTGTTGCATGTTAGGAGTCTAATAATTAGCCAAGTGTCTGTTGTAGTTTGTGTTCACAGAAAAGATGGCTGAGAATTTGAGAACATCACTCCTCCACAAAATCAACACAACCCCCTGGTCCTTAGAACAGAGTCTTCTGGACTGATGGACGGCTGAGGCTGGGAGACCCTCCAGAACAGGGTGACCTGCAGCGGGTTGCTCAGGGGTGTGTCCGGTTGGGTCTCGAAAATCTTTGAGGATAGAGACTCCGCAGCCTCTCTATTCAACCACCTTCACAGCAGTGAATTTTTTTTTCTCATGTTTAAATGGGATTTCCTGTTTATGCCCATTGCCCCTTGTCCTGTCACTGGGCACTGCTGAGTAGAGTTGGCTCACAGAATTCACAGAATTGTTAGGGTTGGAAGGGACCTCTGGAGATCATCTAGTCCAACCCTCCTGCCAGAGCAGGGTCACCTACAGCACGTTACACAGGACAGCGTCCAGGCGGGTTTTGAATGTCGCCAGAGTGGGAGACTCCACCACCTCTCTGGGCAGCCTGTTCCAGTGCTCCACTACCCTCAAAGTAAAGAAGTTCCTTCTCATGTTAAGATGGAACTTCCTATGTTCAAGTTTATGCCCATTACCCCTCGTCCTATCACTGGGCGCCACTGAAAAAAGACTACTCCCATCCCCCTGGCATCCTCCCATCCTCCACCATCTTTACTCCTTCTGTCAGGTACTTAACACACATGGATGCAACCCCCCTGAGCCTTCTCTTCTCCAGGCTGAATAGCCCCAGCTCTCTCAGCCTTTCCTGATGGCAAAGATGCGCCAGTCCCTTAATCATCTTTGAGGCCCACTGCTGGACTCTCCCATATGTCTCTCCTGTATTGGGGAGCCCATCACTGGACCCCAGTAATCCAGGTGTGTCTCACCAGTGCTCAGTAGAGGGGACAGATCACCTCCCTTAACCTGTTGGCAGTGCTCTGCTTGATGCAGCCCCGCTGACTGTTGGCCATCTTTACTGCGAGGACAGACTGGTGGCTCTTGGTCAGCTTCTTGTTCACCAGGACCCTCAAGATAAGAAAAACACATACCCCCTCCCAAAAACCCACTTTCTGCAGGTCAAGCTGTTTTGCTGTATAGTTTCTTCACGCAGATGGAGGCACAAGTTCAGGCACGTAAGAAATATAACTAAACCTTCAAGTAAATTTCCATACTGTCAACTTCTTGAATTTTCACATTGCAGAAATAAATTGCCAGTTACAACTTTCTGTGCTTGTTGAAGCATGATAAAATTTATGCAATTTTCTATGCGTGTGTGTGTTTTAATAACATATGCAATGTTTTTGACTTAGGTTAGGAGTTGCCTGGTTTGGAAAACTGGGTTTGGATCTCTTATTTCTTGTTATGGTCTCTTCTGAGCCTGTGCTTTTGTGTATTTCTTTCATAATGCAACAATTTTTGACCCATGAGGGTTTGTGAACTACATCTAAGACATCCACAAAAGGTAGCCGAGAAATGTTAACCTGTTGCCAAATTTGCATTTGTTATAAATCAGTCTAGGATCCAGTTTTAAAATTGCTAAGACCACAGTTCAAAACACGTTGGAAAGCAGATGTGTATCTTCTATCCCAATCTCTTCTAAGGATGATTTGTAAGTCCTTTTTTTTTAATGAGTCTTAAAAATCCTCCAAGGGCTTGATAGAGTTTCATGACTTGAATTCCTAGTAGTTTTTTTGTGCAATACCATGTATTACAGTATCTGGTATTGACTTGCATGAATAACTGGGGCACGATCCGTACTGGAGGGAAGGTCAGTGTTCTTCCTGGGTACTGGTGAATGGAAATTTTCTGTTACAGCTGATGTGTGTGGAGTTGAAAGTCTAACAGTATTTCATGCATATGTATTTCAACAGTTTCTTTCGTGCGTGTATTAGAGAAAATGAAAACTGCAGAAGAGAAAAGGAAATACAATAGAACCTTCTGCAAGGAAGGTTGACAAGATTCCCTTTTAAAATTAAATTTCAGGTTATTAGGAGAACATACAGAAACGGAGGATGCGAAGTCAGCGAACTCCTCGTTGACCCATGGCTTCAGCAAACAGTTCCTAATTCCCTGCACAGCATCAGTCTGTAGAGTTGTGTTCAGAAGAAATAGTCATTAATATGGCAAACCACCTGATCCTATTTATACAAGTCCAGAAGAATTTCCATGAGGTTACAGTCCAGATTTAGATTTGCTTTGATCTTGTGTACAGCTAAGGGCTTTGAAAAAGAGAGAACTGTATTAATTAGTAGCAGAGAGCAGTAACTGCAGAAGGCTGGTGTTTTTGTAGTAGAGTCCTCAGAGTCACCTATTATGAACTAAAAATTGGAGTAACTTCTTTCAAGATGTTTTGTACATAAAATGGACGATGTAGGAATAGAAGTTGTGCTTTAAATTCAGGGTTCTGAACATTGGCATTGACTATTCTTATCCTTTTATACCTGTATAAATTGAAAAATACGAAAGAGGAAATGTTCCTGGCTTTATAAATGGTAAGTGGAAGATACCTGGTGGAAAAAAAATATGTTTACAGAGGTTTTGGTTGAAATTCCTGCCTTAGAAAGGGGAAGCTTTTTATTTTAACTTCCTGGAGAGAGAAAGAGATACAAAGTTATTATTTTATTTTTAATATGCTTTAAAATGCTGTTTAAATGAGATGATTATAAAGGTGTAGTCAGCTGAAATTGTCTTTAATCATATCTGTTATCTCATTTTAGGCATTGAATCTGGCATATTCCAGCATCTACAGCAACTACAGGAATTTTGTTGGTCCCCCTCACTTTAAAGTCATCTGTAGACTTCTTGGGTATCAGGGGATTGCGGTGGTGATGGAAGAGTTGCTAAAAGTTGTCAAGAGCCTGGTATGTCAATTGTCTTTTCATTTTCTGCTATTCTTCTGATAAGAAATGTTTCAAGAAAAACAAAGTGAAAGTAAGATCTCAGATAAAGCTAATTAAAATGTTACTGCCGTTGAAAGTCAATATAAGCTGTGTTTGAGAGTACTCAATGTCCTGTGAAAGCAATAGAAGAAGTGCCTTGGTAGCCTGAGCAGTATTTTGAAAACCTTAGATTCTTCATAAATTTAACGTGTGGAGACCTATGCTGTTAGGTCCTGGGTAAACTCTGGAAAAGTATGAAAGTTTCAGATTAGTTGATTTCAACTTAAAGATTGTACTGTAAATTCACTTTCTCAGTATTTTTTGAGAACAGCTGGAGTATGCTTTCTGCCTTGCCTAACTTCGGGCTTTCATTAATAACATCATTGACAGATGATGCCTTAATAACAAGGAAGATTTAATCTCTGTGTTTGATCTAGCAATGGATAGCATCAAGCCTATTTAGAACAGTGCTCGGACCAGATGTTGAAGAAGTTATTCATACAGCCTGTGTATCTCATACTGGAAAGGGCCTTTTCTGTAACTGTGAGGAGGTTGAGGCGCTGCCTGTTGGTATATTATTAGTATCTATGTATACAGGCATAACGCGTGACAGTTAAGGTTAAGCCAAAGAAATGGTCTTTTCTTCCCAGTCCCTCTTGCCTGAAAGGACCATGCTGCCAAAATAATCCAGCTATATGGGGCATAGCTGTAGTATCCATAATCTCACCTCAGACACTTGACATTTAGCAGTTTGTTTACAGTAATTCCCATGATGTTCTAAGTATGTTTTTTACATTCCCAAAAGGCTTGAGCCTGCTTGAAGGTGTACTATGGCCTATTCTTCAGGGAAAGAGGAAAACACAGATATTTTTCATGCTGTAGGGTCAAGTGTTGGTTTGTTGGGTTTTTGGGGGGATTTTTTATTATTATTTATATAAGTGGTAAATTGTCTTGATTCATTAAAGGTTGCATTGAACACTTGGACATTTATAAAGGAGGTTAAAAGGCCTAGGGGGAAGTATCCTGCTGATGCCCGATGCAGATGCAGGGAGACAAGTATGAGACAGGTGTCTAGTGGGAGGAAGGCAGAGTGACTGTAAGATGCTATGGACTGTGTCTTAACTGGTATGTCTGCAGTAGCTAGTTTGAGCTGTTACAGACATATCTAATGCTAAGGATTTTTCTGTTGTTGCATTTGAATGCTTTCAAAAGCATTTTTTACCAAAAATCTGTATAGAGACAGTCTGCAAGAGAAGAACATGACTTCCTCCTCTTTACCTTCCTGGCCTTAGCTGTTGTGCCACTCTTCCTGTAGCAAAAGGTCAAATGCCATATGGAGGGAAGTGCAACTGTACTGATTTGAAAAAGTTGACTTTTTGGAGATGATGACTGACAGAATGAAATGCAAGATTTTTAGAGCTTGTTCAATTCGTGTAGTTTGAATGCAATTTGTTGTGAAGTTTCTCAGTTCAATAACACTGACACGTTTACACATATCTGTTTTCTCTTAGTTACAAGGGACGATTCTTCAGTATGTCAAGACCCTAATGGAAGTGATGCCTAAGATCTGTAGGTTACCAAGACATGAGTATGGCTCTCCAGGTTAGTTCACTTTTGGTGTTACCATAGTAGCCCTAATAAGATGATACTAATAACTGTCTTCTGGATCACGTGTACCGCTCTCTTTTCCTCCATCTCGTCTCTCTCCCAGTAATCAGCACTTAGGCCTGCCTTTTTTTTTTTTTTTTTTTTTTTTTTTTAATGTTCATAACAAGAATCATTGAATGCTGGACTTCCTGAAAGTGCTTAATAAAGTTTTAAGACTTCTATGCTTAGGGCAAATAAAAAGACGACAGTCTGTATATAGACAGCCTGATGGCATAATTAATCTTGAGCTGGGATGTTCACAATAGTTTCTATTTCTAGTCTTTCTCATAAGTGTGTTGAGCTTTTCCGTTTGCAGGTTAGCCTCTCACACTTGTTCTGTTTAAATGTCTAATTTAGTTAACCCCGATTCTCTGAAACCCTCTTCCTTTGCCCTTATCAAATGTAAGATAAAAGATTGCTACTGCTGAAAGGGAAACTGGTCCTGCCAGAGTAGTTATGTCTGAGGCTTGTGTGGGGCACATTTTAACCACTTAACAGGAGGTGTGACAGTTGCAGAAGTGACTTTGAAAGCTACTTGCCACTATGGAGAAATAATTGGCTAATTAGTATTTATCACATTGTTCACTGAAATTCTGAAACTGCTTCCCCGCCTTCAAAATATTCCTCCTCCTCAACTTCTAATTAACACAAATTAATCCTTCCATGTGCCACCCACCTCCTGAGTATATCTTTATTTTCCCAGAGTCGCTTAGGTTTATTAAATGCCACTCCAACTGGAATGAGGTTGTTTTTTTTCTGCTTCCCACAGCTTGCTTGACGTTCATTACCAATGTTAAACGAAATTGAGGACTTACTAAGTGTTTCCTTCCTGTTTTTCTCCCTGGAGCGTAGAAATGGATGAATCATGGTAGTTAGCAGTATAAAAATAATCTGTCTGAGGTTTTTAGCCACTCATTAAGGTCTGACCGCACAAGCAGTAGGTATTCTCAAATATAGATTATGCCTCACCAGGGTCTGCGATGCTGCAGGTGACATTAGGAAGCTCAGTCTCTTCCCAGAAATCCTCACCTTTAAGGAGTAAGAATTTGGCAGGAGGTACTCAGGGACTTAAGCAGAAACTCTCTTGAAGTTAAGAGTCAGTCTATCCTATAGGAAAGGCAAAACTTTACTTGTGTGATGGTAGCCTTCACAGGATTTATTAAAACATTTTAAAATCCTTCATCACTTTCCCGTTTTGTAGAAATCACAAACTGCTTTGACCTCGTATTTACTCTTGCAGAAGAAATCCCATATGTTTAGATGCCTACTGTACCAAGAGATCAGAGTAACTTTTGGTGTTACAATGGAAGATCATAGCAACTAGATTTGGACTGGATCTCAAAACCCAACCAGGTTCTGTGCTCCTTCACTGCCCCTGTTTCTAACAGGTTTTGTCTTGATGTGTATTTTTCCTGTTCTGAACTATTTCTAGCAGTGGACACTTAACTTCATGGAGAGTCTCTTCCACGAAGTGGCAGAGGCAGCCTTTATAGTACTGTCTCACTGCCTCTCCCTTTCCTTTTGAAGACACTAGGCAGAAAATGTGTGTGGAAGCTCAGGGCACCTCCAACCCCCTCTCACATCACTAAGGAATCACGTTGCGTTCTTTTATGCCTCTCCATCATGGAGCTGTCTACCTTTCGAGCAGCTCTGACTGATAAAGGAAAATGTTCTCTGTGATGGAGATGTGCTTGTAGATTGTAGCCTGCATCTGGCATCTTGAGAGGAACTGCCAGACTGTAGAAGGGCAGGCTCACACTGTGCTTGATTTGAATCCCTGTCCTCTCCTTTCTGTGCTAAATTCTCCTCTGTAGCAGTCTTTGCCACACCTTGTTTACTTGGTTCACCACAGAAAATGCAAGCTAATACACGCCAACTGTTGTCTGTTCCCTCCTCTGCCTCTGAAAGCTTTCTGCAGAATTTAGTAGTTGTAGTAGTAAGCCTGAGTGTTACGGAGCATTTCTGTATGCTGCTTCTATTCTTTCATAACAAATCATTTAATCATTTCTTTATAATTGGCACTACTTACACATACAGACCAAAACTGTGATTCCAATCTACAAATTAAATATGTAGACTCTCATCTGTCTTGGTGTAACATGAATTTATCGATCCAGAATTAATTTCCTGAGTCCATTCTCCATGGGCAAAACACGTATGCTCAGTAAGTAAGCCTCTAGCTATTTCATGCACTTCAGACTTTTCATTTGGAGAGCTTTCTTTGGACTCTGTTGATTGTAATTACTTGAGCCCTACCTAATCAGCCCTCTAGACTTGTGGATTTCTAAATGGTGATTTATGCCTGCGAAGAGGAGCAGGGTAGAGACAGTGTCATCAGAGTTGTTCAGGAGTCCTGTTCGCCAATGGGTTTGTTTCCATAGGAACAGTCTAAAGCAGTGGGGAACTTGCTCATCTTGTAGTCATAAAAATATTTATCTAAAAATACATTAAGCATAAGGATTTTTAAAGGGACCGTTTGAAGTCACTAAAGCTCTTAAAGGAATATTGGCCTATAAGAGTTTAAACTTGAAATTTCATCTTGGAGGTAACGTTTTCTCGTGCTATTTTTCTACTATTTGAAAACGGTATTCCTGCTTTTGAAAAATGAGTATTTCATGTCCTGCCACTCTGAAGTGTTATTGGACATGATGAGGAAAGTAATTTGTTAGCTCTGCTGTGAGATGAGACTTAGATTTTTGTCACTGGTATATCACTCCTCCAAAAGAAAGTTTTTTTTTTTTAAAAAGTCGATGAGCTTAGCAAGATATGAACTTGGTGAGAAAGTAGCCTAATTGTGTGGTTTTTTTCCCAAGTATAACATTTCCATGTTTCTTCTTTAAGAAAAAAATTAAAAAATCAAAGAACCAAACCACCCAAAGCTGGTGCAGGGGAAAACATTCATTACACCAGGCCATGATCTCTTGAAATCCCATGTGTTCACGCAGCAGTTTGGGGAAGCTTCCCAGTGCCTGGTGCTGCTGGCTGCCGTGTTCCTGCCTCTCCCTAGGATGATTGACCTGCTGGCAACACCTTCTGAGCTGCTTCAGCACAGCAACCTGACAAAAATTAGTCTTCCACCCTTCCTGTTTCTGGAATATTTCGTGTCAGGGCCTAATAGGAACTGGAGCTAGCCTGAGCCAGGAGGCACGGTGGAGGGAAGTAGTGGCTAGAGGCTGCTGGGGGGGAAGCATCGCTTGGGGCATAGCAGAAGGGCTGGTAATGCTTTCTGTTGTCCCAGGTTTTTGATCAAACTTGGGTGAGTAGGAGAATAAGTTACTTTCTTGGTGGGAATGCGGTGGCTTGAGTCCTTGTGGGGAAGAATATGAAGGGAATTTATTCATAGGTTTTTCTGGAACCTGTCTGTTGGAGAAAGATTTGGGAGGGAATCACAGACTATTTGAAAGAATTTGGGGGCAACCCAAATCACCGAGATGATTGTGAAAGGGCAGCAAGGACTGATTAGATATGCAGAACAACAGGGTATTTATTTCTAGCAAAATAAACACAGTGCACAGGCTCTGTGATCGTAATTCCCAGATACATGTATATGCTTAAACCTTATGAACATTTCTGTTGAAAGGAACGGCTTGACTGCTGATATGCAGAGTTAATGATGTCTCTCGTGAGCCAAAGAAGTATTTGTAGCGAGCATTTGAAGGTCTGTATGAAAGTGAACATAAACTAAAGGTCATTACAGCACTCAGTTTCTTGGGAACACTTTTGCTTTTACTTGACAATAGTCAAGTCAGTACAGTACTCTGCAGAAAATAACCCACAGCACAACTAGAACAAGAATTTTACTCAAGATCTAGTTTTAGTCAGCAATTCGGTTCTAGAATTAATAGCAAATATTTGTCCTAATCTTTTAGGTGCCAGAATTGTTACAAGCTCTGGAACATGTTTGATTTGGGTCTGTAGGTGTGAATTGAGATTGTTTTATAGAAAATGAAAGGTGACCAAAGTGAAGAAATCCAACCGGCTTTGCGTTGCATGTGTTGATTTGTTCTGACTTCCTAAATTAATTAGTGTACAGACTGCACAGTTGAAACTTGGCATCTGCTGTTTGAGTCTATTGAGATAGGATTTTGGAAGCAGAAATGGAACCTGATCCTTTACTAAGTAATCTTCTGTACTTTACTGGATCTGTTTTATATCAACAGCCTTTGCTTCTGTTGAGATCTGTGTAAATCAGAAACTAGGATTATAAGAACATTTATTATGACACCTAATGTCATCCCATCTGCAGGAACAGAGGGGTTTAATTAAGCCTGGTTTCTTGGTGAGTAGGAGCAGAAAGGCTTGATTTATTTGCCTTGCAAAATGCTATGTATATATAGCTAATTCAGTAACTTACAAATTGCACCCACAAATAAAATCAGGGGAAAGAGGAAGTTTGCATGCAGTTAAGTGAAATTAACTTTCCTAAGACACTTGTTCTTTTTCCAGGGCTTCAGTATGCAAGTGTAGTCTTTCACAAAAATACAGTTCTGTGTACTGTGCAGTATAAGGAAGTGTAAATGGGAATGCCTTTGCTCAAACACCGATGAGAACATGATGGTGTATTTCTGTCACAGGACTCCACTGGGGAGCAGATCGTGCTTTCAGCGTCAGTTGTATTCCATCAAAAATAACCAACTTTTGTCTGTTTTGCCAGTAAATCAGGCCCTTCATCTAAGGGGAAGCAGTGCACTGTTGATAGCAGCTTTTGGAACAACTGCAGTCTAAATACTGGGTGTCAGATTTTCAAAATAGTGACACAATTTGTTCATGAATGCATACGTGTGGGTGTGTGTATTTATATATCCGTATATGGAGATTGGGGCTTTCAGTGAATGAAGAAGGATCGTTACTGAGGACTTTGATAGGAACTCTGTGACTGTAAAAGACAATATGTAATTTTTATGTTATGAACTTAAAGCCTCTTTGAATTCTGCTCTCTTGCTGCTTTTGGGTGAACTTACTGTCTTGCTTTGGTTTCAGTTGCACCTTCAGTATGGGTTTAGGTAAGAGCATTCCTTGTTGCTGGTCACAGTCCGCTGTGCTGCTCCTGGTTTTTCTTCTGTGCTATCCTGCTCCTTTATATTTGCTGTGGGTGACTTGGGTTACTCTCAGGATTTCACTTCAGAGCTGCCTGTATAACATGGATAAAATTTTTCTCATTGTTTTTCTGGACATCAATCTCTTCTGAAACTCCCCACAAAATCCACAGGCTGGAAGAGTGTGACACATCCCCCTGGCTTTCCATCCCCATCATGACCGATTGTTGTTTCCATGTTGTGGTAGCAGAATCGTCCTTGCTGCTCTGCTCAGCTTCTGTTTCTTGCCAAATTGCTCCTGACTCACCATACAAGATAAAGGGAAAAACATCCCCACGTATGTCCTTGTTGCCAGTATGCTACTTGCTCAGATAGCGCTTTCTCGCCATGGTAACTATGTGAAGTCTACAGTTACTGACTGTGTTTCAGGGAGTCTTCCAGCCCTTCTAGTGGTTCACCATTAATCTCTGTACATGCCATGGATACTAAGACCAAAAGCGTTGGTAGATATTCTAGTTTGATTTCCTCCATGGCACAGACCGAAGTCCAAGATAACCCCATGGACTTTTGCTTCCAGAAAGGCATCCAGTCTTGGTATGAGGAAAGTATTTGACTCGGCAGAGAAAAACACAAAGGAAATACTAGGGCATATAAATAAAACACACTGTAGGCTTGTGGTACAGCTTACTTCAGTTCCCTCACTCTGTGTTTCTTTCCCT
>NW_009647750.1:697649-722607 GCF_000708025.1 Charadrius vociferus | reverse complement strand
TTTCCCTAGCATCAAAAATTTTATGTGAAAAATTTTCTGTCGTACCAATGTGCCTTTTCAACCTCATGTTTAAAATAGGAATCCCAGTATTCAGCACTGCAACATCTCATTGCTATGCTGGGCAGGTGTATTTAAAGAGCAAACAAAAGTGCTCATTGCTGCTTGACCACCTGGGAATTGCAACTGGCCTTTATACTGCAGTGTCGAATGGATACGGACAGTTTTTTGCAGAGCTTTTTCATTCTGTTGTCCCCATGTTATGGGGCGGGGGGAGTTGGTGATGTGCTGGCATGACTTCTTTGCTTTTTGGCTAGATTTAAGTGCATTTTCTTTTGAATAAATCAAGCTCAGCAAACACTTGTTACCTATCTCCATTAGTTTTTCAGTTCTGCTTTTCTATTGAGTCACTAAACTACTCAAGTCAGGTCTGAAATTTATCTCTGCTGAACGTGTGTGGGAACACTCATTCACTGCAAATATTCTATTCACAAACAGTTCTTTGAGATGTAACAGAGCCAGCCCTGCATCCCCTCACCATGCACTTTATTGATGTTTCATGTTACTAATTTTAATGACGTGAGGTTTTCTGTAGAAGTGTGTGGGTTAGCTGTACAGTCCTTCCTTCAATGTATGTTTTCAAGTTCCTCTGCTGAATTTGAGGGATTTCCTTGGCATAGATATGTTCCAGGCTCTATTTTATATTTGGGTGCTCCCCTCTCAGCCATTGCCTTGCTGGGTAAATACTGAAGTCTGATCTCCTGCATGGGAAGTGTTGGTCAGCTGCGCCCAAGGAACACATGGGAAGGCAGTGGGGGGCATCTGTGGTCTTTCCTTGTCTCCTCTAAATTGCTTTAGATGTCATGGGGTGGAGATTTAACGGTCTGACTTAATTCAGTGTAATGGAAATGAACTGCTGTATGTGACATGCAGTTTGAAAGCTTTGCACGATGTATTATTTCTTTCTGTCATTAGTC
This sequence comes from Charadrius vociferus, assembly GCF_000708025.1. NCBI lineage: Eukaryota > Metazoa > Chordata > Aves > Charadriiformes > Charadriidae > Charadrius > Charadrius vociferus. The sequence goes on along the minus strand of NW_009647750.1, from coordinate 721,633 downwards.
GAGGTTTTTGGTGGCTTTTTAAAAGGGCCGGGCTTCTGCAGACAGATGAAAAAAAGCTGATAAAAATTAACTTGTAAAAAGCCAGAGAGCTGTCTGACTTACTGCAATTCTCTACTTTTCGTCACCCATCCTGCACATTGCTTTAACCTCTGCGGTGCTGACCAGCTCGGGTCCCTGCAGAAGCTTCCTGGGCTTGTCTCTAACCAAGGGACTGCACAACATTTCTGGGGCTGAGGAGGAAGGAGCTGGAAATCCACCAGCATGCTACGCGTCACTGTTGTTTGGGAGAGGTTTGGTGGAAAAGACATATGTTTATGTAGATTAGGTGGTTTTGAGAATCATAATTTTAGCTGGTTTTTAACAGTTTTTGGCAAACTTTGACAGAAACAGTGTTCTGACTGTGCTTGTTAGTGGGATCTGATGTACCCTTGCCAGCAAAGCTTGACTTGTGATTTCTGTATTTAATTGTTTTGTGAGGTTGCAGATCACCTCTGGCTTTCTGCGGCACTGTCAGAGTCATAGCCAGACACCACCCCTGTTCCCTGTCTTTTTAGCACTCTCCTCCTTGCTGATTCTGTCATTGTGGAAAATAATAGCTGCAAATTGAACGTGTTGGGTGGTGCAGCAGGTTGGTGGACAGAGGCTGGAAACAGGACTCATAGTAGATGAGAGCCCTAGTCTATCTTCCTGCCCTTGGAAATTATTTTCTTACCTCTTACACTGGCTCCCTTTTCCAGGGGTGAGAAGCTGGCACTCCAGTGTGCATGATTTATCCAGTTAAAAAGGTCATCACACCACTGGCTTAACACTTCATAACCTCTGATTTTTTAATGTATTCAAATACTGCTCCTTTCAGTTTCTTCTAGACGGGATGTCTGGAGATAAAAAATCTTGTGTGCTGATATATGGAGAGAGAGAACTCTAAACCTGCACCCTCAGTTAGTTGTGCTCTGACACAGTGTACGTATGCACATTCAGTGCAGCCTTTGAATAGGCAAATTGGTTAGAAAGTTAGTGTGCTTTTGAGGCAGAAAGAAAAAATAGTCCTGATCTGTGTGACTCTTATCCACACGACCAGAATCTTTTGTCTGCTTTCCCAAGGTAGCAGGTGTGCCTGTGTGATCATCACTGGACTTCGTTCTAGCTCCTGAGATTTAATTTTTGTGCTTCATTTTTGATTTCAGGGATCTTGGAATTTTTTCACCATCAGTTGAAGGACATCGTTGAATATGCAGAACTGAAGACTGTCTGCTTCCAGAATTTGCGGGAAGTGGGAAATGCTGTCCTGTTTTGCCTCCTCATTGAACAGAGTCTGGTAGGTGCCTGCTGTGCTAGTTTAAAACCCATCTGTCTCTCAAAATGTACTCTCCAATTTTTGTTACTAACGTCACAAATAACAAGGTTGAAATCTGCAAGTTTGCTGTTGCTGAGGGGCAGATGGGTAGAAACAGTTCTCTGCTCTGATCTCTTACAGTCTTGCAGGGGCTTTCACGTCTGCGAGATAGCAGGGATGCCTGACTTCGCTGGGTGAGAGACATTGCCTTGTGTGCAGTACCTGAGGATCAAATATTATGACCTCGATCATAAACTATGATCAAATACAGTATTCCTGCAGTCAGTCACAGTGTGGCTATTCTCTTTATGTCAGTGAGTTGTGCGTCTGGTACTTTTTCCTTTCCTGCTTGTCACTCCTGGTGTCATCTGAAGCATCGCAAAGTTATCGCGGACTTCTTGGACATTCTTCTTGCTGCTAGGATGCCTGACAGCGGCGCCCGGTCTGCCAGACATTCGTTCATCTGTCTTAGCTTGAATGAAGCTGTGAAACACGTCCAGTCTTTCAGCTGCTTCCTATATGCCCAGCCTCTACCTTACAGCATGCAAAGCTGCCTGCTGCTGAGGGCACGGTGCTACAATTGCTCTTTATCCCTACCTCTTGTTTTCTTTTCCCATTCTTCTTCCACATTATTACTATTGGCTGTTCAAACAAAAGGGCCCGATGTGTAATTTCTTTGTCTTCATGCTTTTGGGTGCTTACAAAGGGAAAGGCGGGCATTGCTTATGGACCAGAACAGCAACAAATGTGCAGTCTTCCCTTTCTTTACCTGCGTAGTGCCTTCGAGACTTGTGTGGGGAGTCTCCCCTGCCTGTGTGTACGGGGTGCTCTGCCCACACTGTGCGAGCACGTGCTGTCACTGAGGCTGGGCTGCCCGTCACGTAGAGATCTTTGCTGACTGCAAACCAGCGACGTCATTTCCTCAGCAAGCTGGCCAGGGGCCTGCTGCTGCACAAAAATAAATCCTCATGTAAGAATCCTTCTCTAGGGTGTATTAAAGCTGTTGATGTTAGATAAGGTAACGAAGACATGCTGTTCCTCAGAGTCCTGTTCATGGTGTTAGAGGATCTCTGCCTTGTGGTGGAGAGTAGTTGGAGGGACAGGTGACGAGCAACGAACCCATATTCAGTAATGGGATAGCTGAAACAAAATGAAGAACTGGATTACTTTGGGTTCACGCTAATGGGGTACGTGGTGAAAGGTCAGGCAGGTGAGGGTCCTCACTGCTTCCTGGGAGGATTGCTTGAGAGTGTACTAAAGTGACATCAGCGCTGGAGGTATCTTCTTTGAGACGTCACTTTGGGGATGCTTTCTAGTAATATACCCCTGCTTGCTGCCCCTCTTCTTGTTTTTGCCCTCGGTGTGCTGCCCTGATGTCCTGTCACGTGTTTCAGTATTTCTCCATTGTGGTCATCTATCATAACCTAACTAGACTTTACCCCAGTGCAAAATGCAGGTCTGTAGTGCGTCTCTGCTAGTGGGTGGGTCTCCTTAACCTTGACTGCCTAGCACAGGCGTTTTCATGGTGTTTCCATCAAGGAGTTAGACATAGGAAAGGCACATGAGCCCTGGCCTTATTGAGGTTATGGCTGTGAACACCTCTTCTGATACTAGGGCTGAGGGATTACAAATGAGTACAGCCACTGTTCCAAAAATGAGGAGAGGGGCATAGCAAAGTCATGCCTCTGCTTCTGGTCATCTCTGCATTTTTTCTGCATGTACGGTGGCCAAGAACCAGGAGACATCTGTCTCCTCCCCTCCCCTGTCCTTAAAGGTGTAAAATACTTCCCAAGAGGTGGTTCAATGCTGTCATTGTGTGTCTCAGCCTGCCTGGTGGGGAGATGCACCCACCACGGTAGATAAGGGGTTGTGGGAATAGCGTTGGTAAAAATAACCAAGCAGTGAGTCGTCTTCTTCACCCTCCTGTTTGTCTGCGCAGGAGCCGTCTGCCGCGTTCACACCAAAATTACTCATTCTGCATTAGTCTTTTTAGTAAATACCCTGTCCTTTACAAACTGCCAGCTGAGGGTGGGAGGAGAGCTGCTGGAGTTTATTTGGGAATCTAAGATAACCCGGTGAATCAAATTGTCTTTGGGGGTGATCCCGTGAGGAGAACGAGGGCTCATAGTGGTTCCGGCGCTGGAGGCTGGCTGCCCTCTGGTGTTTCTGTGACAACATGCTTTTGAAAGCCCATTTTGGGGATCTGGTGTGGTTTGGGGATTCTTCAGTCCTAAATGCTTCTTGTTTCCTTTTTGTTCCAGTCCCTAGAGGAGGTGTGTGACCTGTTGCATGCAGCGCCGTTCCAGAATATCCTGCCCAGAGTTCACGTCAAAGGTATTGGCTAAGTCAAAACACCTTCCCTGGGTAATGCTTTCCTCTTCTCTTGCCTGCTGCTGTGGTTTTGGTGACTGTCCCCAGTCATTCTTTACAACACGGCTCTTAATTACGGGACAGAGGTAACAGATTCAGGCCTGTTTGCCTGGCTGAAAAACATGTGCTTCTTAGCAAGGCTCAGCGCAAATTACAAGAAGAGGAGGAATACCGTGACAGGGAGAAGTGGGATGGACACCCAGGGCAGTATTACCCCTCTATGTGGATGTGGTGAGAGGCTTTTCCGAAGGTGCTGTTTAGCTCTTATAAGATTGTCGATTAAATGGGGTAGGCTTGGTCATACAGGGTATAGGAAGTCTGTCAGCAGAGTAAGTAAATACAAGTGGTCCCTCGTACCAGTAGACTTTTCACATACCTTTTTACTAAACTGGGCATGCAGTGGTGAATGTTTGCAGGATTACTTCCTCTGGTGTCTGCTTTCCTCATCCTTCATCATCAGAAAGTGAGCTTCTGCACACACGCAGACACACGCAGACACACACACACCCCGGCTTCTTTCTGTGTTGCTCCTGTGCCTCCTTTCCTTTCCCTTTCTCGCTGCCAGAGCAGCTGATCTGTCCTGCTCGGAGAAATCTCATCAGCTAAAAGTCTTTTGAGAATATTTCCAGACTCACCGTAGCTACTCGCCTCTCTGCATAAAACTAACCAGACCATTGTAAACAGTATTTTCCCGTTTGCCGGAGAACATTTCCTACTTGCCAGTGACAAGGGGGTATCAACTGCTTTTTTAAGCCTTGTTATACACAGAATTCCACCCGCGTTATACCCCCCCTTTTAGAATCACACATTTTATGTATGAGAAGGACAATTTAGTTGGCTTAGTACAAGTGGGAGTCAAATATGTTATCATCAGCAGCGTAGTAGAGACTTGTATTGGGTCTTCAGTTTAGTCAATTAAATGTATTCTACTACAAATCCCTGGTTTCTTTTTGTTTGCACATACAATGCAACATTTTAAAATATAACTTTTTCTAAAAGCACATTGAAGATTAACCAACTATTTAGACTTGTAAAAATAATTTACCCCATTTTCTACTGCACTGAATAAAGATTGTGTAAAAATAAGAATTTTCTTGCTTAATTTCAATTTATAAAATTAGGTTGACTACCAATTAAATAAATCAGTGCTCTCTTTTTTTTTTTTTTTCTTTCAGAGGGTGAAAGACTTGATGCTAAAATGAAGAGACTAGAATCAAAATATGCTCCACTACATTTAGTTCCTCTCATTGAAAGACTAGGAACACCCCAGGTAATCACTCTCATTTGTGTCAGAGGCAATTCAAGAAAGCCCGTCCTTTCACACGTGCTGACAGCTGTGTCAGAACTTCAACATGCACTCCAGCTTGTTCACACAACAGGATTTTTATTTTTTTTTTTCAGATCCATGGATTTGGTAAAGCCGTTAAAGCTCAGAAGTTTAAAACATTTGAGACTGGGGTGGAATGGACATGTTTTGGGGAAAATGCTAATTTGTATGTGTGTTGCTATGTGATACCCTCTTGGTATAAAGACCAGACTGGGAGGTCCTAGTGCAAATTCCACCAAAAGCAGTCGGTTTTCTTGTGCACGTGTATGCATATATTTTAAAACAAATTATTCCTCTCGGCCAGATCATTAGAAACTCTAGGAAAATGAGCTGAGTTGAGCTTTCCTGGAAACGCAGTGACCAAAGAGAACGTTCTTGAACTGCCTTTGCAGTTTCAGCACAATTTTCCTTTCTCTCAGTGTGAGAGGTACATTAATTCCCTGCTAACCTTAGCAGTTTACAAGTGACGGGCATGTGAATAGCAGAAACTAAGAGCGCAGTGCTCTGAAGCAGACTTCAGGCTGCTTTTATCATCATACGTGCTGCAGCTTGGTAGGTGCTGTTGCGCTGTCGGAGAGCGCTCTCGATGTGATGGCACAAGCTGGGACAAGCACTAACAGGCATTGCCATCTATGGGTTTTGTCTGAGCCTGTTCGTGCTGTCTTTGGAGCTTCCCCATCTCTAGCAGCAGCAGCTGAGGGAGGTACGCAGAAGAGCCCAGGCAGGAGTTACAGCCCGTAGTAGCAGCAGAGCACTGAAATCTTTGGTTTTCCTTTCTGCCTCCATTCAGGCAAAGAATGCTTTAAACTTTCCTGGGACTAGTCCAGGATTAGCATTACTGCAGTTAATGTTACTTAATTTCAAGCCTGTCTGCTTGAAAAGGCTTTCATGGTTTTCTCTGAATGTTTTTTCCACCGAACTGAACCACAGGTTAGTGGTCTCTGATCTCACTTAAAAGTCAGGAGATATTTCTCCTAGAATAAACCAAGCAAAACTGAAAAACATGTTGTTGTTTTGTTTGGTTGGTTTTTTTTAAATAAAGTCTTTCAGTCAAGTGGCTTTTACCAGGATTTTGCTCTTTCTTCTCCCGTCCTCTAGCAAATAGCAATCGCAAGGGAAGGGGACTTGCTGACCAAAGAACGCCTCTGCTGCGGCCTGTCCATGTTTGAGGTCATCCTGACGCGCATCCGCTCCTTCCTGGACGATCCCATCTGGCGCGGGCCCCTGCCCAGCAACGGGGTGATGCATGTGGACGAGTGCGTGGAATTCCATCGCCTCTGGAGCGCCATGCAGTTCGTCTACTGCATCCCTGTGGGAACGCACGAGTTCACTGTGGAGTACGTACTGCCAGCTGCCCGCGGTCCCACCTGCGGCCAACAGTGCTCCGCTTGTCCTCCCTGTAACTGGCCGGGGGGCCCCAGAATGGAGGCGTTTGTTCACCCATATGCAAGAGCTTAGTGCGGAAACAAGGGAAAGGGCTGCCATCGCTGGGAGGGGCTCATAATCCGTGAACACAGATATTATTGTATCTTTAACAAAAATCACCCTCTATTTTCATTACTGGCCGTGTATAATGAGCAATCCTATGACAAACAGGCCCTAGCACGTGTCTTTCAGTAGCAGTCACACCCCTGTGGACACTGAACTTAAGTAAAATAGCTGAGTGTTGGTGCACGTATTTCGAACAGGTATTTTCTTCTCTGAATTAAGAGCAAGAATGAGCACTTGGAAGTTAGCATGATTAACATGAGCTAACCAAGAACTGCAGTTCTTGGTTTTGTTAATTTTGATAATATCCTTATTTTGAAAAACTGTTGAGCTGTAACATGCTTTTCACTGAGCAGTTATGGAGGCAACAGCCCAGGGCGTTTGCTTCCTTTCATGCCTCAACCCAAAGGAGCAGAGTGGTGTTGGATTCCCACTTCGCTTTCTTTGAAAATGTTGTTACCTTTGAAAATGGAAGTGCAGTGCCGCTGGAGTCTAATGGGGAGTGAATGTTTTCGGAGTAAACACTACGTTGTGTAAAGCTGGGAGGGCGATGCACTTCTGTTTTTTTGTTAAGCATCCATTTGCATCGCTTGTGGTATCTGCAAAGAGAACTTAATTTACTAGAGAAGTTGCAGTATTTTCTAGATTAATGTCTGACATACTCCAGAGTGATGCATATGTAGTTCAGTATAATGGCTGATTCCCGAGCATTTATTACGGATATGTTTCTGAAGACACAGGCGTGACGTGCTTTATGTGGCGTGTTCCCTGTTTCAGGCAGTGCTTTGGGGACGGCTTGCACTGGGCGGGCTGTATGATCATCGTCCTTTTGGGGCAGCAGCGTCGCTTTGATGTGCTGGATTTCTGCTACCACCTGTTGAAAGTCCAAAAGCACGATGGCAAGGACGAGGTTATAAAGAATGTGGTGAGTTGAAAACATCTGTTCTGCATTCGCAGTAGTAATACAGACGACAGTAAATCGGAGCTGTTTGTACTCAGATGCAGTGTAGGTGTAGCAATCGCTTTTTAGGATGAAATGCTGAAAATGAGGGCACTGGGGGGTTTAGGAACAAAAGATTAAGGCATTAGTACGGGAGTTTGAAGACTGGTTTGTGAGAATTCCGATTTCCTGAATACGTGGGATTTTCTTAATGCTTTCCATGACATATATGTGCATTCAAGTTATGACAAAGCTGCTGTAAATTGCCCTTCTTTGTACAAAAAGCAGTACTGTCAAAACCCAGAATTTTCCTTAGATTTTCACTTGATTAGCAGTGTAATGGAAACATTCATAACATTAGTGGGAGAGGTGAGGTAACAGCATTTGCTGCTTTTGTGTCTAAGGCTTTTAATCTCCAAAGCTAATTCCTGCGCATCTGTTTATGGGGTTTTTTTTGATGTTTGCAGCCTTTGAAGAAAATGGTTGAGAGAATTCGCAAGTTCCAGATTCTGAATGATGAAATAATTGCTATTTTGGACAAGTATTTGAAGTCCGGTGACGGAGAGAGCACACCCGTGGAACACGTGCGCTGCTTCCAGCCACCTATTCATCAGTCCCTTGCCAGCAACTAGGCTTCCCTCCTAACGATACTTTTTGCACCTATTTAGGCTAAAAGTATGAGAAAGGAAAAGAAACACCCAACCGCAAACCACATCACCAGTTCTAAGGGGTACTCGCACCTGCATTTTTCCAGTATGCCTGCGCCGTGCGAGTGCTGCACTGTCCTCTTCGGTCTCCAAGCACAGTAACTGTATACAATCTATACTTATTTTTCTAGGCTAAAATTTTATACACTTTGATTAAAAACCTGCGACTGTAAAAGATTTTTGAAATCTCTTTGCATTCCTGTATGGAGGTGGCCATTTTAGACTGGACTGGCGTAATTTCCCCCAAAGCTATCAAAATAATAGCTGTGGAGGGCAGGAAACGGTTCTGTAGAAAAAAAATTTTAGAAATCAAATCCTAATTGTTTGTATTAGAGCATTAATTGCTTAATTAGCCTTTATTAAAAAAAAAACCCAACCAACAAACTCTGCTGGTGCTTTGTGAATAATTTTTCTAGTCAGTTGATTGTTTTTCCTCTTTGCAAAACTATTCTCTGAGATCAGTAATTATGGAAATGAAGGCTAATTAAGGTGATTGTTTCAAAGTTATTTAACATGGAGGTGTCTGACAGTATTCTGATCTTGTTAAAAGGCAGTAGTTTGATTAGAACGGGGACTTGTTTACTTTTTCCTAATGAGAGCTTCTAACACAACTTACATTTTGGTTGGCGATACGTACCTGTGTACCAAAATACATGTTTACACGCGGTAAGGAATTCTTGTTTACAAGAATGTTGACTACAGTGATCAGGTGTAATCTGTCCCAGTACACAAACTCTAATGATGTTAATCATGATTTACTTATGGAAAGTATTTGTTTAATTACACTAACTGTATCATGCAAACACGGCATCAGTAAAATTGTTTGTAAAACTTTGCAGCTGTAAAACTTGCATTTTAAAGCAGCCTGTTCAGACAAAAGCAGAACTCCTGCTTTGCGTACTGCAGGATCCTAATGGAGCTTTTCGGTTGGCTGGTAGGATCAACCCCAAACAAATGTGAGTTAAGACACCTGGAACAGACAGAGACGGGTAATTACACGTTTTATCCAGGATACAGATTTCTGTCAATGATATCTGGTTAATGTTTCTTGGTGGGACACCAAGGCGGCATCCTTTTGAGAACCCGTTTTCTTCCCTTCCCTTCCCTCTTGCTGGTTCAAGGTCCAGTTACAGCCCAGCTTTTCTCCTGCTCAGCTCTTTTCAGAGGTTTCACAGCAATGGAATCGAGTCCTGTAATGGGTAGAAACGAGCATTTGACAGAGGAGGTGTGCAGGAGATGAGGAATGTGTAGGTACTGGGCTGGCAAGGAACTGGATTTTGAAGAAAGAAAAGAAATTAACTGTGAAATTCCTCAGTGAAACAGAGGATAGAGATTTGTCAGCCAATCTATAAGCCAATTTCCACAACCACAGGTTTTCCGAGGATGTGTGTGCTCGAGAGCTGCCATTCTGGAGTGGTCCCTGTTGTGGTGAGAGCGCACACAAGGCTGCCGCTGTGTGGGAGACAGCAGTAGGAAACACTCGTGCTTTGTTATGCCAGCTCGTTGCAGGATTTCTTTTACAAGACGCTTAACAGACAGTTTTCTTTAAGAAATGTTTCTTTTTTGTCCTTCACAGCACTGTGCCAAGAAGATTTCTAGTCAACCAAACATTATTCCCTGTGCTTCAGGCTTCAGCTGAGGAAATGAACAACTTTAATAATTTGTTGAGACAATCATTGGTTTAGGGATAAATCTCACACACCAAAGGCTGTGGCTTGGCAATGTGCTGCAGAAATGGTTAATACAGCCTGATTTTTTTGTTTAAGAACTATTTAAAAATAACTAATCACAGTGTGAATAAAGAAAGTTCCATTTCTTGCTAGTTAATTGGCAGCACCAAGTGGATTCGTCTCTAACATATTGAAACTACTCACATTCATATGTACTTTATGATCACTTTTTTCCCTTTAGTATGAGTTTAAGAGAATTCAGACGTTAGTCCCATGAGATGTTTGCTTCACATTTTTCAAAGGTAGATTACTATTTTTTCAACAGGATTATTAGACTTGATGGGAGCTAAAACCTCTTCAGCTGGTATAACTGCTTTTCCTACGTAAAAGGAAAAATGCAGGGAGGTGCGCAAAAGATGTAACTTTTTCATTTTTAGTTATTTATCGTCAAAACCCGGTGTGTCTGGAGGCCAAAGTGCCAACCCAGAGTTCGGTGACTTCTCAGCAGTTTGACTTCTTCCCTGCCGCTCCCCGTGACTGTGCTCTTTGTTGCGTGTTAGAGGGATGAGTTTCCGTGACTGAGCACTGCTGATGTGATGTCCCTTAAAATCAGGCAGTTCAAATCCTGTTCTTCAGCCAGAGTTTAAAGAACCTTTCTCTTGCGTGACACCTCAGCCCCTCCTGCACACGATGTACCAAAGGAAGGCAGCAGAGTTAGTTTCACAGGTAGGAACTGTTTTTTTTCCTCCTAATAATAATCTTAAATTATACTCTTAAACAGCAAACACTGACAGCTTAGAAACTTAGAGCAGTAACTAGTTGTCTCTGTCCCATATAATTTCTAACTATAGTAGAAATGTTCTTACAAAAACTCTTTTTTTTTTTGCCTTTGTGAACTTGAATTACCACTCACCTCCCTCACCACTTTTTTAAGCAATGGCATTATGTTCCAATTTTCTGGCCCTTTTTCAGAAAGTGTCACAGCCAGTAACCGCACTACTGCAAAAACCCCTGCAATTCTGTGCACTGAGGCTGTACCATCAAAAGCACAGAGCAGCTCCACAGAGCCAGGGCAGGGTGGTGTAGCAAACACTGAACCTGGCCTCTTTTAGAGAAGAGGGAGTAGCTTTTTTTTGGCTACTATTAAGGACTTAAAATCCTTCCTCCTGCATAAACTGGCACGGCAGGAGCTACCACCTCACCTACCTGAGCAGAGCAGAAGCTCCCGCCTTGTTGCTGCCAGCCAGTTACTCTGATTTGGCAAGGCTGGGGTTTTTTTGATATAAATCCTGCAAGTTTAACATACAGCTTTAGTTAAGCAGCATTTTCAAGGATTCATCTTGCTTGGTTGTAGCTTTCCCTTTCCTCTTTTACAAACCGCAGCTCCTGTTTCAGTACGTTTACAGTCGCTCAGTGTTCAGGGAGGGCACAAGTACAAAGGATTCAGGTTCGCTGCAATCTTTTTACCACCAATGCAGAAATAAAGCGATTTATTTTTGATAAAATTGTCATTAGTGCAATACATCTTAAAACAGAAGAATGAAATGACAGTATTTACACATAACTTAAGCAACAAAACCAACTGTGGTCTGAGGTCATTTTAGTAATTTTTAAAGTAAAAATAAGGCAAATAAACCCCCCTTCCGTGTTCTTTACCCAAACTAATTGAACATAAAAATTAACGATTGTCTACACATACTGTTAAAAAGTACATGAGTTTCCAGACACGCTCAGACATTTCACAGCAGAAAAAAAAAAATAATCCAGAGTTACAGAATCTTCTTTTCTTAAGTAACATGTAGATATTTTCAGAAGGCTGACAGACTTCCATTTCTCCTGGCTGAGAGACTCTCAGTGGACTGTATTTCACCTAAGCAGGGAGAACTTTCTTCATCATGATTAAAGCAGTCGTACGTGCTCAGCAAAGTACCGTTTGCTGCTCTATCATCTTTCCGCAAAGAGAGGGGCAGATTTGCTAGGGTGAAATTAACATCTTTGAAGGCATGCAATAAAAAGATCCCCACAATAATAGTCAGGAAGCCACTGAAGGTGCCAATAATGTCATCGGCCGCCATGTCTTGCCATTCCTTGAAAAGGATGGCGGAACAAGTTAAAACAGATGTTGTAAAGATTACGTAATATATCGGAGTCACTATCGAAGTGTTGAATATATCCAGAGCCCTGTTTAAATAGTTGATCTGCGTGCTCACACAGACAATAAGGCTTAGCAGCAGAATCCAAGACAAGGGATGTTTCAGCACTGGTTTTCCTGCAAAAAGTTCCTTTATAGCGATGCCCAAACCTTTGACACAGGAGACCGATAATGCTCCAATTACAGAACAAATTGTTATGTACACAAGAATGTTGGTCTGTCCGTGGCGAGGTCCCACCACAAATATTAGAATTAAAGACACAATGACAACAAGAGTTGCGAAGACCACAAAACCTGTGGTTGGGGAGAAAAAAAGAAACCTTGTTATTTACATACACTAGCAAAAGCATCTTGGAGGTACCAAGAAAACACACATCATTAACAATGCTAAGCTTAAACAGAAGAGTTCAGGATGTTTCTCATTACTCCTCCAACATCAAAGTTAAAACAATTTTAGAATGAGCTAGCTAAAACAAAGCATGACACTCGGGGATGCTGTATTACCTGTACCATACTACCAGCAAGATGAGTCCAGAATTAGATTGCGAGATTGCCTTATGCACAGAGTCACTGAGGTGTAGCTGCCACTGGATACGGGCCTGTGTCTGAATGCTTTTTAGGGAGGTAGGTTTTGGCAGGCTGCTACATTCACCTGCAGATTCCCAATAATCAGGTAATTCCTTAAGATCAGATTTTTAATCTCTGTGCTGGCGATTTCCTTGTGTTTAAAATGGGAATTGTCTTTGCATACATAGTATTTTGCGGATACGTACTTGTGAGTGCCTTATCTTCCATGTAAGCACAGGAGCTCGTCTCCCGGATTACGCTTCTCAGCAGCCACCTACCATGGCACCTGCTTTCTCATTTTAAGGATAGCACGTCCATTAACATCTATAGAAGTTGTGTTTATCCAAATGTGCTGCTGCATTTGTTTAAACTCTCATCGCAGTGGTTCACATCAAGACACTTCGTTCAAGGCCTGACAGGTTCACTGGCATCATGCAACACTCCCTATGGAATTATGTCACAGAATTCCAATGGCTACTTAATTTTCACAACATGAAGCAGACACAGGCTATCTTCCTGGAACTTGAAAGCAGCGGTAATGAAACTATAATAAAGAAATGATGGGCTGCATACATATCAAGCCAGCGTTTTTCTCACCTGGATCACCTAGTTTGTGGGACATTTCATTCAAAGTTTCTACCTCCTCCTCTTGTGGAGCGTGAATTACCATCACAGTTGATCCCAGTATACTTAGCAAACACCCAATTTTTCCATGTAGATTAAGTTTTTCATTTAAAAAGAAGGATGACAGAATGGCACTAAGAAAAAAAAAATGCACCAGGAAACATGGAATTAGTACTATCTCATTAATTTACTCATCAATTTACAGGTTGCTTTGACTGTACAGGTCACTAGCATACACAGCGTGCAGCAACACTATTAATGTCCATAAATCAGTTACAGTAAATCTACTAATTGAGCATTTACTTAAAACAGCTACATCGTTGGTTTTCTGTCTCAAGGTACTTTGCTATGGACAGAACTACCTGTTAATATCTGGCATCTTTCCCCAGAACCCCTTTTTTATACTACCTCCCCAAAATCTCTGTACCTAAGCACTTGTAAAAATAATTCTTAAAAGACAAAAATCTTACCTCTAATTGGGAATTAAAATACTGTGTTGTATACAACATGTTTTTGAAACACAGAAGATGACAGCTATTCACTGCACTGCTAGAACCCTTTTAGAGCAGTCACGTCAAGAAACTTAAAAGTTACTCCTGATGTTTGTAAGTGCACTTTATGTACAGTTAAGAACAAACCACATTTATTACAGCATAATTCAGTGACACATTTCTAAATAAATATTTTACTTCCCTCTCTGAAATCACTCTGCTGTTTGTTAGTGTTTCTTACCTTACAAGAACACTGAGAGCTCCTAAAGGAGTCACTAACGTAGCTGGTGCAAAAGCATAGGCAGCAAAGTTAGCTACTTCGCCAGCTCCCACTGCAGAGTAATAAGAAGAACAATTTAAGAAAAGGAGTTAGGCTGTCTTACGCAACAAACTTGTGAATCAGTGCAAGTGTTCTTGCAGACACAAACATGCAGTAAGGGAACAATGGAAAATTCTAATTACAGCATTCAGCTAACAGTACTAGCAGAACACCCCCCCCCACCTCCCCTGCTATTGTATTTTAAAAACAGGCTGGGGGACTATAACAGGTATTAAAATTAATTCAGCCAAATTAGAAGGTGTTTTATTTTGGTGTCTATGTTGTAGCTCCCCAGCCTGCCTACTCGAGTCATCAACTTTTGCATGGAGAAATTTGCAATAGCAGGATACAGGATGATGCGTACATTAAGCTACAGTTACCTGAACACCGCCAGTGAGTTGAGAGTTTAAGCAATGAAAAAACCAAAAAAAGTTCAGAAAATAGGCATCATCCCAAAATATTCTTCCCTCTAAAGAATCCTGTATATCTAAGCTCAGGTAAAACCCTAAATGCATATGCTAGCGAAGAGATAGAGGAAGAGTGACATCTACCTACTTCCACTGCCCAAAGAGGGCACTTAAAGAAAGAACTTCAGGTGTCAAAAAAGTTAGATTGAAATCATTAGAGCTGCACTCATCAAATCACCAGACAGCATTACCACATATTGTAGAATCCCCATCTCACTCCTTTTTTGTAACCATTGCTGCCATCATATGTTATTTACTTTAATTATATAACACAGATTGGATTTTATACTTAACTTGGATGTATTTTTGATACTTACTTGAAAGAAGTCCAGCCCACCACAGCCACTCCTTAAGGTACGCGTGACCACCTTGACCTAAAATTGAAAGAATGTTTGCTACTTCATTAAAAAACACACATTGACAAACAGTAAGCCCCATCACTGATAACATCGCCATAACATAAAATCATTTCTGCAGCCCATGCCCTTAACAACACAGGCAGCATTTTGATACTTAGGCTTTATAGTTAAGAGGGTTTGAAAGAAAAATCTTCAAGTTTCTGATGTGTGTGTGCCTCCTACAGCCTACTGTAAAAACTAGTTATTTTATTTCTTTTGTATTAGAAATGGCACTGATAACCCTATGTGTACTCCACTGAAAAACAGTTCTTTCAACTCACTGTAATGACATGAAAAGACAAATTATGTGTCTCTTACGAGAGTGCTGCTTTTTGGAAATTGTCTGTGGCTTATGTGGTTGATTACATGTACAAATGTGTGAAACGTAGTCACACTTTCCCATTCCAAACCAGGGAGCATGAATTACGCATGTCAAGATCAGAGCAGAGGTGAAAGGTACCGAATTAAAAATACTCAGATTCAACCTTCTGAATCATCTGAGAATGCAGCAACCATCCTGTCTAAGTCTACCTTCTTTCAGTCTCAAACCATTGCCCCTTGTCCTGTCACTACAGGCCCTTGTAAAAAGTCTCTCTCTGTCTTTCTTTTAAGCATGCTTTACATATTGAAAGGCTGCAATAAGGTGTCCCCGGAGCCTTCTCTTCTCGAGGCTGAACAACCCCAACTCTCTCAACCTTTCCTCAAAGAAGTGTTCCAGCCCTCTGACCATTTTCATGGCCTTCCTCTGGACCGGCTCCAACAGGTCCGTGTCCTTCCTGTGCTGCAGGCTCCAGAGCTGGATGCAGTACTCCAGGTGGGGTCTTGCCAGAGTGGAGCAGAGGGGCAGAGTCACCTCCCTTGACCTGCTGGCCACACTGCTTTTGATGCAGCCCAGGATATGGTTGGCCACATTTGTCCTGATACCGGGGGCTGCCCTGGCCCACGTGCAGGACCCTACACTTGGCCTTGTTGAACCTCATGAGGTTCACACGGGCCCACTTCTCGAGCTCGTCCAGGTCCCTTTAGATGGCATGCCATCCCTCGGGCATGTCAACCACACCACTCAGCTTGGTGTCATCTGCAAACTTGCTGAGGGTTCACTCGATCCCACTGTCTATGCCATTGCTGAAGATATTAAATAGTACTGGTTCCGGCATGAACCTTGAGGGGCACTACTCATTACATGCAATTATTGCATGCACATTGATGAAGATATTAAATAGTACTGGTTCCAGCATGAACCTTGAGGGACACTACTCATTATATGCAATTATTGCATGCAATTTTTAGTTTTCTAAACCAACGCAAACGCAGTTAACATTCTCCAAAAGTCACTCATTCAGGAGCACAGATTTAGTTAAGAATGGTGGTTCTAACTTCAATTTGTAAGTACAATTCCAACTTAACTGACATGCAAAGGAATCCTTCCCTAGAGGGCATTACATGCAAATGAAATAGTGTGTATCACACACAGACTTAGGTATATCTGACATCAGAGAAAAAAACTCATCAGCTCTATGTTTTAGGTTACATATACCTGTAACAAACAAAAAAAGTCAAACAAGAATGTAAGTTCAGTAATAGTCCATTAAATGGCAAAACTTAAATGTCAGCAAATTTCATAAACGTGTTATTTACCTGCTCTCATGGAGCCTTTCCTAGCTAACCGGAGAAGGCCTTTCTTTTTCAGGATGAAACTTCCTCCGATGAAAATGCTGGAACTCATAGCCAACACCAGACCAATACAGAAGTCATATCTCCCACGAGTTTGGCTCATCTCGTAAACTACTAAAGACTGTCACATTGATCAATGAACAGCAGAACTTCTGTTACTCAACACAAGATGATGCGAGACTGAAACCTGAGCAAGATAAAAACATCAGAATTAAACTGGTAGAAATGCAAACTGTATAGGAAAATCTCAACAGCTCACGTGACTGGTCTCAGCTCTGAGTGTTCGAAATAAAAAAAAGGCAATCTCTGAAGCATGTGTAAGCTTGAACCATGGATGAGTGACTAACAAGTCTGAACACGCAGAAGGAAGGGCTTCTGACCTGGCGTGTAGAAACAGAAACCTGAACAAATAAAATTTCTTTGGAAAAAGTTAAGGAAAAAATAAAGATATGTCATTTATTTTTCTTTTCATTAAGTACTCAGGTCTCTGGCACACCACGTAACTGACAATACTGAGCAAACAACTACTTACATTGAAATAAGTCTGTAAGAGAGTCTGAGAACAGCCACAGCTTTTCTTCCATATAAACTCACTAGAACAATGAAAGCAAAGATTAGAATGGGTGTTTAATCATATAGTACTTTCCCTAACACAAACAAGCTTGAGATGTATGCACAGGTCTTTATCCTCTAACCAACAGGAAAATCTGGAACAAGAAATAAGGCATCTGTTTGTTGATATATTTTAGAAAGTTTCCCATACCTGTATGAAGCATCTTTTCAGCTTAGCTACAGTAAGTATCGAGAGTTTACAGTTTAAAATCTTTCACCTAGCCTGCCAAGACTCCAAATTTAGTTAGGTAAGACCTTCAACAACAGCGTAGCAGAAGATAGCAATTTTTAGGCTCGAAATCAAGATTTTACATATTCAACCTCCAGCTTAACAAGAAAATTTATTTCAGTGCATCTTTTCTCCTGATACATGCTGCGATTAGGAGATCCTGGATTCCACCTAACACACAAGATTTTGAATTTAAAGTATCTCTATAAATAACTTTTAAACTGAAAAATAAAGCTCAAAGTACTTTCAAGGTGATTAAGCTCTCGTTAAGTATGAAGGGAAATGAAAACTATCTTTAGGCTTTGATTTCAAGACAACTGATAATTATGACAGTATAAAGAACTGTTCTAAAGGAAGAAAACATCTATAGATAAAACAATTTTTATTTCCTGGCAACACCAATCACAGATATGCCAAGACTAGCATTTAGGTCCCTAAGCAATTATTTTCCAGATACTCAGAAGCATAGCGTATGACGTAAGTTGCATTAACAAGCTTTTGATTTGAAAGGAAAAGGGGGCAAGGAAAAGGACAGAACGAAATATTTCTACTTTATATTCCAGTCTGCCATGCTAGTTCAGTTCCGATTCCCGCACCTGTTTCTTCAAAATCGCTTTTCTTCCAATACTACCTTTCCCTGTACATTCCTGCTTTTTTTGCTTCCAACTACAATTAATTGCTACACCCCTAGGAAAACCCTAGCAGAGAGCTACAGGTAGGTTAACATTAAAACTGAACAGATCCTCCTACTGGCATCCAGTTAGGCTGTGAAAAAGTAGAGGAAAACAGTCCCATCTAATAACCACTCAACACGGTACTACTTTTCTCAAATCCTCTTCCCTTAATCCTTTTTTAAATGTGAATGAACTGCAAGGGTCTGCTGTCATTTTTTAGCAACTTTTAAAAATAAACTTAAGTAGAGTCTTGCAGGATACAAAATCACCTATCAAACAAAACCAAAAAAGACAAATCATTAGCGTGGGAGACAGACCAGAACAAGCCACATCACTCACTGCATCAAATATTTCTCTGATATTGAATTCAAAGCAAGACTTTCAGTCCCCTGAAGGACAAACGCATTTTTAATGCAAGAAAAAGACATCAAGAGCATTTTGTGACTGTTCTCTCTACCATCTTTTCTAGCAGTCTTAAGTCACACTGTTCAGGTAATCAAGCTAAAAGTGTTCTTCTAGCTCCAACTGGTGTAAAATGTCATATTGGTATAGCATCACCTGCGGGAAGAGGGACTTCTTTTGCTGAGCTTTTCTACTCTACCACTATTTTCAACAGTTGCTACTCCAGTTATATTACTAATGGGAGTATTTTTACTAGTGTAGCTTTTTACTAAAACAGAACTCACCATACTGGCAAAGCCACTTCTTCCCCCCCCTCCCCCGCCCCCCCCTTCTCCCTGGCTTGCATAGCTTCATCTCCACGAAAACATTTCTGACAGAGGTAGAGAGCTAGTCCCTTCCTGACATCTTCCACCCACTCCATTTCAGAGAAAAGGGAGAAGCACAGGCTGCTTTTCTTTGGAATACAGGAAGAATTGCAGATAAATAAGGGAAACTTGCAAGCTAACAGGTAGTTTTCTGAATTTAGACTTAGAAATGCCCTAAAGCTGCTACACTTCAAAACTAGTAGTTCCACTCTCCTTCAAGTCCCAAACACATTTAAGAGTTTTTGATTCCCCAACAACCACTTTGTTACATTTGTACACAATTCAAATCTTAACCGCTTCTTCACATGCTAGCTCTTCTTTCTAAGTTTATTTGTCCAAACAGACATGGCCAGTCCCATTTCTGCTTGGGCTGGACTGCCATGCTTCCATGTAAGGTTTATATAGATGTCTACATCTGTTGACCATTTCTGCAGCACGTGGTGAAACCCAGCTTCTCTCTGAAGAGATTTGGTTCAGTGTGCACACAGCGCAGATGTAATTCGCATGTGTAGGACTGACACGTACAGCTGCAAAGTCAAAGCAATAGCAGGCACAGGAAGTTTTTACACTTCATGAAATCAGTAGTTTAATTCTAACCCTAAGACTTAATAAAAGCAGAGGAACTAATGTGTCCTTGTAAATATCATCAAGAAAAATTACTATCTTTGGAAATAAGAAAAGAAAATGCCATGAAATGAGCAATTTCTGAAATAAATACTCCTCTCATGTTTCAGCTTTGGGACATGCCAAAGCTGTCCCATTCCAGCAGCCAGGGCCACTACTAAGTTATAAACAGGAGAGAAGCCAGAAAATGTAGGAGTTAAACAAAGCTGGCAGTGGTTTTGGTTGTGTTTGGTGTAGTACTGCAACAGTTCTTTAATCAAGTTCACACAGAGAATACTTCATCCATCCAAGACTAGTAGGTTTCTGGAGTTCGCTGCTCTGATTTCAGAGATGTAACGAGGGGACGAGACTTTCCTACCCACAGAAGCTACAACATTTACAATGCCATTTATGAACTGCCTGTGGATCATCTCGTATCATGAGTCACAACTCTCAGTGTGCAACAGTACAGTGACAGACAACACAGGGGACGTCTACTGAGTTTGAAGGTTATCAGACAGGGAGAGATGGAGAAAAAGTTTTCTGAAAAAAACTGTGGGACATAAGTGCAGAGACATAAGCAAGTCCAGATTAGCCACAAAGTTTGTTTGCTTATTTTTAAGATGTAACTGAGAAGCACCACAAATGCTGACAAGATCTGATCTGAAACACAAGGAAATACTTCTTTGTCTCCTTGCTCAAAAGTCCTTTTCTCCCCAAAACAGCACACACAGAGCCCTCAAAAGATGTTATATAGTTATTGTAACAAATAAGCTACCTAAACATTCAGATACCCTAAAAGTGGTGTCATGAGATGAAATAATATTTTCCATTTAAAAGCAGATAAGCATGAGGGAGTTACCAGCCAAAGAAAATTAGTATCACTTCCACAAGCTGTACATTGTGTGGAAGCAAGAATTATAGTTGGTGAAAGTAAACATGGTGGATTCTTCCAACTTGCCTACTTGGCCACCAGCCCTCAAGAGTTCAGCAGACAGTCTTTAGTCCTAGAAGTAATCTAAATATATGCTAAAATATTTATATGCTAGAATTCACAATTTTCTTGTCTA
Organism: Charadrius vociferus; assembly: GCF_000708025.1. Classification (NCBI taxonomy): domain Eukaryota; kingdom Metazoa; phylum Chordata; class Aves; order Charadriiformes; family Charadriidae; genus Charadrius; species Charadrius vociferus. The sequence goes on along the minus strand of NW_009647750.1, from coordinate 701,151 downwards.
AAAACTGATCTTCCTAACTGTGAACAGGATGATGTCACTAAGCTAAAAAGGACCTTAACAGGTCATTTACTTCAACCCTTTACCATATAGAGCATCATTCACTGCTGCTCTTCATTACAGATAATTCAGCCAAACTTCTCCCAGAAAATATTTAGGAAGGAAACTTCACAACCACCACACCCTTTGATGCTCTGAGCTTTGATGCTCTTAGGAGCTCTCATTATCTAATGATCTTCACTTCGACTACCAAAGCCCATTACGTTTGTCCACTCTGGACTTGGAAAAGACATAACTCCCTTTGTCTTTGCACCCACATCTTAACATTACTCTGCAAGTTAGGTTCTTGGCACCTCCTGCTGTGCCACCCTTTGGGTTCTTTCCCAACAGCCCACAGGTTTTGGGTTGGTTTTTTTTTTTTTGTTTTTTTTTTTTTTATGAACTGCAACTCCCAAAGTGCAACTCACTATTTTAGCTGAGTTACTATTACTTCCACTACACAGTGGAAGACTATACTTCTTTTCATACAAGCCCAAACAGGTGGTTTTCTTGGCCCTTCCTGAGCAGTCATCTACAGTTGACTCATTTTCAACCTATTAGTATAACCTCTAAATTCTTTTCTACAGAACTACTGTTCTCTGAACTGTACTTATATAGCAAATTCTTCCTGCCTAGGTGTAATAACTTTCATTTAATCCTACAAAAAGCATCTTTTTTTCAGAACTGTTTCCTGAAAATATTCATCCAAGTTCACACACTAGCAACCCTTCCCTGCTCAATGCCATTACTTGTTTGTCCTTTCAGCCAGATCACTAATATTCAACAGCACAAGACTCAGACATGACTGACACGGAAGGATTTTTAAACAAAGGCCTGTTTTCAAAAGACATTGGTAATAGTCACTCCAGGTACAGCTATTCAGCATCTTTTGAACTATTCTGTGGGATTTTTATTTTCCATTCTGCTTATTTACAGCAGTTCCACAAAAAGTTTTATGTTTCTAACATTGAAATAGAGCACCTATTTAATGCCCTCCAAGCCATAAAGCTTTTCACGGAAGAAAAAGGGGTTAAATCAACAAGTTGATTTTAACAAATACATATTGACTATTATGTGTCACATTGACTATTATGTGTTCCATTCTTCCTTTCCACAGGCATAAAACCAGAGGAAACAGAAACAGTCCCAGACAACAAAAATGCAAATAAATGTTCAGTCATGAGCCTTTTGAAGGCTCATTATACATACCAATTTTGTTCCAAAATCCAGAGGCATTCACTTCTTAAGTATTTCAATGTTAGGTTTCTAAAATATAAGTTAAAAATAACATTAATTGGCATTTTAAGAATTCAGCTAAAAAATTATGTCCATCATGTCAAATTAATTTTGTTTCCATGCATGACACACAAGACTGCACATTGACTCCTCTGTGCTTTCAAAAGGGACAGGATTTTTGTTTTAAAAACACTTGAATAACAAAGTAGTGTAATTTTAAACTTGATCTTCCTTAGGTATGTCTCACCTGAAGCGTTACAGTTATTTCATCCCTTTGCTTTTCACTTTACTAATCAAAGAAACTAATGTGCGATCTAAGCTATTCTTTAGAAGGTAACATGCTAAAGTTTAATTGAAATACTATCCTAGTCCCTTCAGTTTTGTTCTGTAGCTTAAGTGCTAAGGACTTTTATTACAAAAACTAACATAAAGTTTTAACTATAGGCTTTGGTATTGTGAGTTTTCAGAGGATGTTTATGTACAGAACTCTGGGGTGGTGGGGAGTATCAACACAGAAATATCCTCAGTAAGATTATTAAAATCCCCCAAATATAGCTAACTCTTTAATCCAAGTCTTCCTCAGTTATGTTCTCTCCATTCATGAACATATCCTTTAAAGACAGGTACAGGGAGAACACTGAAAAGACAGATATAACATAGCATTAAGATAAAAGAGCTGCTGGTTCAAAGCTTAGTCATGGGCATCTTTAAAACACTAAGATGCACACATACAGTACCCTAAGATTCTGTATACGTTATTTAGGAAAGCGTACCTTCAATTTTGCACTGTAAGTCTGCCCCAATACAGATATAGTTTTTCTGCTTTGTCAAAGTTAAATGAGTGGGCAAACTTATACACGTAATTATTTACATATTACATAGGCAATTTAAAAATATATTTACTTATAAAGATCATGTTATACACATGCATATATATAATATAATGTTAGAGGCACTAACGCAAGTAATCAGAAATCAAAGTATACATTAACAGTTCTGAAGTTGACTACTCTAAAAGTTTTAGTTAAACTGCAGGAAAACTTATCCTTCACGGCAGATTTCTATTACTAAAGCAAAAGCAACAAGCATTCCATTTTAGGGAACTGTGAGAAAACATGCAAAATGCTACACTAAAAATTTTTGTACATCTTATTCTTTGTATTTGCAATTTGTAGTTATTCTCTTCTATAAAAAGAATGCTCAATTAAAGCATTTACACATAAAATTAAAAAGTAACTTCACTAAAACAGTGTTATTCATTAGCTAAATGCAAACTACAGACAGTGGTTTATAGCTAATACTGTATTGACTGGGTTTCCCGGAAGTCTATCAAAATAAACTCAAGATAAGGGTAGATGACATGACTCCCTTCATCTTTGCCGTACCTTGCACACTAGCTCCACTCTCAGCAGGATGAGTCACCAGCACAGGTTCACTGAAGTTCTACCTTTAGTATTTAAGACGGCCAGTTTCAAATTTAAGATAACCCAGCAAGTTAAAGTCAAATCTAGACATTAGTCACTGTTTTTTCTTTGACGTGACTGATAATCTTTTATAACCTGCTTTCTATTTGCTGGGATTTTACCCTGAGAATTAGTAACTTTAACAAAAGCAGAACTGGTGTGACGCTCAATTCCAAATACGATACTAATGAAAAGTTACACAATAATTTCCTATCAACTAATTTGAGGAAGGGGAAAAAAAACACAACTAATGAGGCACATCCAAAGCATTCAGAAATGCCATGATGACTTATGTTTATTACATTTTAATTAAAAATAACGTTAGCAGGAAAATGGAGAAAGGCGACTGGTTGAAAAAGATCAGAAAAAAAAATCAGGGACTAAAGAGACAGACCCAGCTGATATCTTCACAGAATAAGAGTGAACACAAATAATCATTCTGAACTACAATGCAAAGCTAACATTAGTTTTTCCCACCTCAAACTAAAGCACTGCCAGGGCTTTGAAGTTTGGCTGAAGTTGGTCTGGAACCAAGCTGCACAGCCTTCAACCTCACCTAAACTCAGTCCTGAACCAACCCGAAGACAAACTGGTTTAGCTCCCCGATTAACAACACACACACTCCATGAAGAAGTACAACAGCTCTGGAGCTCTGGCAGAACTCGCATACCGTAACTCGCCAATTCTGCCCAGCTAGAGCGCCTAACAACCAGGCAGAGTTTTATTTTTTATCTTGGCCTCCTGAGCCCAAGCCACAGCAAGTTCCT
>NW_009647750.1:685575-696720 GCF_000708025.1 Charadrius vociferus | reverse complement strand
CAGCCGGCCGCGCTCCCTCCCGCGGCGTACCCCAGGCGCTCCCGCCAAAAGCCGCCTTACCCAGCTTTTACGGTCGTACAGAAAAGACTTAAGCTATAAGGGGAAGAGGCGTTTTACGGGGTTGGGTACACGGCAGGGTTTATTAACCTGTTTAATTGCGGCCCCGTGCTGTGACTGTGTCCTTCACAACCTTCGCTCTCCTAGGGAGCTATAATCGATGTGTATGGTTAGACAAATTTTTATTCTCAGCTTATAGTGAAGACTGAAACAATCATAACAAGCTTTACTCTTCGGTTTTCCTCAAAGCTATTTAAAGAGGCTCTACAAAGCTGCCTTGTAACATTAGTTCTAAGTAACCAACACTGCCAAAATACACGCCATAGCTCCACGTGGAAGATGCAACTCTGCCTTTTCAAATACGACAGGACTGTTTTGTCACGTCCCTTAGTGACAACAGTTCCTACTTCTTTATCCTTCCTTCCTCAGGGTTTGTGTTGGCTTTATCACAGTCTGCACAAGCAGCTGCTTCATTTTTGCTGGGCTTGGAAACAAAACCAGAGAAGCGATCTTGGCTTTCCCTCCCAGGACACCCATAACAAAGCTATTCCTCATCACCTTACCTTTTCTTCTCATCAACTGAACTAACACAGTCCCTCTCTCTGCCACGTAATCCTTGCAATTTCTAGGCCACTCAAAGCAAATGGGTAAGGTTTAGGTCTACTTTATTCCCTAAGGCAACATTCCATTCCCCAATTTAAAACTAGTCTAGTGTTCACGACAGGAACTTTGTACTTGTGAAGTAGGGGGTTTTATATACATATGTACGTGTGTGTATGTATGTAACACGAAGCAACACGCAGTTATTACTTATGTAATTACACACACCAAAAATTACAAGATACCAAAACTGTGCAGTCTTTGAAAAGTTCAACAGCTGGTGAAATGGATTCCTCAAATGGATTAAAAAAAGAAAATTAACTGTACCACCTAAAACAGTGCAGTACAAATGGGAGCATGTAAGTACCAGTACCCGAGACAGTTTAAAGGAGCCAAAGAAATTAATGAGCTTGTGATCATGCTAAATTTTAGAAATACATACACGTATATAATTCCTAAGTTAAGCAGTGACGATGTCTGAACAAAAGGAGAATTTAGTCTTCTTCCACTCCTCTCCTTTTACTCTCCTCCCTGCAAAACCACCAACCACCTCTCAACCAACCTAAAATAATACTGAAGAGAACAAACACCTGAAAATATTAATGTCACTCTTTGAAGCATTACGGACTCTGTGGGACTTCAGTCATTATCTGTTAGTTCTCTTCCTCGTGTTTCTTCAACTGCTAGTTCTGCTTAACATACTGTCACCTGTTCACACAAAATACCTATTTTTTTTTTTTTTAAGTCCTCTCAATTCGGCACAAATCATTAAATCTTTACATCAAAGCCAGGGGTTGTGCTTGGTAACAGAAGATACTCAAAGCACCTCTCAATAATTTACAACAGCATGGTATTTCATGCACATTTGCGGACTATTTGGAAAGAGCTCCAACTATGAGAATGGTGGTAACCTGCCTAACCTAACCCATTCTTGTAGGGTAACTCAGCAGCGCAAGTTGTCTTCGTGCTCAAAGAATTTCACAAGAGAGGTCAGCTAGTGTAGGTACTTTAGCAAGGCTATGGACAGGATGTTTCAGGGCACAGTATCTACTACATGTATAAACACCTTGTAAGGTTTTAAAAAAAGACAAAGAGCAAAAATGCCACCCACACAGCCTCAGGAAACGGTACCGGGTTAGCAAGTAGTCTAGCTTGTGTTGCACACTGACGGACCCTTCTGCAGTAATTTCCAACTGTGTAAACCCAGTGATAGGGCTGTGATAAAAGCCACCATGTGCCAGCTGGCCAGAGCTGCTCTCTGGTACAGGGTCTCTGGGCAGAGAGTTTTAAAGCATCCCACCTGGGTGGTGAATCCAGCGAGGTCTGTACCTGGCAGAAAATTGATCAGGGAATTGGGCAGCTGCAACAAAGTCTCTGGTGGCCACATCCCCATTGCATTTAACGCAGACAGCTGAGCAGAACAAAGAAGAGACATCTGCAAGTATACTTGTACAAGTTGCACTGGCCCATACAAGGGACTTACGACTTAAGCTCTTAGAATAAACCGCAGGAAAAAAAAAAAAATCAACAATGGACTTTTTTTTTTGGCACTATTAGATTTTGGTCTTCAACACTTTTCCCATATGAACTGTGTGGGTGAGATATATATGCTCAGGATTAGTTATGTTCCAGACTTTCAACGATAACGGTGGCATAAATGGCATATTTGCTTTTACCACAATGCTGCCTTAGAGGCCTAACTCCAGAGATGCACGAGAAGAAAATAGAGTTGAATTTTCCTGCTAAAAATGTGTTCTCTAAATACATAGCCCTTATCTTGTTTTCTTAAAAATCAGATGCTGCATGTAGAAAAGAAAGCCTCTTTAGTTTTCTGGTCTGTCTTGTATGTTGCATTAATATCATCAACACCTTTAAAAATAAAATTGCAGTGACATACCCTGTAAAGAATCATGCCAATCTTTTTCCACTGCATACAGCATTTTATACTGGAGAGAAGCTAATTTCCTTGCTTAAAAAATAACTTTTAGTTTTGACCAGTATTAATACTGCTGCATCCCCTAAAACACAAGCACAAAGACTGAAACAGTTCTTAATCATAAATCCCGCAATTAAAACTACCCAACAAACCAACACCCACCCCACCCCATCCCCAACATGCCTGAAAGTCATGTATTTGCCAGTACCTGGTGTGCAGAGCTAGGAATTTCAGACGAAGCTTTAGATGGGCAGCCACTGTGATTTTCCAAGTGGTTCTTTCTGCAGGAAGCTCTTGTGACAGTAAATTAGACTGGTGACACAGACTTCCTTACAGCTGTTGCCACTCAATGCATGCCCAGCTGTGGAGTAGCGTATCTTGACATAAAAGCTCTACCAAGCAGCCAGCGTGCAGCAACACAGCACATGGTAACCCTTAAGACATGGTTTGAAGTGGCTCAGGTGCCAACAAATGTTTCTGCCAGAGGCGCGGTCATTTTACCTGTGAGCCAACTGGAGTACAATGAAGACATTACGACTACAGCTTGCTGGTAGACACCTCTATACGACAACTGAGCCCTTCGTGTGGCAACTGATCCGTCCACATGAAAGAATCCGCTACTCTTGGTAAACGCAAGGCTGCTATTTTATTAAAGGGTAATAGAAATAGTTTGGGCTTAGAAACTGAGATTAGGCTGTACAGCAGCAAGATGTGTGGGAAACTGCTTTTTTCCCCCCATGTGATAAAGACGATTCATCATGAAACAAGCATTGAGCTAGAAATAAATCATTTATTTTAAAACAATACAGGTTAATAAATAGATTAGTTATCAGAAAACTTAATAAATAGCCTTTTATAATTTACACAAGGCAAATACAACATGCCTATAACTATTTCTTAAAAAGCAAAGAGAGTAAGCTTGACTTGTAAGCCATTAACAAATCTATATATACATTATTTGGAAGCTAATAAAATAAACCATTTTTATGTAATCTGTAGTAACTATATTGCAATAGCATTGAAGCAACCAAACCTGACACTGTATGTTTGTTACCATCTACCTTTTCCCCATATGCCATTAGAACTATTTTTCACATTCCAGGAAAAAAAAAGAGTCAGTAAAAAAAAAAAGTTCCAAAGTTGAAAAAGAATTTAACTTAAAAATATCCCTTTTGTGTAATATTTTCCACTCTGCAGAGCAACTGTTGGGGAGCACGGGGGGGCGGAACACAAGAAAAAAACAATAAAAAAAATATTTGCAGCTTTTCAAAAAAAGATTTCTTAATCCATTGCATTTCAACACTGCTGTCTGAAACACTTGGGCACTAGTAATAACTGTTGACATCATTGGTGCCTAACACGGTGCACGCTAAAATTCTGCATCACTTAAGCCCATATTCAGTAGCACCAAAGAATTATTACAAAGACTAATCTCTGTGAAGAAAAGATATCAGATAATAGATAAATATTTGATAACATTTGATTTAACAGCAAAACATCAGCAGTTACACCATCTCAAGACAACCGACAGAGATCTTTAGAATCCTTGATGCTTTATGTTTATGAAACAAGAAGGTGAGAGGGGTAGAACATGCAAACAATGGCCCATTTTAACCACCCCATATTTAATAACCCCTAATCTTTCTTCAAATACAAACTCTCTATTTTTAAATAAAAAGGAAAGCTAAACCTCAGATTCTAGTGTTTCAACAAATAAAATCCAGTGTTTTCATTTTCCAGTGCTAGTTACTTCAGAAAAATACATAAGTTCAATATAAACTGAGATTATTAATAGGAAGCCTCACTTGTCAAACTGTGATATGACAGGTTCGTTATTCATGTTAGTCGCAGCTCACTAATAAATAGGCTCTATTTACACAGACAGAGTCCTGCAAAGTCAATACAGCGGATAACTTGTTTAGATATTTCTTTTTTACATAATTATTTAAGGTGTAACAAATTTTTTTTTTTTGGTTGTATCAAAAAGGTTTCTATTTGAGGGATTTTCATGTTTGACACCTAATAAAGATCGTGACTGACACATGTAAATCCTCCATACACTGAAGGGATAATGGTCAAAGAGCTACCTTCAAGTGAGTACCAAGTAAATATGTTTGACAAGTATAATAAAAGCCAGACATACAGTGTGAAACACATTTCACATGGATTTGAATTTCATTCAAATGCACCCCACCACTGTAATGAGTCCACTTTTTGTATGCATAGCCTCTCCCACTTCTACTTTGGACTCGGAACAGGAGTCATCTGGCTCGTAGCTATCGACAGACGTAATGCAAAGAGAACGTGAAAAGGGCAGACCCGTGAGGGATACCAAAGCTCAGGAGACAACTATGCACATTTGCTCCCTGAGATGATGGAATTCAGATATCTGTCTTATTCAAAGTGCTTACTTGTCAAAGGGGCGGGAAAAAGAAAAGTGGGAATGGCTAAAACTCAACTTCAGCAGTGCCTCCTTTTAAATCAGAAAAGCAACGGGACTAAAAAAGGTAGGACACCTAGAATGAGGAGGGCGTGGGAGGGAGGGGGGAAGAACCATACCAACAGTGACAACAAAAAATGTTAATATATTTCTAAAGTTAGAACTGAACCAGATCCAGGTACAGCAGAACTCAAAAGAACACTCCCGCATACTGAACAAAGTAGCAAAAATAAAGGCTTCCATTATTTAGCATTCATGATGTAAAAGCCTGCAGATATAAATGATGTGCAAGGCCGCGAGAATTTCTTTCACCTTATGTGCTGGCTTTTGACATCTGTTTTAAACAACAAGGTTAACGAGACATCTCTAGAAAGCTCATCACAGATGAGGAGCAGCTGGGGAGAAGAGAAGAAACCTGTGCAGACATTTACCAGCTGTGAAGATGGTCAGAGGACCATCGAAAACAGCTGCTACTTTGTTCTTACTCTGCATAGCGAGAGCATATCAAGTAAACTTGTGTGTGCGGTGCAGGAAATGGCAAAGTTTAGACAGGGCAGTCAAGTTATTTTGGATCTAATGTTTACTAAGAATTTGCAGATGCACCTAACATGCTAGGATAGGCACTTTCTAAATAAATAGGCATGATTTTTAAAACAAAACAAGACAAACAAATATGGCCAAAGGAGGACTAAGATGAGACCCCAATCATTTCCATTTTAACCTAAAGATTTTCACAGGAGTCTTCAGAGATTAAAGGCTAGTACAAAACCAACGTGCAACTCACAAACTCTGAATGTGAATTTCGAAAAGACAACTTGACTGCTTCAGAAAACAGCTAACATTGTTTTTAAAAGTAGGTCACTACAGGTCTCATAACCTATGTGCAATTCCAGTTTCAATCAGAAAAAGGGAATTAATATGACAAAACTTAACTGTTTGCTGACAACCAAGATACCATCTTCTAATCAATAATGGACAGAGGTTAGTTTTAACCAACTTTCATAGTCCCATTCTCCTCACCTACAATTCTCAAACTTTCTAGAAACCATACACAGTATTTGAAAATCCATGAAGATGGCCTTTTCTCTGCTAGCGCTATTTTATTTCATCAAGATACGGCAGTTTCTGTGCTGGCTTATAATGTACGTTTCTGCCAACTCAGAGTCATTCCCCCCCCCAGTCTGGAGTTCTAAAACAAGCTTCCAAATAACATAGTGGGGCTCTTACTCCCTCAGAATAGTCCCTTCAGAACACTAAATCTTTAGGATTCACCATTCATGATTATTGCTTCTATCAGAAGAGCTTGTAACATTCCTTTTAAATGAAAATGGCTGAGTTTTAACTCAGGTCAACAAAACCCATCATGAGAGTGGACAGTATTACTCCCCATTAATCTACGTCCATATTCTGGTCAGCCGGCCCCAAAGCTACATTCATGATTTTTTGATAAAGTGTCAGGAACTTTTTCAAATGCTGTCTTGTAATCACATTGAGTATTTTCGTTTGTTTCAAGAGATGTTCTGAACTAGAGATGTTGAGTTCCATTGTACCCTTCCATTTTTATACTTAAATGGAAACCAACATTCATTAATTTTCAAGCTTTCTTTGCAAGTTTTTGACTCATGATGTTTTAAACTATCAAATATTAAGTACAACATGAAAATTAACTATTTCTTTCTTTGACATACCAACGTTCTCTAAATGGTTTAAACTGAACAGTTCAGAACCCTTCCAATCTTCACTTAAGCTATCTGTACTACATGTCAAAACACTATCACTGAACTGGTCACATAGGTCTGTAAATTACTGGATGTGAACGTGTATCCCTGTTGGGTACCTGAAACTCAGCCCTCTGAACGCCTGTGCTTTTTCAGTGTTGAACCTCATTTTCCCATGTTACAAGAGGATCAGACCATCTCTTTTTGAGCTATGAGAAATCTCATGCTCCTCTCTCTCTTAAATTTCTTTTCACAAAACGGTTCCTTGTATTTAGTCACTTAACTAGAATAAAGGTATGCTGGACTGCTTTGAACAGTCCTTCTGTAGATTACCTCTTCCCACTAGGACTATGGGTTTTTCAGAAGCTGTCAAGGCATCTAAGGGTCTCAGTTCAGGTTTGTAAATGCTTCCAAAAACACGTGGCTCCTTCTAGATGCTTTACCTGTTTAGAATTTGAATACAGTCCAATATTATAGACAGTGAAATTGAATCATTAAACCAGTATAGGCCATCTGAAACAGATACATTCACACATACGCAGTATTTTTGGATTACAAAGGCACTGAAATAGTTCTGAGTTGCTTACAAAAAAGCCACCATATAGGCAATGAGTCTGTGCAGCATTTCCACATCCTTCACAGTCTTTCTGTCTGCTCCCAAATAAAAACTGTCAGATGAATGCGGTATGTCTTAATGCACGTAAGTTACAAAGAAAAATGCATACCTGGACACTACCATTAGCTGATAAGTAATTAGTGAAAGATTTCTAAGGGTCCGCTGCTCTGTATAAAGAATTCAATTTAAAACTCCCCAGTGTCTTCACTGCATGGCAGACCAAGTTGCCGAGACAGTCACTAAAAAGGGCAAATCTGCAGTCTGTGGGTCAACCAACATTTGTCTCAGAATTCACAGCCTTGACGGTGAACACATTGCTATATTAAGATAATTACAAATTGTTCCACTCACTTCCCCCCCCCCCCCATGTTTTAAGGTATACATCACTCATGAAAGGTGTCAGATTGAGTGCATTAGAAACTGATGTTCTCTGCCCACAGAAACGGTACCTCTGAAGCCACAGTATGAGCTTTCACACACAGGTCTGTCAGAACATCCCCTGATCTTTTCTGATGGATTGCCTTTTACAATAAGGAAATACATCGGTCTCTATGCTCACTCAATCAGTGGTTCCAATTAGGGTCATTTCTTGTGTTGACTGGGGTACATGGACAACTGTTCCTTTGAAACTGGATGGAGGCCTCCAATTCATTTCACGTAGGCCACCAAATCGTCAGAGGGTAACTACCATCCCCAATCATATTTGAATCAGTGACCTAGAAATGAAAGGCTTTGCATCCTTCCCTGAGCCATCCAGTTTCCCCTCAAAAAATATTTTAATCTGTCTTCATGTTAGGTTTATTTAAATCCCCGATATTGAAATTGAATTCCTTGAAGACTTGTATAAGAACAATTCCAATAGATACTGTGGTGAAGCCACAAGCCATTCCCAAGAAATCTACCACTCCTACATTACTCCATTCCCTGAAAAGGATGGCTGAAGCCAGCAGGACTAGGGTGGTAAACACCACGTAGTAGATGGCACCAAACACAGAGGAGTCGAAACATTCCAGTGCCTTATTGATGTATCGGAACTGAATGATAATGCTACATCCTAATACTGCCAGAAGTACCAGACAGAGGTACAGAGCCCTTTGACTCGAGGGGTTATTGTGAAAGATATCTTGAGCAGCCAGCCCAATGCCTTTTGTGCTGGGAACAGTGAAACTGCCCAACAGAGAGCAAATACTGATGTAAACCATGATATTAGTAGGTCCATGAGCTGGAGCTATCCAGAAGATAAGCAGGAGAAGCATTAGCAGCACTACGCAGAGATAACCCACGAAAACTGGAAAACAAAAAGAAAACAAGATAATAGCAAGGTGAGAACTCTTGGTCTTCTAAAGATTTTAGCAGGCAAATCATGTCATACCAGTGAACTTCACGTATACACCATGATTTTTTTTTGGGTTAAGTAACCGAATTACTGAGGTTTTAGAGATGACGTGGGCATCTGCAACTGATGACATTGTCACATTCTTCGTGTAAAACAAATCATCATGTAGTAAGACACACGCTGTTGCACATCTGAACTGGATTTAAGATGGCTTTTTTTTTTTTTTTTTCCATTCTCTCTTCCATCAGGATCACACTCCTTAAAGCCCCCTATGACAGACAGCAGTGCTAACACCTCATTCACAACCCGTTCAATAGAGCGTGGTGTGTGGATCCAGCAAAGAGCTTAAACATAAACTTAGATCCCATTAAGGTGAGTAGCTGGAAGAACTGGGAGGCTGTATCATTTACATAACAGCATCAGCACACAGGTTAGACTGGTGAAAAACATTTAATGCTTTATGGTTTTAAAGAAATATATTTCCAATTCATTTCGGTCAGATTGAAATGGTAAATTTAAACCAGGGTATCTGTTTCCTGTTCTTTGTTTGCAAATTTTTTGGATAGCTGATGTTACTAGGTTTGAGTTTCTCTCACTTAAAGCAATTAAAGGAAATAAAAAGAGCTGGCAGTTTAGCTCTTATGAAAGAAAAATAAAAGTGGTTCTGGCACTTATTAGTATGTGTCCTCCAGGACATTTTCTGTGAGAAAGAACAGGCATTTCAGCATACGTCTCAACAGTGTATTTCCACACACCTTTATTGTGCAAAGAAATCTGCTTGGAACGTAACTGGTATCTAGTATAAACTTTTAAGAAAAAAAAAAATTAATAAATAAAATATTTGATAACATTTTAATAAAAAACCAAAATACAATCAGCATTTTTTGGTATAAAACAACTTAAATTGAGACCCTAGAATCACACCTTTCATGTCTAAGTAGCAAGATATGCTTTTTTATAATTTTAGAAAATTGTAAGTTCAAACAGCCATTGTTCTCAGCTTGCTGTGCAGGATAATGTTTTCAAAAGTATCCACATTTTCCTTTCTGTGCACACGTATCAACAAATCTGACAAGTTCCAAGTGCAGCAAGGTACAGTTTTACCACACAAAAGCTGTACTGGTTTGCCTCTGTCACATTATGGTTTCTTCAAAAGTCAATTTTCCTACCTGATGGAAGTGGTAAGCCTCTTTCTCCTGTGTGCTTTTGATCATTCTCACAAAATCATTCTGAGTTAATAAAAGAACAAAGTACCTGGATTTGTAAGCTTCTCTTCAAGCTCAGCCTGAGTCGTTACACTCTCGGACTTTGGGGAATGGATGATGAGAACAACAGACCCAGCGCAGCTCAGCAAACATCCCAGCTTGCCAAGAATGTTCAGTTTTTCTTTCAGTAAGTAAGAAGCTAAAATGGACCTTTCACAAAGAGGAAGAAAATTAAAAGTTTGACTACATCCTGTTAATCATGCTCCAGCAGTGATGTGCCACAGGAATTTCCCTCTTAAAGGAACAGCATCAAATGTCGGTGGATCTTTGACCAAATGTTGGTGGATCCTCAAAATGCATTTCTGACTTATCTTAGGAAAGATTCATCCAGTCTCAGTCTTACTCAATCCTTGATGTTTCATCTCAGGAAAAAAACCCAAAACAAACAACAAAAACCCCCAACCATAACACCCCCAAAACCACCACCACATCATCACCTCCAAAAAAAACCCTAATCCCCCAAAACAGGCATCTGGCACCTGATGGTGCAGGTATCTACCCCTTCACGATTTGGTGAGCTGTCACGAAGCCCCATTTCAGAGGTGCCACGCAGTCATGAGATAAAAGTGGCCTTTGGTTACAAAGATCACAGGGCTCAGCTCAGACACGTAGCTGACCGAAACACACAAAATTATGTGGCCTAGGATAAAATAATAGGTGTGCTTCATAGCGTATAAAACTAAAGACAGTCGAGAAGCCCACACAAAGCAATTTGTGTCACCTACACTCTGAAGTAGGTGACCAGTGCAGTCAAGATACACAACGCAGCAGACACCAGTAGGCAACAGAAAAATTGTGAACCAATGCACAGCTTTGTTTTTAAATAATTGTACTTTTCCACTGCAGCAGTTTCACATCCATAGTTTAGCTATTCACAAAACATTTAGTCGCATATTAAACTCCTTTTAGGAACACTCACTGCCTTTTTTGTTCCCCCCCCTTCACATGAACATAACATTCAAGAAGCTGTGGGCATGCATATGCAAGGGACTCCCTCGCTTCGGGAAACAGGGCCAAATTCAATTACATGAAAAACGGCATCAAAAAATACATGTGGGCTGTGGATAGCAGGGGAGAGAAAGAATGCGAGACAAAAGGAAAGATCTACATAGTAAGGGAACTGCGAATAAGAGAATAGGCAGAAGAGTCCAGAATAATCACAGTGAAGGGGGGGGGG
>NW_009647750.1:681098-685549 GCF_000708025.1 Charadrius vociferus | reverse complement strand
AGGAATAGGTGATATTGTAAAACATCATTAACACCCAGAAGCCTGACATCTTCTCAGTGGACCTCCAGTGATCACTGAGTCTATCTGACATTTTATTAAGTAGTAACAACATTCAGATAAGAACAAGAAAAGCAAACTCTTACCCAAATGGAACGCCAAGAGCTCCCAAGGGCGTCACTAGCACAGTTGGGACTGCAGTGTAGGCCAAGAAATTCCCTATTTGACCCAGAGCCACTGTCAAGAGAACCAGAAATAAGCCTTTAAATCCCTTTGTAAAAAGAAGTAATGAAAACTTACCCAATACTGTTTGGGAAAGAATGGAAAACAGATGTTACAGATTTGCTTAGTCCTGTTAATTTTGCACTTATACAAAACTGCTGGAATTTTTCTATATTTTTTTAATTATTTTTTAATATAGGATTTATATTTGCCACACAAGAAGATCCAAGAGTGCACAGTAAATAATCTCATTTGCAACTGCTCTTAGTTGAATATAAATAAGACTATGAATTAGAAACACTCATGGATTACACTCAAATATTCCTATGAGGAGGGCTAAAAGTATATACTACCCACGAGTTCAGCTTTAGAATGTACATACATGTAACATGAATGCCCTTGGTTATAGTTCCTAACAGCAGTGTTACTTTTGGGGCGGGGAAATAAGGGCAGTACTGAGGAAAGGAATCTAATAATGAAATACTAAGCAGGTGCGTAAAGGCTCTTCAATATATAGTAGACTGCATCAGATTTTCACAACACTATATAACGTCAAAAGTAATTCCTGACTGCTGTAAAAAGAACAGATCCCTGACAAGTCACAATAACAGCCTCACAATCTTGTTTTTTTTCTTTCCCCCAATAAAAGCAAATTCCAAGATGTGCCACCCTATTGCACATCACAGCTGTGATAAACAAACAGTTCGTGTGTTCAAGTTTTCAGTTAAAAAAGAAAAGCTGGGTAGTTTTGCAAGTGCTGGCAAGTTCATAATAGGTCAACACGATGCTTGCATAGTTCCAGGGTCTGTGGCAACTGGCAAGAACCTCGAGATTGAGCACAAGTTACATACATCTCAAATTTCCAGTTGATTTTAAGAGCCATTATCAGCATTTAAAAACATTTCTAGAATCCAAACTGTCTTTATGCTCAGGCTGGCATTGCCTTCAACTATCAAATATCATTACCATCATCCAGCTCCTTACATCGGCAAAGCACTGTGCAAACATTAATTAATTTACCAAATTAGCTCACATTATCAGTAGAGCTGAAGACCGGTGTAACCTACAGGAAACACGAAGGAGACAAACAAACTTACAAAAGTGCAGAGTGCGGCAAAATTATACTAAATCAATCCACCGAGGCTTTCTCTACGTGCAGGAGTGAGCCAGAGAAGTTAACGAGCAGCACTTCTAGAGCCCAAGAGTCAGCGATGGTCTCCCTGCCCCTGGGGACAGAGTAACTCAGCTATCAGCCTGGGGCTTGGTTTCCAGCAGATGTATGTGGCAACTCTGGCATTATCTTCAAGGCATCCGAAGGCACTGGGGCAGATCTTGCACGGAGGACAGGGCACAGCTGGCACGCTGTGTTTCTGCAGATTACACACACTTCCAAGTGACTCTGACAGAAGGTTGCTTTTTTTGGAGGTCAGGTGCCTTATCTTTCTCTTGGAAGAACCCTAACAGATGGCACCGACACCGATCCATAAATTAGGTCTCTGAAGCTTCAGTCAAACTGCACATATTGTAAGGCAACTGAACTTACCAGAGATTTTCAGTATCGCCATGGAGTAATAGTAACAGTCTCTTAACCACCACCGACAACAGACCAGGACTAATTAAGACCAATTAAAAAAAGAATCTTGGTAACTGTTAACATCTATCTGGTGTTGAGAACCTTTGCCGCCAATCTATTGAGTCCTCTCTGGATAGAAATTCCTCTCCAGACACATCAATGCTGTAAGTCAAGACACAGTTTCAGTTCTTGAAGGCACACCAAGCTCTAAACTTGCTAAAGGAGTACCGATATCCCCGAAGTTACTGCAACACAAAACTGGACATGCACTGACATGTCTACGTTAGCAAGGAGACCAGGAGTAGATCCGTACAGCAAAAGATGTCTGCCCTACGCATGTCAGGGGTTTTATTTCAGACTAACTTCAGCATGCGCCCACGGAATGGAAATCTGTTTGCAGCTGGTATGCATTAGGCACGTTCTTAGAGTGCATCTTCCAGCCTAGTTTCATCTTAAAGTCCAGTTCAGAAGCTCCAAAACTGCTCCACACACATGAAATAAAGCCCAATCCATGGAGACAAACAGGAGATTCACTTCACAAGTGCATTCCCCATCTGCAATAAAACACTAACACAGATGCATCCACTATAAAAAACAGCCACATCTATGCTGCTAACAAAACCTGCACCGAAACTAATTAATTAGCCAATTAATTAGTTTAATGCTCATTGAAATACCTGTACGCATGCTGCAATCACTCTTTTGACTACAGTGTAAGAAAAAGTCCCTTAGCAGAATCTGTAGCCCTTCCTTTGAAGTCTTCAGTCATCCTGTGGATCCGAAAGCCCCCAAACGGTGAGGCAGTGTTATGCTGAGTCAGCATGCCAACACAGAAATGCTTGTTCACCATCTGAACAAATATTGTGAAAACAAGTTGACAGAGTTTATGTGGGTTTTGTTCATCATCCAAACTCCAAATTCCCTGCTTGAGAAAATGATGTCAGCTGTTACAATTCCACCCAGATAACCGGGGATATTGCTGATTCCCCACACATCGCCTTTCTCTGCATCCCATAGATGCCCACCTGGCCCTTGCTATTGCTGTTTGTGACTCTGTTGCAATTCTGAATCCATAATATCCTTAAGCAATTCTTCCTTTGGTTCCTCCGTAAACTTACCGAGGCTTTGTTTTGCAATACCTGCACCTCGCTGCTGGACAAAAGCCAACTGATACCATTCCCTTCAGCTATTTTGCCTTCGTTCAATTCAGTCAGCTCTTTTAAGCATGAAATTGTTTTCTCCGATTCACCAAGACAAACTCCTGTAATAAAACCTCTCTTATTTTAACTCCTTCTGCTTGGAGATTCAAGACGGGAGCCTCGTGAGGGATAAACAGGAGTGATTAATGCACAGATTTATTGCTACTTAGGCAGCAGTGATCCTGGCAGAGGAGGAAGCTGACAAAGAACTACTTAAACTCAGGTTAAATTAGCTGAGGACTTTCCTCTGAAGCTCTGTTGGCTTCTATACTTGCTGTGAACTTGTCCTTCAACGGATCTATTGGTTTCCATTCCTTTTGCACAGCTTGAAGACAACAAAACCAGAGACCTACCTTGCTGCCACGAAACAAGGGGCACAACTGGACTCCTACAGTTCTCCGAAACAGCATCAGAACATTTCCAAATAATTCACAAAAGGCTGGATTAGAGTCTCAAAGTGGGGTAAGATTTTAAACTCGTGGGTAGAACTAGGGCTGAACTGCAAGAGGAGAAATCTCGCTGCTCCCCACGCTCTGCATTCACAGCAGAGTGAATTTAGCCTGAGCAGAGTTTACAAAGATACTAAGAGTGAAATTACACTGATCTCCTATCAGCACCACACAGGGCTTCACATTAATCTTGTAGATTAAAAGCAAAACTGAAACTGTATCTGTCAAACTAGAAATCAAAAGGGATTTTTTTTTTTTTTCAATTGAGGCTGGCTAAGTGCTTTCTGATCTAAAAAACAACATGTGCTCAATGAGCCCTTTTGTGCAGAGTGACAACTTCTTATTCAGCTTTGGCTTTTATTAAAAACTGAGTGGACCAACGCAATCCAGAGCCGTAAACCGTGCAGGAACCCAGAGTCAGAGCAGCGTGTGGCTGCCAAGGGCTGCAAGTACCAAACGGTTTGGAAATCTGGAAGTATGTTTGGCTTGGGATTGACCCAGCTCTTTGCCTTCTCAAACACCATCAGACACAGAGAGTTTACTAAAGGTGGGATATTTCTGAGGGATGGGAATTTTGTGATAAGCGAGCGTGAGATTCAAGATGAGAACCCAGATTTCGTGATGTCTCATTTCACCATCTAACCGCAACTTCTCCCTTCAAAAAAAAAATAAAAAATCAAACCTTTTAAGATACTTACTTGCAATAGTGCCAGACCACCATACTATATCTGTTAAGTACGAAGTACCTGGAAGAGGAAGTATAGGAAGACGTATTAGAAAAATATGAAATTGCAATATTGGAACTATGAAATAGAATAATTTCAACAGTCTCAAATATTAAGGACCTTCATCTTAACCCTGTTCTTCAAGGCAACTGCGTGGGAGGAAAACAAGAGAGAAGGTGCTCTATTTGCCTTAAGTGTCCAAGTTGGACCTTAAGACAACATATTTGTCAGAAGTTCTGGTTTCCAGTGAAGTACCTATGGGATGTTAACATGGTATTACTTAGAA
>NW_009647750.1:678338-680980 GCF_000708025.1 Charadrius vociferus | reverse complement strand
GAGCGTCCAAAATGTCATCAAATGCTTCTGAGGCTGCCATTGAGACATACACGTTAGAACCACTACTAGGAGAATGGGAAACCTATAGAAACAAAAGATAATTTGGATGAATTAGTTTGGTAGTATAGCCTCAATGAAATTATACTGGAGAAATTGTTTTGGCATGCAGTTTTGGCAATACCGTAGTGTAGACCGATCCTCCTGCATTTGAGCATCAGAAAGTGCTATGACCGAAGCCTCTGAATTCCTGACATGCTGCCACGCTTCAAAGAGAGGAATAAAAACTCTGGATCGTCCCTTAGGGTCTCCTAAGCTCAAGCATGATTGTTTTCATTGTCAGATTACAGGCTCTTGCCTTGGGATGTGCCAGGGGAGCTTGTGCACCACATTTTATCAGTTCTGCTTCCACAGAACATCAAGACTAAAGACCGCATACTAAACTAAAGCCTGGCCTCTGCTCCTCTTTCTAGCAATTCAGCTCTGCATTTATTTGGGAAGATGCTCTCTCAAGACCTGCTGGAGCAGTAGGCAATGTTGCACCTACTTTGAAATCCCAAGTGAAAGAAAAACAGTAATCTATAACTCTGGAGACATATACAATATTAAGCGCTTGGAAATCACACTATATAGTTGAAATGAGATGGAAAATGACTAATGAAAATGGCCAGCTTTAGAGTGGGTGTAATAATTTTTTTAGGCTTTTGTTATTGCATATAAAATAAAAACACTGTTGGGGGCACAAATTATAGAAAATATTGACTCAAGTAAGATAACTTTGCAAAATATTTGTCACCCGCTGCTGTTTCTAACTAAGCAAAGATTACTAATTGCATCAATACTATATTATTGATTCAATAGAGAAGACAGAAGAGACTTGAAGTGCCTCCTTGTTAATTATACAACACCTACTGAAGCCAGTGGAAAAAAAGACATCATCTGACACTGACAATCTCTGGCTTGCAGCTCCAACTGCTAGATTCCAGGCAGAACACAACGTTAGGTAGAGAGAAACCCCAGGTATTTGCCTGGGTGTCTCCACACTGAGCACGGCCATAGGAAATACTTCGAATCACCCAGCAAGACACACAAATAAACATCAGAAGTATCTTCAAAACAGGATGTTTTAGGGCTGCCAGTGCTGCAAAGGGAGGCACACACCCATCACCCCCTTAACCCAGTGCTCCACTGAAAGCTCTTCAGGAGTAATTAGACCCAGCAATACGGCAAAATGGAAACTTCTCCAACTGCCTTGGGATGGAAAGTCATTCCTTTCTCTTGTGTTTTCTCGTTGTTCCCCTTTCAAAAAAAAAAAAAAAAAAGACTTGTATTTCTGATGCAAACGTGATCTCTCTGTGGACAATAAAAATGGATTACAGCCATCTTGGAAGGAAAGGGAGACTATGCTTGCAAAACAGCAGTTTGTCTGAGGTCCTTAACTGTAAGGTCATTGCAGAAAAGGCAAAATAAACTTGTTGGATCAGGCTGCCAGCTGGTAGTAACAGTTAGTCGCAAGCACGCTCTGCTCCACTGCAACCACCCCGAACACGCTAAATGCAGCAGGCAGTGGAAAGGCACTGCTGCTCTAACACTAATCATCTCAAATATATGTATGTGTATATTTATATTTACATACACATACGGATACAGAGAAAATACCTAGCACGTCCTGGTCACTAAAAAGGGGTTTTCATAAGAAAGAGCTCCCAGAACCTATGAACACATGCTCACATACACAGACACTATCACCTGCAAAACAAATGGCTGTTCACTACAGAAATACAATTAAAAGGTCTCATGCCACCTGCATTTACAACTTCCCCTTCAGATAAAAGCATCATAAATACATCACATTTTTCTATATTCAAAGCATTAAGATACAACTAGCAAAGGCTGTTCAGAGGCTGCATGCTTTGAGGAGCTCCAATTTCAGAATAAAATACAGAAAATCTTCGTACTCCGTGAATTTACAGTTTTGTTTCGGCGCAACTGTTTAGACAGCACAGTCAGCTCCCGAACACGCTCATCTCACAAAACAATAATGAGGTAAGGGGTTGCAATACAAAAAATGAAAGAAAGAAATGATTTCACGGTACTGATGCGCCTTTCTTCTCTACAAAAGGAAACCACCACCTGACTGATGTTAACTTGTCGCGTGCGTCCGTGGAAGAGCTAGAATAAACAAGTCACAAGATGTGGCTTTGCAGTTCGTGGCAAGAGACTCTCCGAGCCGGAGAAACGGGTAGAGAAGTCCCACAAGTACCCGAAAATACCGCAAGAGCAACCTATGGATGCAGGCACACGCGAGTCCCCAACGCCGTGCGAGAGCGGAGCAGTGCGCAGGCCGTACGTCGGG
The DNA here is from genome assembly GCF_000708025.1 of Charadrius vociferus. Lineage (NCBI taxonomy): Eukaryota > Metazoa > Chordata > Aves > Charadriiformes > Charadriidae > Charadrius > Charadrius vociferus. Next base: position 678,627 of record NW_009647750.1, on the reverse strand, counting down.
AAGCTGCCGCTGATGACAACGCTCAACATCCCCTCGTTGCCCCCCACCTGCCGCCTCTTCGCTAACGTACCACCTCCCTCACGCCCCGCTCCAGCCATCCACCTCTGGTGTCGAACATGCTCCAGGTGACAAACTCTGGCCGCCTCCCCCCGCTCTGGCCACCTGGAAGGTGTCCCCCGCTCCAGGTGACACCGTCACCCCTTCCTTCCCCCCAGGCAGAGGGTCTGCCGAGACCCGGGGGTGCCTGTCCTCCCCCACAGCACCCCAAAACTACCCACCCCCCTCCCCC
>NW_009647750.1:640905-677628 GCF_000708025.1 Charadrius vociferus | reverse complement strand
GCGCGGGGGGGGGGGGCTGTCCCCGGCGTGGGGAAACACGGAGCAGAAGCTGCGGTCCCCGCCGGAGGGAGCTGCGAGCGTCCGTGGGCAGTGGAGCGCGGGAGGACGTGCAGGGGGATGCGGGAGGAGAAGGGGATGCGGGAGGACAGAGGGATATGGGAGGGCAGGGGGATGCGGGAGGATCTGCAGAGGGATGCGGGAGGGCAGGGGGATGCGGGAGGATCTGCAGAGGGATGCGGGAGGGCAGGGGGATGCGGGAGGATCTGCAGAGGGATGCGGGAGGGCAGGGGGATGCGGGAGGATCTGCAGAGGGATGCGGGAGGGCAGGGGGATGCGGGAGGATCTGCAGAGGGATGCGGGAGGGCAGGGGGATGCGGGAGGATCTGCAGAGGGATGCGGGAGGGCGGGAGGACAGGAGGATGTGGGAATACAGGGGGATGCGGGAAGATGTGCAGAGGGATGCAGGAGGACAGGGGGATGCAGAAGGAGAAGGGGATGCGGGAGGACAGAGGGATATGGGAGGACAGGGGGATGCGGGAAGATGTACAGAGGGATGTGGGAGGACAGGGGGATGCGGGAGGAGAAAGAGCAATGCTGGAGGACAGAGGGATGTGAGAAGATGTGCAGAAGGACGTGGTTTGCAGGAGGACAGAGCCCCACCAGGCCAGGGTTTCTGGTGTGGGAGCAGCGCTGCTTTCCAGCACTCTCGCTTTCCCTTGGGGTTTTTAAAATTTGTCTCAGCTCCCCAGTCTGGCTGAGAGCACAGTGTGTTGCAGAGGCAGGGCAGAAGTGAGCCAAAGGCCACCTTGAAGCCTCCACCCGTGACCTGGAGCTGCAGCTTGATCCATCATGCCACCGGCTGGGTCAATGTGCCAGGCAGAGCTGGAGAATCAGCAAGTGAGCGTGTGGCTACAGACTGGGAAAGCTGGGCCACTGCCAGGGCTCATGCAGATTCCCTGAAAACTGTGGGGTTCATAATCACTCCGGTTTCATCTGGCAGTAAATCCCAGAATCTGCATTTAGTTCCAGGAAAAAGTTTACCCTCTCCTAATGGCACAGGGCAAGGTCACCTGCTCAAAATGACGAGTCTCCCAGCCCCTCTCAGCTATCATTTGGCAACTTCCAGGTTCTGGGAGGGCAGAATATAAGTCATCCCACCATCATGGAGAAGGGCTGGAAGTCCCTCTGGTAGCAATACCCCTGGCCCATCATGGGGCCACAGGTCTCTTTGAGATAACTTGGTCTCTCAAAGCATGAAATGCTGAGCTGAAAGCAATCTTCCTTGCTAGGCAGCAATATTTTGTAGCGTGTATTTCGTTGCAGTTCTTACCACTCCCAGATACGTGTTGAAATAAATCAACCCGTAAATGCATTACTGTGGCAATATCCCTGGAAGGAAACGGGATATGGGATCTCAGCTTGGTGTAAATGAAAGTGGACATATTTGTCATTTGTTGGGCATACTTCTTAGCATAAATTTTAGCATTCCCGGGAAATATGAGTTTAGAGAAGAGGCAAACTCCTGAAAATGTTTCTCTTGTTAGCATATTTCTCAGTTTGCGTACACTGCTTGAGGCAGCTGTCCTAGGAAGGCACAGGAAGGCTGCAATATGCTTTTGTTTAGGTTTAACAGCAAGAAGAGGTAGCACTTATTGCAGTATTGCCCCTATTTTCACCTAGGTTGCTTCATCAGGTCATTGTATAAATATTTAATGCCATGGAAGAGAAGATTCATCCTTGTGAGACTCACAAGACCTGCAAAATGAGAACGCAGGAGGTGGAAGAACAGTTATCCATAGCAACCCTTGGAAACAAAGATAGAGGTGAAGACAAATACAGGCTAATTATAAATATCCATTTCTGATCTATATACAGCCTGGTAACATGTACGGTGAAATTTATTACAGGAAATAATTTATGCTTGCACAGTAGAAAAATGATATATATTTAACAGCCTTTGCATCTAATTGTCAGGCAAGTTTCTAAACAAAGCTCAAACCTGACCAATTTTTATGCTCAAAATCTCTCTCTGGTGTGATTGAACCAAGACAAAAGCAGGTACCAGAGCTCTCAAGAAAACAGTTAATTTCTTTCTAGCCGTGTAATTTTAATCTCCTACCTGTAAAACTTACATATGCTTTTCTAAAGTACATATTTGGATAGGTAATTCTAAATAGACTTAATCTGCCTTATTCACTTAGTTACTATTACACTCGCCATATAATAGCTGTAGTGTTCTTAAGGATTAGTCATAGACTAAAATAATTAGCACAGTGCTGATTAATATTAAATTTGCAAATATCTTAAAAAACAGAGCCTGACTTCACTAATGCAAAAAAAAAAATTAACTAGTTTACAAACATTTTGGATCAAAAGATAAAGGTATCTTAAAGATGACAGCTGTTATCATTACTTGAATAGAAATTAGATGACCTTCCCTAAACCATCCAGTATATACACTTCTGAGGTCCATCTAGTCTTCTGAGACTGAGTTTCATTGCAATAGCATCATTCCTCCTGCCAAAGTTGCGTCATCATGTTTGTAGTACTGCAAAACAACATGCTTTGTGTTAGTTTGCCTTGTATGTTGCAATACTGCAGCATTGCTGATGTCACAGCGGTCTGATGTCTCACGAACACACAAATTGCATAGGAGGAACCTCAGATTTATGTGGTATTGCCTCCAACAAGCTCTGCTCCTCTCCATCACTCTTACCCAACTCCAATCTAAGCCCTCATAGTACTTACAGTTCCACACTTGTTTGGCCGCTTATTGCTTAATTCAAGCAGTATGTGAGAGCTGGTATAAAAAGTGTACAGGTTGCTTTGTAGAGGTAGCTAACTCTACTCTGGTAGACTCTGGGTGTCCAGGATCAGTCAAGAGGTACGAGAAGTATTTAATACTTCTTTATGTAGGTCTCCTACCTGGAGGAAGGGATGAGTGATAAAGGTAGGTCTCTTGGAAGCGAGTGAGCAAATTTGGTAGAGGTTTCACTTTTTTTTTTTTTTTTTTTTTTTTTGTGAGGGCGATGGACCTTTTCTAGTTAGGATGGATTTTTCCCTTATCTGAAGGGGAAGAAGAATGCTTGTGCCTGATCTAAAGGAGTGTGTTGTTTCCTCTGTAATGGCTTGGATTCCTCTGTTTGTGTTATGTACGTAAAACAAAAATGATACCATTTTTAATTAAAGCAGTTGTTGGAGCGTTTTATCTAGGCTAGAGGAAAATCAGATCAGTCTGTATCTGACACAGAATGAGAACACAGTAGCTGTGCCCAGAAGATAATCTGAAGCTCCTTATAAAATAGATGGGAGAGCAGAGTGGAAGTTTACCAACAGCTGTATCAGCCCCTGAAGCAACAGCAGTAATTCTGCTTGGCAGAAGCACTATAGAGATCCACTTTGCCAGCAACTGAAGCCGTAGGAACTGAGACCGAAAAGAAAACAGCAGGAAGATGGTGGCAATCCTTGCTAGTTTTTCCAGCTCTTGAGAAACAACGACCACAGTAAACGCAGTTATAGGAAGATTTGTGTAATGGTCCACTGAACCTGGGCCTGAAGATGGCCGAAAAATCCTTTCTAAGGAGACTCGAGCAGTTGCCTGGACTATAAAAATGGATTTGGTGTAAGTGGGCCATCACTGGTATGAGGGGGTGCTGCTTTGGCAAGGAAGTGACTTGAATCTTGGTTGTAATCCAGCTCGTGATTTGCTATGGGCATCCACACCTGTGGAGGGGAGAATGAATGAAAACCTGCTGAAAGGAGCTGCACTGCACTGATGGGTCCTGTCAGTATTTTTGCTCTCTACTGCATTTATAAGGACTTTTTGAACCATACAGAGAAGATAGTGTACAGTCTGTGGGCCCAGGTTTGGGCTTCTAAAGTCCACAGTGGTATTTGTGAAATGAAATTGTAGCACTGAGCTCTACTGCACTGTAGACAGTGGCCACAAGACTTTAAAACGTCCTCTGGAGCTAGAACTAAAAAAGGCTAAGCCTTGATGTCTGAAATGGAATAAAACTGCAACAAAATGCTGCCTTGTATCCTATCTGCAATATAAGAGGCCACACAAGCATCTGTGGTCTCTCTGTCCTATGGGTTACAAGAAGAAAGGCAGCCCTTGGGGTAGAGTGGCTCTCTTCCAGGGCAGGACAACCAGGCTGCAAATCAGCACCATCTGGTGCAGTCTTGAGTGTAAAAGAGAGGGCAGGTTAGGTTTCCTTTGTTAAAGGGTCCAAGGTTCATGCCATGGAGCTTGTAATCGATGTGCAATTCTTAAAGTCCGGTCTGAATGAGTAATAAAGGTTTGCTGTCACTTTTGCTCATGGAAAACAAGTTCTGTGCTAAATGACAGTAGCCTCATATAATTCTGGAGTTTTGGAGAACTTCAGCATCGTTCCTGAAAAGGTGGTGGAAGACTGATATTAGGTTATTGACACAGAAAGCATGGCAGGTATACTGCAGACAGATTTCTGTTCTTCTGCAAGGAAAACAGACCTCTTCAGAGAGAATCTGTCCTTTTTGCAGCAGGCAGAAGCTAGACAGCGAGTTCTGATCTGTGTTCGTGATCACACTGTGGAGAACCCATGATAACTAACATTGTGTATACTCACATTTGCAGTGCAGAAATCACTTCTAGATCCCCAGTGACTCAGGAATACAGGAAAAAGCACAGATTTTCCAGTTAGTCTTGTAGCAGATGATGTAGTCCACCTACATTAGTTGCAAACTCTCACCAGGCCATACTTTTCCATGCTGATTTCCAGAATTTGAATACACCATCTTAATATGATGAATATAGTATACATGTATCTACCTCTTTGTCTTCATACATTAGAAGGGTGGTGAAAGCCTAGACCACGCTAGTATTTTAATGTGAACCTTTACAACAAGTCTTCCAATGAAGGTATGGTCATCACAACCATCTTAAAAAAAAGCAGGGTCTATCACAATCTTGCGTGTGGTGAATTTTTCTGTTTTTGCCATACATTGGCTGTTAATTAGCCACATGAATCTTCTGCTTGAGCTAAAGGGAATTTTGGATCATGTTTCAGACTTAAAGATGTTGTCAGTATGTTACTGTAAGCTTTGATATGGTGATGAACATCACTTCATAAACTGCATACCAAACTAGCATGTAGCAATCATTGACTCACCTATGGTGATAGCCTCTTCCTGTTAAACTGGTCGGATGCTGAATTCAGTGAGTGGAGACCAAGTTTTAGGGTATATCTTAGAGGCTTGGACAATTACATTCTCTCAAGTGAAGAACATAAGAGGTGCTCCTCTTACTAATCAAGTAGATGTTCTCATAAGATTTGCTGCGTACTTCCAACAATATATATATAGATTTTCTACTACATTGCTCTTCAGAAAATCATAGTTTCTAGCAGACATCTCAGGGAATATAGCAGCCAGCTGCCTGCTCAGAGATCAATCTTTGTAAGGTTGAGTGCATCCTGTACTCCAAAGCCTAAGTTTCATTGTAAAGTTTATTTTCATATGGGTGCTTTTGAATGGGGTTTCAAGGGAATATAGTTGGAAGAATGTAAATGCATTGCAATGTATCCGAACTGGATTTTTTTGTCATCAAACCAACAAACAGGGTACCAATTTCATCATGAGAATGGCCCATATTTAACTACTTTCCCCTTGGAGCTTCACTTTCAACTGACCATGCATTTGCAAACTGTGAGCTTCTGGGACCCAGTTATTCAATTCTAGGTGTTAACAATATGCCACCACCCTAGCAATATGTTTTATCTACTAAACATGTGCCTTCTCAGCAGCAAAGCTACAGCTCTGGCTTCACTTTGTGCCCCTGAAGGCACAAAGAAGCAGCCTGTCTGCTCTGGGAGAACAGCATGGAGAAGTTGGGGTTCCCAGCTAATGGGCTTAAACAGGGTCCTAGCAAGAGAAATGGTGATGGGTAGATACGAGGGTGATGGGCTGATGCAAACCATTACTAGGGAGAGTCTACCAGACAGTGCATGGAAAAGGAGGCTTTCCATGAAGTTCCTCTGCTCCAAATCAGAGCAGCTGCAGAGCCAGCTACTTTAGTATTTAATATTTCATATTTAAAACTGAGTTTAATATTTAAAACAGAGCTGGTTTGAGAGTTGCAATGAAAGGCAGCTGTGGTAGTTACTTATCTAAGCTGGAAGGAAACCAATTGGCATGAGGTTAGTCTCGCTGTGTTCGGCAGATGTTCGCTGTTATCACACAATCATCGCACATGCTGATCTGCACCTTTTAATAAGACAAGGCTATATTTATACTAAGCGTAACATTAAGACCTTAGGCAATGTCAGAAAGGCATTGTCACCTTCTAGGGAAATTAATTCATCTTCTCTAAATCCTGGCAGTATCTACGCTGAAAAGTCATTTTTCATAGTAGTTAAGGTGCCTCTTATGTGATGGGTCAATATTAATGCTCTGTTGCATGTCATGGATCCTAACATAAAGCGGGTTCTAGTAATGACTAAAATGCTTATGTTGAATTTGGTCTCAGTTCACACAAAGCAGCTGACAGGAATACTAACCGACTTAGAATCATAAAATCATAGAAGTGCTGAGGTTGGAAGGGACCTTTAAGATCATCAAGTCCAACCATTAACCTACCCTGAAAAAAACGCTTCTAAACCGTGTCCCTAAGCACCACTTCTACCCTTTTTTTAAACACCTCCAGGGATGGCAAATCCCCCCCCCCCCTGGGCAGCCTATTCCAATGTTTAATAACACTTTCGGTGAAAAATTGTTTCCTAATATCCAATCTAACCCTCCCCTGACATAACTTGAATCCATTTCCTCTCGTCCTATCTCTTTTCACCAGGGAGAAGAGGTCAGATCCCCCCACCTCTCTACAACCTCCTTTCAGGTAGCTGTAGAGGGTGGTAAGGTCTCCCCTCAGCCTCCTCTTCTCCAGGCTAAACAACCCCAGTTCCCTCAGCTGCTTCTCATAAGACTTGTCCTCCAGACCCCTCACCAGCTTTGTAGCCCTTCTCTGGACACGCTCCAACACCTCAATGTCCTTCTTGTAGTGAGGGGCCCAAAACTGAACACAGTACTCAAAGTGGGGCCTCACCAGTGCTGAGTACAGGGGGATGATCACTTCCCTAGTCCTGCTCAGCACACTATTCCTGATACAGGCCAGGATGCTGTTGGCCTTCTTGGCCACCTGGGCACACTGCTGGCTCATACTCAGCCAGCCGTCCACCAACACCCCCAGGTCCTTTTCTTCCGGGCAGCTTTTGAGCCACTCCACTCCAATCCTGTAGCGCTGCATGGGGTTATTGTGACCCATGTGCAGGACCCGGCACTTGGCCTTGTTGAACCTCATACCATTGGCCTCGGCCCATCAGTCCAGCCTGTCCAGATCCCTCTGTAGAGCCATCCTACGCTCCAGCAGATCAAGACGCCCGCCTAGCTTAGTGTCATCTGCGAACTTACTGAGGGTGCATTCGATCCCCTCATCCAGATCATTGATAAAGATATTAAAGAGAACTGGCTCCAGCACCAAGCCCTGGGGGACACCACTTGTCACTGGACACTAACTGGATTTAACCCCATTTCCCACCACTCTCTGGGCACAGCCATCCAGCCAGTTTTAGGTGACATTGGAAGCCAGACTTAGGTGACATTGGAAATGATGTTTTTGGTCCTTCGCAGATGAGGTACCAGGGATATGGGACAATTATTAGACTGAATTACTGAGTTTCTTCTTATTTCAGCTATTTGACTTAAGCATTTGGGGTGTCTTTGACATACACCTGATTTAAAGATTTCTTTGATAGTGTTTGCTCCCCAAATACTTACTCCAAAGAGGTCAGTCTCTCTTACAGTGAGAGCCTCTACTGCTAGTTGGCACAGCATTATGTTTATCCTGGATATATGAAGACCGTGATTACTGGTACCCTGACAACAACTGGCTTGCGCACAAAAGGTATTAGGGGTTGCTAAACTGTCAGAAAGAGATCTGAGAAGAGGAATCCCTGTGCTTAGCTGTCACTAACTTTGAAGTGCCTAAAAACATTTACTGGCTATATGAGATGTCCAGCAAATATTGTAGGTAGTGTCAACTTTCAGGGCAAGTCTTCCTGTGTACAGACTGCAGAGACATAAAGTAGTCTTTAATGTACATTATACTATCTCTAGCTTTAATGAAGTATTTTAATGCTGATTTTAATGATAACCACTGCTGAAATAAGATCTTGTGGTTGAGAGTCATGGACGACTGTAACAAATAATAGTGTCTTGGGTCTAATGATCTAATCTTAAACTCAATGAAATGATGAGGTTCCTTTGTCAAATAAATGTGACTTAAAAAAAAAAGAAACAGAACAAGCCAAAACTTTTTAAAAGGAACTTGCTAACAAAAGACTATTTTAAAATCTTTTGTCTCAGGACATCCTTCCTTCAAACAAGGCTGACTGCATAATAGCACTGTGAAAGGCAGATAAGATAATTGCTACTTCAGCAACAGAACAGTGGGAACGTCTGAAGCTCCTTCCTTTCTGTGATTTAGCCAGTAGCTGGAACAGAATAATTCTCTACCTTAATGTTTTTTTTGGACTCTGTTTGGCTGACTTCGGTTCTGCCAACCCTCAAAATTAATATTTGGGAGACTTCCCTCTTTTGGCCCTTAAATAAATCATTGTTTTTTTCTGTTTGTTTGTTCTGTTTTGGTTTGGGGTTTTTTTTCCCCCTCTTTTTTAACTACTTCTGATGCACTTTGAACTTAGGGACAATGACAGGTGCAGCAACACCTGCCAGATTAGAGCAGTGAACCAGGGAACCAGGACAACCACCGTTGTCAGAGTTCCCTCTCCTCAAAAACAAAAAAGCCAACTGGATTTTGAGATGGGCATTAGTGAGATACGTAGGGAGAAGGAAATATGCCAGCTGCAGTATCAAGTAGGAAAATAGATATCATAGCTCAGGAACCAGAAGTATACTTCTCTAATACTGCAGCCAGGACTACTGCCCGACTTAGGAGGAAGACATATTTTGGGTAAAGGCTCGTTCTTTCTGTGGGTTCCTATACCCATGCCAATTCTTCCTGCTGTGGGGATGGCTGAGGAACACTGTGCATATAAGGTATCCTGCACAAGTCATGGGGGGCCACCAAGCATTAGCCCAGCCTTCCTTCTGCCTTTGCGATGAGAGTGTGGTCAGGTGGTTGCTGACAATATAGTGGGATGTAAAAGTGCCCTTCCCTGTAGAGGCTGGGCACCTACACTGTAAAACACACACTCCTGTCAAATGATTTAAATAATGAGAAAAACAGTAGCAGCAGGATCAAAGCCGTGGCTTGCTTTGCTGCTAGAAGATAGGCTACAGCCACGCAGTAGCTTGAGGAAATGACCACCACGCTGAGATGCTGAGACAAAGGGGATAGAAATTTTTTTTTCTATCAAGTAAGAAAACAGCCTGCTATTTGCAGCAGTTCTTAAAGCAAATACATGCAAACACTTGCTTATCTGAACTGTGAAATGAATGCATTACAGTTAGCCTCTGAGATTCAGTACTGAGCTCTTATCAGTATTTGAGATGAAGCACATGGATCTACTAACACCAGCATGCTGAGCAGGAAGCGGTACACCTAAATGCCACCTGAGTGTCTGGGCTGTGAGCCTTCTTTTCCACTGGTTCACTAATGTTTGGGCTTTTTTTTTTTTTCCATGCACAGAGGATTGTAAACAGGAGCATGCAACTTTTTGAGCACACAGTGATTATTCATTGGTGAAAGCACACAGAAGATAGCCAGGTCTAGCATGCCCAGCATGCAAGAGAGCAGCCCAGTGCAGGGTGATATGTTCTCGTTGGCCACACAGTTTTAAGACGTGGGAAAACACCAGTCTTTGTTGCTCCTTGGAGCAGGCTAATCCTCTGTATTGCTGAGTTGCTGTCTTCTAACTACCTGATGTTTTTTTTCTCAGTTTTATAACTTGCACATTAGTGGTTTTCTCTTGAGGCCTTGAGTTAATAACTAATATGAGTCAACAATTTCACTTTTTTTTTTGTTTGTGCTTTTCTTATCTTGCCTGGCTGTCTCACTGCCTGACAACAATTTTCTTCAGTAAAGCCACACATCTTGATTAATTAATTGGATGCTGGGCTATGGGCTACTGTTTATGATCTTTGCAGAGGACACAGCATTTCAGTATGGCTATTCTCAAACTGATAATGGCTGGCGCATTAGGGACCTGGGGAATACATCTCCTAGTGAGGGAAGGTGGCTTGTGCCTGGGGAGCTGCTGAGAGATGAGTAGGGGAGGGAGGAAAGCAAGAAGATGGCCTGGGAACAGAGCCAGTAGATGAAGAAGTGCTTAAAAGGTTCCTTCTGGGTGAGGAAACAGGCAGCACCAAGAAGCGTGGCTCAGGCAATCTGTGGCTTTTGAGAGCTGTTGGGAAAAGCCTTCTTCTCCTAATGTCTCTGGTCTTGGTGTCCCCGCTGCGGGGCAGTGGTTTGGCTCTGTGGCTCGCACCAGTCACAGACGTCTCTTGCTACCTTTCTCAGCCTGGCTGTCATGAGCTCCTTCTCAGCCCCCTCCTCTTTCTGCCCTCTCCTCGCCACGTCCCCTGCTGCGCTCCAGCCAGCACTCCCCCTGCACCCACCCAAAAGCAACGCTTACGTGGGAAGAGCATCCAAAATCCAGAATGCAATTCTGGTGAAGTAGATGTAGAAAAGCAATCTGAGGACTGCTGGCTCGGTGCATCTTCTCCCACACTGCCGAGGAGGAAGTGGCACTTCTCTGCATCCCAAAATAGCATGACAACATGCGAATGCCCAAATGGCACTTTGTGCATATGTGACAGGGGTTTCTCCTTTGTCACAGGAAATATCTATGTGGGGGCCGAGTCATGCCAGTACCTGGCTAGTACGCAGGGGAAGAGCTGGGGAATCTGTGGGGACAGACGCTCACCCTGAAGAGATTGCAGGTAGCATCCATTCCTCTTCTCTGGCCCTTCTCGGCAGTTGTCCAGCCTGTCAGCCCTGCCTGGCAGTGACTTAAGTGTAAATATTTCAGTGCATTGTTGTTGGTAAGGTCTCAGTGTCCTCTGGGGTGGTGCTCAGAGGAGCTCCCTCCATCAGAAAGAGCCTTAGGTCTAACTCCTGTCATCACATGACAAGAACTACAATCTGCATCATTCACACAAACCCTAACAGCTGGGAAAACTTGTCATTTTGGCTGCTGATTTTAACTTGTTATTTGAGTGTTAGCAGAGTCCCTCTCCTCTGGAGTTCCCTCTCTGCTGTTTTTTTAAGTGTTTTTTTTTTCCTTGGATTTTTTTTTTTTCAAACTTCAAACTTTTCTCCTGTTCTACTTTGCTAAGTATTTTCTGGTTACTTACCTATGTTCCAATGACTGATGTTTCTGAAGGGGTGAAACTTTGTGCTTTCTATCTCTTTTCTAGTCAGACACTTAAATATTAATGCAATAGGTCTCCTACACTGAAATGAAGTGTAGAAGTAGGAAATTGAGATAGTTTCTTGAACTTTTATGCAAGAGTAATCGTTAACTTTGATGCCCTACCTATATGCTAGAATTAAATGAACAAAGTTCTTGCTGTGAAACTATTTTTCTTCAGTATAACAAATACTTGCCAACTGAATTGTAGCATGTGTATTTTTATAGTCGGTTAGTTTGACAGTCTGGCCAGTTTAGATGGCCCATGTGGATTAAACACAAAGTATGTTTAAAATGATGGTTTAGACAAGAAATGTCCAAATTCAGCCTTCCCATGCTATTTTAATATGGCACTCTAGTGAAAGTATATGCTGATACAGCAATATTGTATCATAAAGCTGTGAACCACTGTACTCATACAAGATAGGTAGAAGGAAGGAACGAGGCTGCTATGAGGCAGAGGTCCTCAGCTTCTCGGAGAAATTGAAAATTGACTTAGGAGTCCAGATGGAGGAGACTGTAATTTTCTTCAACAACTGAATATCACGTGGGACAGCAGGACTGTATTGCTGTCAGGGCCACGAGGGCCCCTGCAGATATGACTTGCCCTGACCAGCCTCGGCCAGGACCCCCACCCACACTCTCTGTCCATTGACACAGAAGCTCCACTGAAGCTTGGGCCCATGTGTGAGCTATGTCATGGCAGTGTGTGCTCTCAGCCAGGTCCCTAACATGCCTGAACTCTTGTTTGCATCTCCAAGACTCACCACAGACCTCATTTGTCCCCTTGCCTTTGCCTGTCACCACCCTGCCCTGCTTGGCCAGCTCAGGGACTGTGCCCTGTTGGTGAAGGCACTGCCTGCGCTGTGGTCACCCTCAGCTCCTGGCTTGACTTCCCTTCCAGAGTAGCTCTGCTCCTGCTGCTCCCTGGCAGTCAGCTCAGGTCTTCCAGAGCCTGGAACTGAGTGCCCCAGAGTCTGTTCCCCAGGCTGTGCCAGGTTCTGTCCCCAACAGCTTACCCATTGGATCCCAGGCCTGTGATAACTACATGCCCCTGTGATTCCCCCTGCTGCTCCTGGCTGACCTCCAAAGCCTGCAGGAAGCTGTGCTCAGCATGCCGAGGCAGACAGCAGCCCGTCAGGCTTCTTTCACATCCCCTGCACCCAGAGCAACCTCTGTCCCCCAGCTCCTCCAACCATTCAACTGGAATTGAGCAAGGTGTCATGGTCCTGACCAGCAGAACATTGTACACTGAGGAGTTAGTGATCCACGTAACAGCCAACCTGAACAGGTCTGTGCTTTGCTGCATGTACAGGTTGGCCTTCATGCTTGTGCTGTGCTGCACATACCCCTTGGCTGCAGGACAACCTCGGCCAGCTCACTGCCATGGCTCCCACTCCATACTGGTCATGACACCACCACTGTGTCGTTGCCCAGTGCAGCAAGAAGTTCTCATATGAACATCCTTTCTCTTTGACAGTAGAAATGATGAATAGCATTGTTTTCTTTTAAGAAAATCCCATAATAGCTTGAATGATTGTCCTGGTTTCAGCTTGGACAGAGTTAATTTTCTTTCTAGTGGCTGCTGTGTTTCAGAGGTGGTATGAAAGGAATGTCAATAATGCATATTGTTTTAGTTGTTGCCAGGTGATGTTTATATTTTTCAAGGACTGTTTTCAGCTTCTCATAGAAGCTGAGAAGAAGCCTGGACAGAATGATGGAATGGCCAATGGGGTATTCCATACCAGAGATGTCACACTCAGTATACAAAGGGGGTGGGTTAGCCACAGGGCAGGTACTCGCAATAATTGCTCGAGAAGGTACCAATCCACCCAGTGGTGAGAGTCACTTGCATCATTATTATTATTGCTATTGTTATTTTCTTTTTCTGTTCTTGTTCTATTAAACTGTCTTTACCTCAACCCACGAGGTTTTTTCTTTCCTTTCCCCTTCCTTTTCTCCCTCTTCTCCCTGCCCTTCTCGGGGAAGGGGGAGAACTGCGTGAGCGGCTGTGTGGTCCTTCCTGCTGGCTGGAGTTAAATCATGACAATGATCAAATTGGTGTAACCTTTCCCACAGACAGGGTCTGCAGTGTGCTGCGCGTGGATCAGAGGCCCATTTGATGCTGCATGACTTGGGGTTCCCAGTTTCTAAGTGGACGTAAGATTATCTATACTAGTCTATCTTTCTTTATAGTGTTTGATTTAATGAATAGGATTTTATATGACACTTCACAGAGTTTGGGTGACTTTCTTAGTGGTATCATCCTGGTGCAAAACATAAGGGTACAGCAATTTATTAGTCAGAGGCAGCTAATCTTTGCTGCCTACTCAGGGACCCACTCAACAGATACCAGCTGCTCAGCATTGGCGATCACTGCTCCAGAGAGGAGTGTACCTGGACCTTTGGAGGAGCCCTGCCATGTCCTTCCTTACTGTCTTCAGAGGAGTCCACAGAGGTAGGTGTCCTCCAGCCTCACTCCTCATCCCAGAGAGAAAGAAGGGCCACTGCTTGTAGAAACTCTACCTCCCCATTGCCCACGCACTGCCCCATTGACACGATGACAGGAAAGGAGGTGCCTTTTGGGCACATCTATGCCTTGTTGCTCTCTGAGTTAGCAGAGTAGCTCAAGGACAGTCTGGCACGTGGGCTCATCCATCCCCTTGCCTCCCTTGCTGGGGCCTCTATGCTTTTCTTCTCAAGAAGGATGGGGTCTTCGTTCCTGTGCAGCTTGCTAGTCTATAGTGTTAGACCCAATTAAATAGCTTTGCAAGTAAACTGATTTTTGGATAGTTTTAAAGGTATCAGCCTGTAAGATTTTGGGGAGAAAACAATATTTTATTGAATTTCTGGTTTGAGCAGCCTAAGAGGCAAACCTTCCTCATACAAGCCTTTTCTTTTATTAAAGGTTCATCTTATTTGTAAGATGCTGCCTCAGTATCTGTTTTTGAGCATCTAAGCACACTATGAAGTGACAAGGAGAGGGGCCCAAGCTGCAGTGTCAGCATGGGAAGGAGGGAGAGATGATGCTTGCTAAGTTTTGATGGAGTATAAACATGGAAGATTGAAGGGCGGTGAAAAAGATGATGGCTGGCTTGTCAACAGTAAGGAAAGGAAAGGATTGTGAGCAGCAAAAAGGAGATTGCCAACCGCAAAAGAAGTGAGACTCAAAACCAGAGAGAAAATGGATAAATCAGCATATGGTGATGAGAGAGGGTGATACTGAGATTAAAAATTGTGCGCCACCCAGAGGTAGCAGAAGTTGGCCTCAAGAGAAAAGGTGTCACAGGGAATAGGCTGATCACTCTCACAGGGTGGAACGAATAAGGTTCGGGGGTTTTTTAATTAAAGTTTTTGCCAGGTACAAAATTGGGACAACAAAACGTCATCCAATCACTGCACACAAATAAAATTTCGTGGTACTGGGCAACTTCATTTTTAAAGGTCATGGCATTCTGATTCTCATATCCTGCATTTCAGTTAACTAATAGACAGTGCCTCTTTTATTACCTTTTCTTAAAAATAAGGGAGGTAAGCATGTGCATTAGAATAAACTGGTTCAGATTTTAATGTCTAAAATGGATTGAGGAACTAAACAGGTATGTAATGGCAGCATAGAAAATTCTAGCACATGAAATTTCTAAATAAATCATTGCTTCAGCAAGACGAAAACATTTACTAGCCTCAGATTTAGTTGTTTCTGGGTGCTGATCTGTGTCTATGATTCCAAGACATCTAAACTTACCTTCAGCTTAGCTGGGTATGTATTTAAATAGCTGGTTGAACTGGGATCACTCTGCTTTTCCCCATTTCTGTGCCATACCCTTCTCTAACAGCGTTGATATGCTTGGAAAGACTAGAGTAAAACAATGTTGTTATCATAAGCCTATCCCCTTTGAAAGAGAGAGAGATTAGAGTTTTCATCTGACACTCCCCTCATGAAAAAGTGACTGGTGAAATAGCGGGGTAAATTTTGTGCAATGCTTTCTCTTTTCGGCGGCCCTTATTTTTGTTGCTCACCGTGCACGTTCCTCCCACAACGTGGAGCTCTCTCACCAGGGAAATGGGAGGATGGGCTGGTAAACCTGGAACTTGTACCAAAGAGCAGCACTATGCTAAATTCTTGGCCAGTAGGCCATCATTTTGGAAGGAAGGATGGAAGAGGGGAGTGTGAGTGTTATATCTAACACCCTGTTCTAATGCCTTAAACGATTTTCTATTCACTTAGTAAATGAAATGAAATCTAATGTTTAAGATGAGGAATCGGTGGCAAACCATCAGGTGAATACTTCCAGCTCTCAAGGTAGTCGCAGCCCTTCATTCCCAAGGTCCCCTTCCCCTCCTTCCCCAGCACTGAACTGGATTTTTATAAACTATGGCTCACTCAAGCAGCTCAAAGACACAGGCAGCTCTTGCAAAATATGCAAAAAATAGGTTCTTAAGTGCATATCTAAAAGGAACACTTTATGCTTCTTTCATAGAGAGAATTCATTTAAAATCCTTCAGAGCTAAGGCAAGAGCTAACCTCAAACCCTGACAAATCTCATTTGTAAGCCATTTCAGAATAGGTTATTTAGGCCAGCGGCTGTCTATGTACTACATGGTTTACTGTGCATGTCGAGACTGATTACACCAGCTTGTAGGTTTCCTCCCCTCCTTTATGGCAAAGGAGGGTAAAGGTGTCTGAAAGATTTTGGCCTTTGTACAAGTCTTGATATATTTTAACCTTGCGCTACGTTGGCTACAAAAATGGAGAAAGCCGGTATGAGTATGAAGTGGTTTCCCCGTGACAGAATTATTTTTAACTCGCCTATGCTTCAACGTGGAAATATTGCGTGTTGTACACCTTATGAGAAAGTCATGTCAGTGGGCAGCAGGAAGAAAAGCTGCCTGTTTACCTCCTGCCCAGCTGCTGAGCTTCCATCATGCTGGAACCTCGTGGCAGGGAGGCAGGAGGGACCACGGCTTCTGTGGAAGGACCAGCAGAAGGGACTTGCTGGCAAAGCGGGGAGGAAGGGAGTCAGCAAGAGGGGAGCAAGCATGAAGAAGGGAGAGAAACTCTGGTCAAAACAGGGAGCCCGTCTCTGCGGAAGGCAGGCTCATGGCCATGCTTCAGAGGTCACGTAAAAGAGAGTTTCATATACTCTTCTCTGTGTTGCTTTGTGCTTGGTTAGCACAAAAACCAACTGTGAGGTGCTTTAGACCTCAGAGAAATGAGAGGGAAGGGCACTGTTCAAAGGCCACATTTTCAGGTCTTTTTAATATGGCTTACCCAGCAGATCTGAGGCTTCCTTGTTTATAGTTGTCTTGCTCCACTACAAAACACAAGATTCGCACAGAAGCCCTTCGGCATGTTTACTTCAGGAGAAAGGGAGGAAGGAGGGCAATCCAGCACTGCCAGTTGGCTGACTCATGGTCTTCTGAGCCGTTGAAAAAGCTTTGGCCTCCAGATGGGCTGTGCATGGTCCTACAGGCATGACATTCAACGTTCTTAATCCTGTGAATCTCCATACCAAAACTCAATGCTACTTGTACCCACCCTTTTATTTTAAGGGTTGCCATTTCTATGAAGGTAGTGGAGCCTACAGCTTGTTATTTACATTGCACGCACACTAAGGCCGTCATAAGTTAGGTATTTTATATTCAGCCACCTCACTAATGCTTAAATCAACAAGATTTATTCAAAGGATTTCTCATTCACTGGAAGGTGTAATGGTGAAAATACAGTATTGCAAACATTGTTGAAGTTCAGATGTGACATAAACCCTCAGATGTATCTGTGAGAAGGGAAAAGGTCTGGAGGAGAACAAAGGACCTACTTGTTCCTCTACTAAAAGAGCTTCAGGGCTTTACAGCGCCTGCTGCCCCCTGGGGCTTTTGCTCTGTTTCAAGGAAAGGCTGGGTAGGCTGTCACTCTTAACTGGTACTTTTGTGAGTAATCTTCATGAAAACAGAGAATACTGTTCCTAATTCTACCCCTCACTGTGTGTAAGTGCTCGCTAATGTGCAAGATGCTTGTGGTCTAGTCTGCACTAAAAAAATAATCAGCTATGCAATCTTTCATGCAGTTGTTAAGATGCGTGGTAGGGAAACACTTTTCACTTTCTTGTAAATTTGAATGATGCACTTCAGCTCAAACTTCTCACTCTTGGTCTCAACACAAGGGAGACTGAGTTAAAGTTAGGGATTTTGATACAGATTCCTGTACTGAGAATTTAACCATATGCAATATTACTGTGATGCCATCTCTCCCTTAAAGAAAACTTAACAGAAGACCTCTATTGTTACTGAGTTAAGGCTGAAAATATTAATGCATCAGACACTGAGACAGAAGCAAATACTCATGCTTCCTTTTAGCAATAACCTATATGCAAATACATGTATGGTCTGTTATCCTAAAGCCTAAGGGGAAAAGATTTAAGGACAGGAAGCATCAAATGGGAA
Source organism: Charadrius vociferus (assembly GCF_000708025.1). Lineage (NCBI taxonomy): Eukaryota > Metazoa > Chordata > Aves > Charadriiformes > Charadriidae > Charadrius > Charadrius vociferus. Next base: position 659,776 of record NW_009647750.1, on the reverse strand, counting down.
TTCCCACTTGTCCAGGTTCCCCTCAAGCCCCTTCCTGAAGTCCAGACCACAGGCAGCAGGAAGGAGATGGGAAGCTAAAGGCAGGCAGGATTAGATGATAATTAATCACCCCCTCACTGCTCAAGGATCCTTTGCTGCCAGTAAATGTCGAAGCTGAATTCTTTTCTGGAGTGCTTGCTTGCTTATTGAGGAGCAGGACTTGCAGGAGGTTTGCTTTTAGTAAATGAGCGGATGCTGCTGAGGAAAACGGACGTGCTTTTGAGTGGTGAGGTCTATCTACAGCGGGAGCTAAAACAGCACAGGCTGGTGAGTCCCTGACAGCACTATGGGGGGCAACTGCGCTGCCTAGAAGGGCAGCTGCTTATGGCGCTTGCTGCTTCTTACTGGAAAGTAGAGACAGCATATGTCTCTAATAGCCCTTTCCTCCCTTGGAATAATAAAGCTTGAGGATAATCCCTGTTAGTGCAGGCAGGAGTCCTTTCTTTCATCCAGTTCCTGTGAAATTTTTGTACGAGTAGTTGACTTGGAAATGAGGCCTAGCTGGATCTGAGGCATGAAGAAAAAGAGAGAAATGCTGGTTCCACTTGTATAATTCTTTTTTTTTTTTTCTTTTTCCCTCAAATTCCAACTACAAACAGAAGTTGATTTTTTTTTTTCTTTAATAATTGTCTTCTGTTTTGGACTGGAAAAGGAGCTGGTAGTCTCTGAAAGCACAGAGGTAAAAATTAACTCATACAACAATTTTAATAAGACTAATGCTGACAGAGGCGCCAAATAATTTGTTTTTCTGCTCACAGTGGTATCCTACATATAAATCAATAATTACATTTCTTGGCTCAGCCTCTAGTGTGATGAAGTAGGAGCAGTACCTGATGCTGGTGAAGATGCGCTGCATTATGGCAACAACTGTCAAGCCAAGGACCGTGAGCTGTGAACGAGAGGTGCCCAGAGCAGCAGCTGGGCTGGGATGAACGTAGGCTATGTGCTACTTTCTGCTCTGATCCCTCCTAAAAGGCGAGGCTAAACCTGTTACCTTCCTCAAGTCGGGAGAACGAGGTGCCTTCCCTTTCTGAGACACCCTCTGGGAAAAAAAGGTTGGCCAGTCAGCCACCTCAGAGTGGTTTTGGGGAAAATGTTTGCCAATATTAAAGACATGTTATGCTGCCAGCCAGCCAGAGGAGCAGCAGGCGAGAAGATCTCGAGCTTTTTCGGCTTTCATACCAAAAGTGGATCCCACCATCTCCCAGTTCAGAGGCTCAACACAATTTTGATAGCAATTAAGAATACTTCATCCACTATAAAATATGACTTTAGGCTGAGGCTAACAAACATTAGGACAATGTTCAATGTGAATTTTGCAATTATAAATGGCTGTTGTTTTTTTTTTTTTTTTATTAACTATTAAAGGCTGTTTCAGGAATAGCTGCAATTATGAGACCAGGAAAAGATGAACAATAGCTAGATTTAAACTCAGAGCGCACTCAGCTCTCAAAACAGTCCTAAATGAATACATATTTCTGAAAAGCATGATAGAAAAATAAAAGCAGAAGAACACGATGGGATATGAGTTAAACTCATTTCCTTAGAGAGTACAGCTGATACTGACATTGGTCCAGAAATGTAGTTTAAAGAGGCTGCACGAAATATTAAGAAATAAATCAGTCTGAAGCATAAATGCGTGGGTGTTTTGATAAAGTGGAAGGGATTCTGGAAGGATGATGGGCAGAGGAAATAGGCTGAGCTTCTGACACTATGAAGAAAAATTTAAACCTATTTTCCATTGTGATTAAGGGTGCAAATCTAAGTCATATTGGACAACAGGTGTGGATAACTCTATTAGCCCTGTCTCTATTCAGTAGGTAAGGTAGTTTCCTGCTATGCTGCGGATGAGGGGCTAGTGCAGCAGCATCACTTCCATCTTCTCTGGCATGAAGAAGAAAAAACTCTTATAAGTTACCCCCAGATCTTTTCACCACACTACACAAGCCTTTTATCCTTGTGTAATAAGTTTATAATATGTGTTCAGAACTTCAGGGCTAAAGGCTTAAACTGCAGTCCTTCAACTACATAGAGCCTATCTGAGCAGTTCCATCCACCAGCAGTCTGTGTCCCATCATGTTGTATGCCCTCTCCAGTGCTCCTCTGGCCTCATGGTATCATTAAAATCCCTGCTCTTACCTTTCAGGAGTCAAAGGATATGGAATTAGGCTGTCTTCCTTTCCATGGACACTTCGGAATCAGCAGGTCTAAGTAACTTCCCACAGAGATATTTCAGATAATCTCTGCACTGCTTATGCTAATAAATATGGGAATACTGTGGAAATTAAAGAAAAATGGGGTGTTGATGTTGGTCCAGCCTTAGGACATCTCACCTACCCTTTTTGGATAATTAGGTTTGTTGGATTGACATTGATCGTAGGCAAAATAACAGGGGAAAAACTGATATAGCATTACACTACAAAAGAGAAGGAAGGGATCAATGAAAGGAGGTTTGGAAAGCTTCCTTGTTAAGCAAAACAGATCTTTGTCTTTGCTGAGATGACAAATTTTATAAAAGTAATTGTATATGTTTAATAGACATAACTTTCTTAAGACATTAGACTTCATTTTGACTGGAAATTAGTTTTGTACAGCATTAGGCAAGTACATATCAGATGAAATAATTGGGGTGTAACTGAGCGATACCAAGATCACAAATATACAGTAATATAACTGCCATTGTGGAATCACTGAATAGACATGCTCCACTGGGGCTCTGCACTGCTCCCAACCCACAGATGATGAAACCTGCAGATGACACAGGGGCAGGAAGAGTGCCCCACTCTCATCATTTAGAGAAACCTGCACTGTCACATAATCCGGTGTCATGGTTTCAGCTGGGATGGAGTTAACTTTCTCACTAGCAGCTGGTGTGGAGCTATGTTTTGGATTCAGGGTGAGAGCAGTGTTGATAGTGCACTGATGTTTTTGGTTGTTGCTAAGCCCTCAAGGCCTTTTCTGCTCCTCACACTGCCCCACCAGTGAGCAGGCTCAGAGTGCACAAAAAGTTGGGAGGAGACACAGCCGGGACAGCTGACCCTGACTGATCAAAGGGATATTCCACAACATGTGATGTCATGCTCAGTATATAAAGCTGGGGGAAGAAGAAGGAAGGGGGGACATTTGGAGTGATGGTGTTTTTCTTCCCAAGTAACTGTTACGTGTGATGGAGCCCTGCTTTCCTGGAGATGGCTGAACACCTAACTGCCCATGGGAAGCAGTGGATGAATTCCTTGGTTTGCTTTGCTTGCGTGCGCAGCTTTTGCTATACTTATTAAACTGTCTTTATCTCAGCCCATGAGTTTTTTTCTCACTTCTACTCTTCCGCGCTCCCCCATTTAAACTGGCAGGCGTAAGCGAGCAGCTGCATGGTCCTAGTTGCTGGCTGGGGTTAAACCACAGCCACTTGCAGAAGCGGGGTGGGAGCTAAGGAAGAAGAGGAAGGGGGTGTATCCTCAAAAGCAGTTTGCTGTGAATAGGATTAGGCACATTATTGGACAAGCACCTGAATGTGCAACTTGATATGCCAGAGCAAAGAGGACTTATGAAGTCGGTAACATGACACATAATAGGATGATGTACTATATATAGCATACTGAAATAGTATGTGTGGTTCTGCTCATAATGTTTTAAAAGCATATTGAAAAGCTAGTGATGTAGAAAAAGCTTGTAAATTATTTGAGAGATAAAAGAAAATGTCTGAGAGTGAGCAACTTCAAGAACTTGGTTTACATCTCAACAAGCAATCAAAGGAGGATGTGATCAAAACTTATAATCCCTTCCTTCATGGTGAGGGGGTATTGATGTTCAGTGGAAAGAGTCACAAGAATGAGTAGTTATTAGTTAGAAAGGGGTATATTTCTCTGATTTTGTTTAGCAGTGATGATGACCTGCTGGAGCATACTCCCAGAAGATCTCGTCAGGGAGCACCAACCATAAGCTGCCCAGTAAAGGAAGGGAAGCTGAGTGTGACAGCAGGGCAGGTAGGAGCAGTGGCCTCACTGGCAAGGGGTGCAGTCCCATAGTAGGATGAGTGTAACCAAGTTCATCCAACAGTACAGATCATTGGACAAGTCCATAGTGGTGAGTCAGGTCTGAGGTCAAGCCTGAAAGTCAAGACAGCAAGTCAGAGTCTGGATCATCTGGGTACATGCCAGGCATGGTGGAGTTGCCATGTAGCTTAGGCAGAGACCAAGGGCAAAAGTCTCATTTTAAAAGCACCTCTTGAGAGAAGAGGGGTGACCCACCACCAAGGCTTCTTACAGTTCTGATTCAAGGCTGGACAGCTGCACTACAGATCAGCCTGGAGCCCAAGCAGCCAAATTCCCGGGAGCTGGGGGAGGATACAGTTGGTCCCCTGATAAACCTTTGCCTCTTCATTATTTCACATCTAGGCTGGGTACGTATTTTATGCCATCTTTACTTGATCCCAAAAGCATACATTTTTACAGCTTATGCAATACTGAAAAATAGACTGGATGATGTAATAATTCTGAAATTAAGGTCTACAATTGTATGCATGAACAAGTTGTAGAAGTTACGTTCATTTAAGATGTGGACAGTGATAATGCAACACTGTGGGAGTTGATCAGAAAACATTTAGTGAAGAAGAACCCTTGTATGTGGCCAGCTTTTCTTATTCACCTGTGCAAGTGGGTAGTACAGTAATTAAAGCCAATTTCCTTTTCTTGGTCCTTAATTGCACTGAAGTATTTTAATTCATATCCAGTCAGAATCTGCAATGTTAGGCTTTTCTGGTTTTAAGGCCAGTAGTTCACTGCCATCTGTTGGTTCATGTTATTCCCTCCTGCTCCACCATTTTCAGTAGCTTTGTTCTAATGGACTACAGCACCCAAGTCACTCGATCCCACCTCCCAGTATTCTGGTCGCCTCACGGCTGCCTTGAAATGCTGGCAAGTGTCTCCCTTCTGCCTCTGCTGCAGAGAAGCCCACTGCCCCCAGAACCTCTCCCACTGTGCGAATGAACGATCATACCCCCAGAGCGTGTGTCTTCCAGGACGCTCTCACGCAGCCTTTACTCAGCCCGTTGGCCATACGCCAGGCCATTGGGTCTTGGCTCTTCACAGACTCGGCTGCATCATGAGACACGGTCTCTGAGCCAGTCCACCATCCCTTAAATTATGTAAACAGGTCTTGGACAAAGAGGCAAAAGTGGTGGTACTTGAATTCCAGGAAACATATGGCTGTGTCCCTTTCTAATAAAAAAACCACAAGGTGAGCATTTCAGCTGCTCTTTTTGCATGGAGAGGCAGAAGACCTCTTGCACAAAAAAGACATCATTGAATCAACCACTTAAATGGGGTTCTAGTCACCATACCACTTGCCTGCTTGAAGCTAAGGAATGCCTTTGTGATTATAGTAGAAATATCCTGTTTTCATCATGACAGGAGGTCCCTCGGGTATTTATCAGGCCTTTTGCAATGTATATTTATTTAGTGCATTTTTTTAACTGCTGCAGTGTAATGCCACCTCTAAATACATGGGTAAAGTACTGGAAACAGGAATCTAATTATCTGTAAGGCGCCCAGCCAGTGCTGCAGCTCCTAAAATCTTTCTTCTGTCCAGTAATGGTAGGGCGGGTAAAAATCACCCTCTCCTGTCCTTGATCTCCACAATGTCCTGGGTATGGTGAAGTGGACGAGTTCCAAAAAACGCAAAGCTGATAACCCTAATTGTTGTACAGTTTCAAATGCAACGGTTGCATAAATTTCTGGCTCTTCTCCCAGGCATTGATCCTTTCCTCCAATAAACCTCTTCTAGAACAGGAGAGGGTTTTTTCAAGTTCATCGAGATCATCTGAGATTTTCCTTGCAATATTTTTACACACTGAGATAACAGGGTTTGCTTAAAACTTTTAGCAGTCCAGATGTGGTCTCAGCTTTGGCCATCTGGTTGCTGCAACTCAGAAATTTTTAATTGATTTTTGTCAAAGTACTCTGGAGGTCATTCATCTGCTTATGCAGTATACTGTAAATCCTGGTGAATATTTTTAGCAATCTAAGTAATTTATGAGAGGTTCTGTTCAAAATATGTGACAATAAAATTGTTCCAGACTTAGCTGTGACACAGCAGTGCAGCAGGACAGCAAATGTTTGCAGAGTTCGAATGATGTGACTTGTGAAGGCAGAGCCCATAACATCTCACCCAAGTGGATAATGGTCAAACAGACTGCTATCAACCTGCTTTTCCTTCAGAAGTTTTGGCCTGTGCTGTTTAGTTCCAATATTCAATTTTATTTTAGTGCTGTTCTGATGATCACTGTACTGGGGACTGGTCTTCTGTACTTTCCTTAAACTTGTTGGTTAAGTAAACCTTGTTGGTTATTACATGCTGTCATGTAACACATTGGCTTTTGAATGTATTTCAAAGTAAAAGATTACGTTAATGTTCATAACACAAATTGGAAGGGAAGTCGGGAATATAAATTTAGTTCAGAATTGCACCAAAGTGAAAAAAGAAATCAAACAAAACCTGGCTGATATAATATTATTGAAGTCCACAACAAATTACTGTACATTATAGTGATGAAAATAGTAAAGCTTGTGTTGTCTGTATGGCACGCTAATAGTCTTGAGTGAAACACAGAAAATCAGGACTGCTCAAGTGTTATAATCTTTAACTCAGAGGATGAATTCTGTTAAGTTCTTAAGATGGCTCTGCAAGATGCTTTCACTATAAGTGGCACTGATCAGTGAAAAAATGGATCGGTTGTTACTTTATTTACCAGCTGGGTTGTTAACGGAGACTAGCTACACCATTTGTCATTTCTTTTCATGTCCAGGATGTGTGTGTCAAGGAAATACATGGGGTGCTGCCGACAGCTAAATTTGAATGTAATATTTGCATAGCAGGCAAAAATGTCTTACAGTGCAAAATCGTATTTACTCTGTATCACCAGCACAGTTCTGAAACAAGACTCTGAAAAGCTAAACAGCAGAGCTGAATTAATACATGCAAAGTCATTTTCATTGGCAGAGTTACTTGTTTTGTACTTTTTTCATTCTTCTTCCTCTTTACTTTGTTGTAGTAATATTTTAGACATACTAAAATTAGTGACGTGTTAATTTTTATTGCAGTTACATGATGAACATTTAATGCTTTAAGGGTCAAACTCCTAACTTAATTTAGCTCACTAGCAGCCCTTTCCAGCTAAACTAATATAACAAGACTGCCATATAGATTTAATATCAGGCACTATATGCCAGTGGAGTAGGGCAAAGCATAACTTACAGTCTATCCAAATTGTCTTTATGATCACTGTAATATAAAATACATCCAATTTACCAAAATGTAGTCTAGTGATACAAAAGCAGCTGTAAAAGAACTGGGACTAAAATGATTTCCTTTTTGTATTAGAGCAGTGAAATATTAAGGCTATATCAATGCCCTCATTGCTACTAAAATGCCACTTGACCAGAGTCAGCAGTCAGCAAGCCTTGGTTACGTGCAGAGGAACCAGTGATGTTAGCTCCTGAAATCATCAATGTGTTAGCTACTGAAGTGATAGCTGTTTGTATGAATGCAAGTCTGCAGAACTTCTGCCTGTATGTAGTTTTGACCACTCGAAGTATCACCTGTGAAGCCACTTCCGACACTTAGTTGGAGGTCTGTTTGTTGCTGATCTTATAAAGAGCTAAGGGGTTGGCTAATTTTGGCTCCACTGGCCTCTGTCAGCGAAGCCAACCTGCAGCTAACACAGCGTGTGACTCTTCCACAGAGCAGCAAAGGATGCTAAAATGTAAAATATGTTTATGCAAAATGTTGAAGATAATTAAACCTTAGACTAATTTCTGAGTACGTGAAAAATCTGCCAGAATACATACAGCCATGTATATGCGGCATCTCCTACTTTACCATACTTAGTATAGGCAGAGGATTGACATAATAGTGAGGATGTTACTTCAGTATTGTCTCTAATTCTCCAGACAATCTGTAAAAGGTGAAAAATTAGGGCATGAGTTGGTTGACGTGCAGCAACATTTCCATGGGCAGGCCTTTTTAGCTCTTCCCTTTTGTTTCCAATTCAATTTGCCTTCACTGTATGATAGACAAGTTTTATCTCGTCTACTCTGATCTGTGCGTTAAAAGGTGGAGGAATGCCCTGAACTATGTTGTCCTGGTTCCGGCAGAGATGGGGTTAATTTCCCCAAGGAGCCGGCAGGGGGCAGGTATTCCATCCCACCTGACCCATGCCCGGCATATAAGAAGCGCTAGCCAGGGAGAGGAGAGCAGTTGCCACTTGAGGGTGGGCTGTGGCAGTGCGGTCAGTGCGCTGTGGTACTGTAATCGTGTCTTTATATCCCTTTATCAGTGTTATTGTTTTGTTTTCATCTTCCCTTTTGCTGTTCTGTTAAATTGCACTATTTCAGCTCATGAGTTTTGCCTTTTTTCTGTTGATTTTCCCCACGGCTGTGGGAGTTGAGCGAGCGGCTGCGTGGTTCTTTGTTGTTGGCCTCAGCCAAACCATGACATATGTAAAAGTACGTAAAAGGACCTAAAGGGCTTTTTGGACTGTGGTCTGAATAACTCCTGTATCTGGTACCCAAAAGGAAAGATAGAAGCAAATTACTGCAAATTTTTGCAAGGCTTTTGACACCGTTTCCCACAGCATTTTCCTGGAGAAATTGGCTGCTCATGGCCTGGACAGGTGTACTCTTCGCAACAACCCCATGCAGCGCTACAGGATTGGGGTGGAATGGCTCAAAAGCTGCCCGGAAGAAAAGGACCTGGGGGTGTTGGTGGACGGCCGGCTGAGTATGAGCCAGCAGTGTGCCCAGGTGGCCAAGAAGGCCAACAGCATCCTGGCCTGTATCAGGACTAGTGTGCTGAGCAGGACTAGGGAAGTGATCATCCCCCTGTACTCAGCACTGGTGAGGCCCCACTTTGAGTACTGTGTTCAGTTTTGGGCCCCTCACTACAAGAAGGACATTGAGGTGTTGGAGCGTGTCCAGAGAAGGGCTACAAAGCTGGTGAGGGGTCTGGAGGACAAGTCTTATGAGAAGCAGCTGAGGGAACTGGGGTTGTTTAGCCTGGAGAAGAGGAGGCTGAGGGGAGACCTTACCACCCTCTACAGCTACCTGAAAGGAGGTTGTAGAGAGGTGGGGGGATCTGACCTCTTCTCCCTGGTGAAAAGAGATAGGACGAGAGGAAATGGATTCAAGTTACGTCAGGGGAGGTTTAGATTGGATATTAGGAAACATTTTTTCACCGAAAGTGTTATTAAACATTGGAATAGGCTGCCCAGGGAGGTGGTGGATTTGCCATCCCTGGAGGTGTTTAAAAAAAGGGTAGAAGTGGTGCTTAGGGACACGGTTTAGAAGCGTTTTTTTCAGGGTAGGTTAATGGTTGGACTTGATGATCTTAAAGGTCCCTTCCAACCTCAGCACTTCTATGATTCTACTATTGATTAACCAGCTAATCAATAATGAAAATAGACATCAGACACTTTTGTTTGTGCAGCCTCCTTTTGTATTCGAAGACTGAATGAAGTACAAAAGCAGGAAGACGGCAGAGAGCAATCTGCTCTAACGCCCCCATCCCGCATGGTTTCACAACAGGGTTAAATGTCAGAATGTGCTAACGTAACTTGTAAAACGGAGGTTTCTGGAGCTTCTTCTCAGTGCTGGAGAGTCAGCGTTAGAAAAGAATCTCACTGTAGAACAGTCTTCGCTAAAAGTACCTCGTAGTGAAACTCGTGTCAGGTCTGAGAAAAATTATACCTGTGGCTACAGGCTTAAAGGATGTGCTTTTTCCCTAGCAGGTTCCCAAGTGGAGGGAGTAACTGTTTTGTTAAAGATATTGTCATCCTATATTTTGGAATTACTTTTTTACTTGCTTGTTTTTTATGTACATGTGAAATACTTTATCCTAGCTTGTTATTTTACTGTTGTACAATGAAAATTTAATATGACAAGAAGCATTGCATTTGTATTGGTATTTTTTCTGTGCTGGCTTAGATTAATACAATTTGTTTAAACTTGGGTAGCAACATTCTATGCTGGAAAACTATTCCGATACTTCAAGAAAGTTGTAGTGACAATTCTGAACCAGCATGTTCTGAACAGAGAATTCTACCGTCAAAACAACACATAAAATGCAAACTGAATCCAGTTTGCAATTTCCTGGGAGTAAGCCAGCGCTAATATAACGTAACAGGATTAACATAACTGGAGTGAGTGGGGTGAACTTATTATCAGAATTGATTTTAGAAATGAGATCAGAGTCCTGTGACTTTTCCTTCCTATTAAAAAACAAAAAGGTTGCATATTTTTCTTAAATTCATGGAAAGAGCCAAGACAAGATTTTACTCTCAGCACCATCAGTGTAAGTCCATTTTTCAGCCTTATTATCTTGCTGTAGAATTTATTTCATTCTCTTTACCGTGTAGAGAGTGGAGAGATGCCTGTATTATGAGTGCAATTCCTCTGTCCTGCTTTAGGGTGCAGTGAGTTGCATTTGAGGTGCCTATCCCTCATCACTGGCACTAGAAGTAGTCCAAAGGACAAGCTTAGAATGGATGATACTAGCCAAAATGAATCCCGCCTGTATTTTACAACAGGGTAAGTGGGAGGAGAATTGAGGATCACTGATTACAATAAAAATAGTATGTTTCTAGAGGATTATTTCTGTTATTTTTGTATTTTAGATGTATAAAGCTGGTGATACCCCTTCAATTACATCTAGTTTATGTCACTGTAAATCAGTTATATCTGATTTACTCTACATCAAACTTTGTGTCTGCAGTTGTTTTACCCAGGAAAGACATAAACACAGCTGCAGATTTCAAATGAGATTGGAGCTGTCTGTCCTCAAAAGAGGAAGGAAGCTTTTATGATTTGCGTAACTCGTAAAAGTAAAGGGATCTTTTTATTTATCAAATGTTGTTCATTAATAACATATTAATACACAACTTCATTAACATCAGCCTCGGAACTAGTTCATTATAAATGTAGCAGGCTGTAAAACTAGATTTACCTCTTGGCTCTGGTTTCAAATGTATATTAGCTTCAAAGCCAGCTCAGATTTTCTCAGCTCCTCTTTGGGCTATGTTAATAAACAACAGTTTCGGAGAGAGAAGAGGATCAACAAGCAACTGAAAAGAATTTAAAATGCCATCAGTGATCAAGAGGGCTGATGGTGATAAAGGCTAAAAACTTAAAAAACATTGCTGTCTCAAATGTATTATGTTGAAAGTTAAGAGTCCATCTGGGACAGAAGTAGGAGTAGGAATCCATGTGGTGGTGGAGGAAGACACACATTTAGTGTTTTGAAATGTGTGCGCATACAGATCCAAATGTGCACACAATTACTAGGAACCATTGTGTGAGAGGCAGGGATCCTGTAGAAGAAAGACCTTGAACTTCTTTGTGATAAAGCTGGAGCCTTACCACCACAGCACAGACATCACAGCTTTCTATGGAAAGCTGTGGACCAGTCAGTCAACCTTATGGCAAAGGTTTCATAAACGTTTGTTAAAATATTATATACTGTCTGTAAATGGAGCAGTAATTTGAAATTGGTATGGAAGAGAAGATTCATAGCAGCTTATTTCCCAATGTTGCAATTTCCCAGGCTCTAATTTTCTTCAAGGGATTATGAACGGGATAAGATGAAAAAGACATTCAAGGTCTAATTTTTCAAAAATACCAATAACTGATATGTTGAAATGACATGGCATAGAGACAAATCTGTGATCTGGTTGAGAGCTGAAACAAAACTACAGCGCTGAAGAAAGCATTAAAAGACGGGTGCAACTGCTATATAGTATTTAGTGGTGTTAATACTGTTGTACTGAAAGCAGGAAAGATGACAGGTGTGAATGCTGTTGGTTGCAACAGTTTATTGTGCTTGCATACCGCAAAATCAACAGAAGACTAGTGCCGGAACAAGCTGAAGCACACATTGTCTTGGTAGATTGTTTTCTTTCCTGTTTGAACTAATTACTTCATTTCAGATCACTAACATTGTTGGCATTTCCTCCCCAAACTTTAAGGATGCAATACACATTAGCATATCTGAAAAAACATGCGATTCTGCCTTGAGGATAAAACGGTTTCTGAAATTGCAGTAAATGGGGTGGGGATTGGCAAAACAGAGATGCAAAGAACTCTGTTTATAAATGGGCATGTTGGAGAAACACAGCAGACACTCTCCACAACTGGTTTTACACATTTGTGGAAAGGGAGCTGTGGACAGTTGCCTGATTCATAAGCCAAGTAGACTGATGGTGTTTCGGGCTGGTATTCATTTTGCATATTAAGGACAGACCTAACAATTTGTCTTGACTCCCTTCCCTCCTCCCCCTGCCCTGGCCAATGTCCCTGGGCTTGTGTTTTGATGAACCTGTCCTTGACCTTTCTATTCCACTGCTAATGCCTCTCCCAACACCCTGCAGCAAGGACAAAACATGGCATAAGTCCAACATGTTCTAACTTTTTTTTTTTAAAGTAAGGTTTTTTTTTTTTTCCCCCTTATGAAGCATTTTTGTATGAAAGGATACCATATGGCTCTAGGTTAACAAATCCTTTATAGAAATACTGCTTCCTTTCCTGCTTAAATGAGTAAAGATTCCTATCAGCATTCATAAAGTGTTTCCCTATATATTAAGCATTGTATAAAAGCTAAAGTGGTTTTGGCCACCTTCCAAGCATTAGGAGAAACTCAATACTTGGTAGTTTCTAAATGGAAAGAATTAAAATTAGCATCGTGCTTCCTTCTTATATATTAGGAGATTTTTCTCATGCTCTGATTACTGGCTAAAGGATACTGTTCCCATCTCTGTCTAGTAAGGTTTCACCCCACTGCATCCACCTACCCAGACTGAAGGGCATAGACTTTTTTATTTCAGAGATGTAATGGATTTAATGCTTTTCTCATTTTGCCAAATAATTTCCATTTTGTTTCTAGGTCTTCTGCAATGAGCTATGCTTTGCATAATAATTTAGGAAAAAATGCAATGTTCTCGTTTATTTGCTTACACTCAACACTCAAAATGTTCTTCCTGCTCAAAGTGCCTTCTGAACATCCCTCCATCATGTTAAGTGATTGTGAAGCATGGTGCATCGCCCACTGATGGGTTAATTGGTAAATCTTAACTAGGCAACTAGCCTCCCTGTGACAAGCTCAGTATTGTTTGTTCACCAAACCTAAAAACTCTCATTGTTACAGTGTTTCATGAAAGGCAGCTGCTTGGCAGGATGGGGCAAGATAGCCAACATCTGCTAAGCAAACAAGGCCAGGCTGCAAGGTCGAGTTATGCTAACATCATTAATTGTGAAAAGGCTTGGGAGGAAAGGAAAGGGGGAGGCTCAGTCAAGTCCTGCTAACATCATAAATTGTGATAAGACTTGGGAGGCTCAGGAAGACATGGAGCCTTCATCCCTGCGACCACCAAAAAGCAAAGGAAGAAAAAGGACGACCCCCTAGCAACAAACCGCGCAGACGCAGAGTACACCACTAAGAGAAACGCCTACACCAGAAGTAGAAGAGTATAAAACCAAAGACTTTTGTAACCTAGGTGCGCGCCGTCGGCGGAGTGAGACTCCCGGGCCGCCCAGCGCTGTTTTGCTTGCTGCCGCTTGCTAATAAATCCTTCAAATTTAATTGGCTCTGTCTCCTCGCCTCACTTTGTGAGACTAACTTATAACACTCCCGTCAGATAGAATATATTCGAATACTGGTAAGCTATTTGCATGGTATTATGATAATACAGAATCATTCTGCCTTCCATATCTAGGTTAATATAATAGTGAGGTTATATTTCAATTTCCAGTGTAATACCGTGTTTATTTTTACTACCTTTAGCATTGCTTTAATGTTTGGGTGGATTTTTAAATTATATCTTGATCATTTCGCAAATCTACTATTTGTAGGTGAACAGTTTTATGAACGTAGCTTAGCACTGTAATATATCTTTAGATGGTATTATTAGCAAATCTTATACAGAATATTCCTGTAACTGAAAAGACCTTTTAAATGCAAACATTTTCTGCTTGGCTTTAAGTTAATAATTGTATTTAATTTGAAAATGACAGAGAGCTTATGAAGATCGCTGTTTTTTAGTGTGTGGAACATACATATGTTCCACCTGAATTTCTGATATACCCCTTACTGTATATCAAATACTTTTAATTTCAACGGGTCTGTAATGTATATCTGGATACTTATGTATTGTTTATTTCTAAAGTCTCCTGTAGATCTGTCTAGTGAACATACTCAAGCTGGCATTTCCAAATCTACTTTGCAAGTCAGAGAATAACATCCATCTCGAATATTTTATGAAGTGATTATTTTGAATTGATAATTTAAAGAAATAATAGGAACAGCCACAGAGAATTCATTACTGTTGTTGAGTTCAGAGATGTGGGATGAAATCAGATCAGACTGGTTTGGGCTGTAAAGTGAGAAACTCCCTGTTATAGAAACACTGGGGCTGGCCTGGGGGAAGCAAAACAACCTTTCTTCTCCGTAATGGAAAACATAACCTGGAAAGCAGGCTTTTGGGATTGTGTTTTTCTGGGAGACTGAAAACTAGCATAGTTGGCATTGGACATGTAAAATAAAGGCTGAATTTCTGACCTTAATGAAGTCGATTAAAATGTCACTGTTTGCTTTAACAAGGACAGGATTCACTCTCATTTTAAAAATAATTAACTATGCATAATGTAATTAACAACAGATTCTAATTAGCTAGCTGTGGAAATTGTGGCTTTAGTGTGACAGTTTTCAGTTGCTCCACCCTTCTTTTTTTTTCAGTTCTCTGTACTCTGAATTGCTTTTCCAACACCACCTCTGCAATTGAGCTGTCTCAGCTGTACAATATACTGTGACTCACACAAGACTTCGCAAAGAAAAATTGTCACAGGAGAAGAACTTGTTGAAATGTTGGGTCTAAGCAATATTTCTCATTTAAAATCAGGGTGAAAAAAGGCAGGGAGGGGTTAACCTAATGCTGTTTAATGGAAGAACAATACAGTTTCCAAACTAGAATAGGTATGTATCACTGCCCAGTAAAGGCAGGAGTGAAATAATCTTGGAAGTGTGGATGAATGTGATGGATATGAGTTGGAGCAGAGATGTATTAGAGAAAAATATGAGAAGTAGTGGGGCGGTTACCACTGAAAGTGAGAAAGGAGCAGAAAGCCATGTATGGAGACAGAAGGTCTTGTTTCATTATCCTGAGAAGGCATGAGGAAAGAGGGTTAGGATATTGATTGCAAGAGGCTAGGGTTTTTGAACATGGAAGCTGCTTCCTTTGTTTCTTTGTTCTTCTGCTTACATAAAAAATATATCTTCAGTGATAGAAATGGCTAGTAGAAAGTGCCATTGGGACAATTTAGAACTACTAGCATGCATGGGAAGGAGGAGAATCCTCTAACGTCCTTAGCCCTGTTTTCCCCCTGTAGAAAGCACTGGTGTGGCCTAGTAATATGTATCGACCAATTTGAACTGATGGCATTCTTTGCAAATAACATAATAAAGAAATAATGGGCCTCATCATGAGCCTTTAATTGTATAAAACTGAAATTTTGACCAACAGTTCGGTTCAGAGACTATTAAAATAAAAAAGGCTAATCGTAGAAGTTTCTTATTTTCTTTGGGAAAGCTTTTATCACTGAGAAGTAAGCCAGGGAATTCTTTAAGACCTGTTTTAAGCCCAGAGCAGACTGGATTTTGCATTTTATGGATAATAATACACAAAGGCTTCCAAACTCTGTGGGAGAGCTCAACACAAATGGCTCTTGAAAAAAATTACAAACAAAAAAGGCATTGTCTTGCCGCGAACAGTTAGGCACTGCTCTTACAGAGATGGTTTTGTGTCCCATTCGCATGCATAACAATTATTGATATTCACTAATGAGAGAAAAAAATGCCCCACATTCCACTGCTGTTATAACTCGAATGGATTCCCCAGAGCTCACACATTTAAAAGAATTAGTAATTAGTAACGATTTCATACTTATACCTAGAAGGCCTGTGGGTAGGACTAGATACTATCTTTATGTATACATACACTTGCTTATTTTTGGTACTTTTTGATTAAAAAAAAGTTCATTCTCACCACTTGTTCGCTGGCTCTTAAGGCTTTGGATTTAGTTACTTGAGTATACAATTGCCTCAATTTTTGGGACAGATCTTGTCAATATTTATGATCCCATTGTCACAAGTGAAATAACAAGAGACATGGTGCTGCCCAGATTGTCCAAAGATACTTCTCTTCCTTCTGCCTGTTCTGCTTTAGGTTACTGTGGTAGTTTTATGCAATGAGCGCCTGTTTGTCCCCATCTCCTTAAGCCTGCCCAAACGCGCTACAAAGTGGCACTGCCTGGAGGTGAGGAAAAGGCACCATTCATGCTACCAGCGCTGCACTCTTCAGCCTTTCGTGGTTTACACAGATCCCACGTGCACCACCACCCTTTACCTCTACATCCTGCACCTCTACAGTGCCTCTTCTCTTGTAGAAGCCGGTATGGCTTCTCTGCCATGTTTATAACAAGAGAGATCTCCTACCCAGAGCCAGACATTTTTAGAGCACTCTGTATTGTTTGTAGGACTTCTAAGAGGTGGACCAGAAAATGTGACCCCTTGGTTTTAGGGTGCCTTTCATTCTGATGTGTTTACTTTTTGCTTTAATCTGTAATGGCAGTGATTTGACCATATGCCTAGAAGCAGATACATGTAAATGTATCTGTCTGTGTCTGTCCACAGAAACTAGATTTTTCCACGTTCAGCCATTTCTCTGGAGGAAGCGAGTGGTAACACTTCAACTGTTTGGCTTGAACTTGTCTTCCAAAATCTGTCAGACCCATACATCACCTTTATTACCTTGGTCAGTCTGAAGTGAAACTACATGCCACTGTTATTTAAATAATATCAGAATAACAGTTACTGATGGACTTAATACTGCAAATACCATGTATAGAGACAAACTTCAGGTTCCAGAGTCTTTGAATTTTCTGATTATTTGTAAAAATAAAATTATTTTTAATAATGTTATCAAAGTACTTATTCATATGGTTGTACCAGACATATTTTTCTCTCCGGAAAACGTGGTGGGTGCATATTTTTATAAACGAGAATGCCATTTGAGATTGCACCACGTACAATCTCAACATTACAGTACATTACAGTACATTTCAAATGCAAACAAAAATTATTCATCAGAAGTGAAATCTAAATCTGGAAACACAAAATAATCCATGAATTCTTCAGAAGTATCTCTAGCTTTTAATTTCCATGGTTACTGCACCCAAACAGGTTTTGATTTTTGCTGAAGTGAGTGCGTACCTGCTAATTGGGCCAGTGATTCAAGTCTAAAAAGTTAGCTAGTTATGCACTCTTCAAATTATTCACATCAAGAGTGCCAGCCAAAGGCTATTGCCATTTGTTATTTAATGAAAGTAAGAAATGTCTCTGAAATAAATGCAGATTGTCTGAAGTTATTCTTCTTGGAAAGCCAAACAGAAAATGGCAGTGAATGTTGCACATGCAAAGTATCTCATTTAGATTTGACTAGCAAATCACTTAAGCAAGCAGTAGGCACAACCAGTGGACACTGTGCTTCTAACCAAGTTTTGCTAATTCCTTCTGGTTTGGGGTCCTTCTGGTTATGCCTACTTAGAATGACAATATACTATTTTTATGGAATCATAGAATGGTTTGGATTGGAAGGCACCTTAAAGATCACCTAGTTCCAACCCCCCTGCCATGGGCAGGGACAGATTCCACTAGACCACATTGCTCAAAGACCCATCCAACCTGGCCTTGAACACTTCCAGGGATGAGGCATCTACAACTTCTCTAGGCAAGCTGCGCCAGTGTTATTTTCTTATATTTCCAGTCTACCAGGCAAGAAGAGACTAAAATATTTCCCATTCTGGTGTTGTAGCTCGTGCTTAGCCATGGACCAGTCAGAATAGGTACAACATGACATGCATAACAAAACTTCCGGTCCCCTTACTTTAAACTTAAAGCTTTATGAAATGTAGGCATTTGGGCAGACTTTTCAAGGGAAACCACTTGTCTTTTTGAAGGTTCCTATTTTAAAGTTTCAGGGAGTAACTTGAAGAAATTGGGTATTTTTATCTTTTTATATAAATTTTCAGGCACTTCAGAAATTTTGTACAGTGTTTTACTTAAAGAGACTAGTGTATCTTGATCCAAGAGTGGTAGGTCTGTGGTGAGCGACAGGCTAAGCCGTTAGGTCATGGCTGCACTTGTTACTTTCAAAATGAACCCAGGGCAATCAAATTCACTGTGTTTTCTCACAATGCTTCTTAAATAATAACTAAATGTTGCATACCTTTGCCTAAATGCCAGCAAATGCCCTCAGCTCTGTTAGAATTTCATTGACATTCAGCCTGTGGCTTCACCTTGGTCAAAGCCAACGATGGTCCCATCTGCCAAACCTTGCTCCTACTCTCCTAATTCTGGGGAACTGCAGTCTAAGCAGGGTGAGAAACTTTTACTTTTGGTTAATTTTCGTACTACCGATATAGCTCACCATCCACAACAAACTTATGCCGAAGCATGACTATTTGCCCCTGTGCCGACATTCAGCCTGTGGCTTCACCTTGGTCAAAGCCAACGATGGTCCCATCTGCCAAACCTTGCTCCTACTCTCCTAATTCTGGGGAACTGCAGTCTAAGCAGGGTGAGAAACTTTTACTTTTGGTTAATTTTCGTACTACCGATATAGCTCACCATCCACAACAAACTTATGCCGAAGCATGACTATTTGCCCCTGTGCCGTTTCTCACTTGGGCGAGGAGGTAGCTACGCCTGCCCCCAGACGCCCCTGGCTGTCCGCCCC
>NW_009647750.1:630212-639795 GCF_000708025.1 Charadrius vociferus | reverse complement strand
TGATGTGGCTGGGGGCAGCAGAAGGGAGGCTGCCTTCCACGAATGTCACAGGGAAGGGAAGCGGGGTTTTGGGGAAGGGGGGCGGTTCAGACAGCGTCCTTAATACGGGATCCTCTCCCTGTGCAATTTCGGGGGTGGTGAACGCGGGAGGTCCTTATTCACGGTACATTTGTAAAGAGCAAGTGGAAGCCATCCTTGTCTGAAGAAAAATAACCTTGTGTGGTTTATTTCATGTTGCTAGATCGTTGTTTTTCTCATTCTGTGGCAGGTTGGGCTGCTCAGCCAGCCTGGAGAGAAGGCTGGAGAAGGAAAGATGTCTTCTGAATCTTTTTGTCTGGCTGCTCAAGCTAGGTTTGACTCCAAATGGTTGAAGACAGACTTACAGGTAAGGAGTTAGATAGTTGTATTGTATTGCGGCCTTTCAGGTGCGGATCAAGGATGCTTTTAGTCTAAACAGCTGACAAACAGAAGACTGCAGCATTGCTCTTAAGATAGATGTATAGGGTTTTTTGAGTATGCTGATTTAAAACTGATCTTGAAGAAACAGTGACGTATTTTGAGCTGCAGATAGGTCTGTATTGTCAGTCCAGTCTCTTCTGCTTAGAAACAAGCTGGACTACATATGTGTATATTCTTTGCAGAGTGTCAAAGCACATAGCTGAGTATGTAGCATTACTGCTAGAACTCTAAATTGTTCATTTAGGCTGCTGCTAAACTTCTTGCCTGCATATGAGCTAGCAGCTTTAACACACAAGAAAACTGAAGCAGAAAGTGATGGAAATCTAATTTATATTTTGAAGAATCCAGATTAGCTTTTACTGTAGTTGTTTATATAATGGGTATAGGCTTCCTTTAAATTTTGTCGTTTTTGAAGCGAGTTAATTTTTTGTCAAAGATGTGGTTGAAATGGAACAGGTCTTTTTTTTTTTGAAACGTGCTGGTGCTCCGTGAAAGTTTTCTTTTGTCTTAGAAGATAATCTGTTCATTTATTAAAGTTGCGTGATACAGGGATGAGGATACTATCATGTTTTCCCAATTCAGGTTTGAAAATTAAGCAGAAAATACAGAGAAGTAGAGTGCTTTGGGTCAGTTACGTTTCTTTCAGATGAAATAGGCAATTAGAGTAAGTCCCTGACTTGTCTGTTGTCTTCCTTCCCCCAGATGTTGCATATAGATACCTTACTTTGAATAACCATTCCAAGTTCCTGCTCAAAACTCTGAAATTCTTGTTGGGATGGGCCAGACAGTGTTATTTCTTTCGTACAGATTAATAATAACAAATTTGACAAATTGTATCCTGAGTGACTGCCCAAAATTACATCCTGATAGTCTGAATGGTTGAGTTCAGCTGTTCTTGTGGTTAGATGAGGGTTTTTCCCCATGCAGTTGTGTTTGAAAAGCAGCCTTTCTCCAATATTTTACATCAAACAAGCTAAATTGGAATCAGAAGTGACAGATACAGCCTTAGACATTACATTATTTAGTAGGTCTTGTATGGAAATGCTATGAAATGACAGGGCTTGCTCTTGATTTGGCTAGATTGGTTCTATTTTCATCTTTTATTCATACTAAAGTAAAAGTTTTGATCCAAAGTTAGGTATTTTGGCTAATGTGGTAAACGGGCGTAGTAGAAACACTGAAGATAAGTATACTAAGAAATACAAAAATATTTTTGTGATCCCTGGAACCTGGCTTCTAGGTTACAAGTATGTTGCTTCAACGATTGTAGAATAGAGGAAAATTTTAGCTGTAGAAGTGGCGATCTTTGTAATAGCTGCTGACTATGCATTGTCGCTTTTCTTCTGTATTATATGGGGTGAAAAATGTGACTGTTCATGTGGTTTGTCAGATTTTTTTCCTCTCATTTGTACTGCCTTTTTTTCTACATCCCTTTTTTCTATTTATATAAACTTTTGACAAGGTTTCAGTTGCCATCCAAACTTTAAGGGTTATTTTCAGCTGAGTATGTATAGATGCAATGAAATATTTGTCTTTCATGAGACTGTTGGGTGGTTAATGTGTTGTAATAATTCCTTTTAACAATAAAAATCTTTATTTGTAACAAACTTCTATGAATAAGCTCTCTTATAAGTAAGAGTCCTTTATGAGCAATAACAAGTTAGACTCTAATTGTCAGGGTACTCCCTTTGTTTTCTTCCAATCATGCTGTAGTCAAAATAATGAGATTAATGAAAGAAGAGAACAGTAATCATTTGTGATCTGTTGGACGCAAACATCATTTCTCTGGAATCTGAAGGCTAGCCAGGCCTCCTGGGTATAATGTAACTTTCTTATTAGTTTAACTGTTTTTGGTATTACACAGGTCCTCATCACCTCTATCTGGATGTATGTGTACAGTATCTTAAAAAATGTGCAGGTGAATCTTGACTTACTCTTTTTTAACGTATTAAATGGCAGATGTCTTCTGTCAAGTAAAGGGTTTTTATGCTCTGAGGAATTTTTCTATTGCATGATTGACTATTTTAGCTACTGGTTGACTAGCATAACCTAGCCGTATGCAAAATTTCTTTATAGGTATAAATCCTGTCCCTTAATCATTTAAATTCTGTGTGTACTGAATATGCTGATTTCCTACTGTGTATGTTTTTACCGGCTAACTATAGAAGGGACTTATTGGTGTTCAAGAGACTGTCAACAGGAATTGAAAAGATAAGTGTAGTACCTAGAATAGATTTGAAGAAAGACACACTTATTTGTGTGAATTAATCAAGCTGACTACAAATTATTGTTTGGAATTAGACCCTGAAACTCTTCACTTTGCAGCTAGATTTTTAACTTTCACTGTATAGCACTCCAAGACTGGGTAGGTGAAAGTCCTTGCAGAAACGGAATTATACCAGGGGAATTCTTACCTTAGGAGACATAGAGATTGATTAGTCTTTAAAACTATTTTTTTTTTCTTAAGTTCTTTGCTGCTGCAAAATTTGGGGAGTATAGCTAGAATTGAAAGTGCAGTGTTTCATTTGGTGGGCTGACAGTCTCCGATGTCTGACTTGCTTTTCCTTTTTTTTTTTTGTTTTTGTTTTTGTTTTTGGAGTTACTGTTGCCAGAGAGTTTGCTCTTTAGACTTGATGGCTGTGGCAGTTATTGTGGATTAAGCCAGTGAAACCTCTCTGAAAATCACTGGATTCTTTTTTGCTTTAGCTCGAGATGATGTTGCATTAATAATGTTAATACATGATATTATAATATTATGTGCATTAATAAGTCTATAATATAGTGGTATTAATACAATAAGAAAAGAATGACACGTGGATTTTAGCATGGATTGTGTTTAATCACCTGTGCGCGTCACTTCCAGCATCCAGGCTAAATTTAAGTGTTCTTGTTCAGTTTTGGGATGTTACTGTTAAGAGACAAAGCCACTGTGATGTAGCATATTATTACTGTTCTTAAGAGATTATCAAAGACACAAGCCTTTTTGTAATAGCAGTGAGCCTCTAGGCTGCAGGATTAACCGAAGTGGTGTGTAATGTTAATGGAACTGTATCTTGACAATATATTTTTTTTTTTGTTATATTAATTTATCTGAAACTAATCAATATTATTATAGGAAACCAAAATGCTCTACAAAGACCCAAGTGCACCCCATAACTATTCCATGTCTTTTTGCTAACTTCGTAATTAGTTGACCTATTACTGTGTGATTTACAGCTGCTAGTATAATTTGAACTGATTTGAAACATTTGTTTTATTAAAAGCCTAAATTTCCTGGTGGAGCAAGATTGAGATATTCTGTGTTGTCTGAAAAAACACAAACTGTTACAGCAGCTGAAAAATTAAGACAGTTCAGCTCAATAGGAGGTAACATCAGTAGTAAAATATATAATATGTTCTCATATTACATATATAAATAGTATGTGTATAAGATCATCATTAATAAAGTAAACCTATGAAGTTATAAAACAGGTGAATTTTAGTGCAGGTCACTTTTTCATGGGTCACGTTTAATGTAGTAGCTAGAAACGTTAGCGTATCACTTAAATTTCCAATTTTTTTTTTTAGATTTGAATTAATACATTTAAAACCACTTACCTATTTATGTGTATTACTAGTGGAAACTATCACATTCATAGGAAATTCTGTGTGTAATGGGAGATTGTGTTTTAATAGCTGTTTCTTAGGAAGACATATTTTTTTTAAAAGGGAAAGTATGAAAAAAAAGAAGTGAAAGGGAAGATTAAAATTGTTTACTTAAACCTAGATACCTAGTTTGCTGAATCAAACTATGCTTAAAATAATTCTGATTAAATAGATGTACTGTACTACTAATTTAGAACGTTATGCAGAGAACTTTAATTAGCGATGGCTGAATAACGAAAAACTAGAATTGCTGTCGGCTAATGGGAAGCATGTGTATGTTTGAATGGTGTTTATTAGTCTGCTTGTTGTGGATCCTGCGGAGAACTACTGTGCTTAATAGCAGGGGTTAGAGGTGAAAGACTTTCATCTTCCTGTAGTGTGGAAAAACACTTTAGGCAACAGTCAAGGTGCAAAGAGCTGTCCACAAGAGGAATATGATGCATTTTCGGCAGTTTTCCTTGAGTTTGTGGTTGGCAGGCTATTTCTGTCATCTTCTTTTGCCACAGAGACAAGAGCCAGCTCTTTAAAATGAAACAGCCACCTGTAAGAGTTGCAATGATCTGAAACCTTTTTACCTTCACTGCAAAGTTAAAGCTGGAATTTTGCTTTTTATGAAAATGCCATTCTTCTAGCATGTAGATCAGTGTCTTTGCTTGTAAGAAGATAATGTAAATAAACGATGTCTTTACTAGTAAAAGCAAGAAGTTAATGAAAGTTGCTTTCTTCTAGTTTGTTGATTTCCTGTTAATTTTCTTCTTAGTTTTGTTTTTTTGATCGAAAAATGAAGGGTTTATGTGGAAGCTCTTAGAGCAAACTGCAAATGAGAATTCCTACATTTTTAAATGAAGTGAAGTTTGCAACAGGGATTTTTTAAAATTATTTTAAAAATGCAGTAATGCTGTCCCTCCAAAATAAGTGATTTCCAGAGGGAGGGATGAGGACTCTATGTGGAGTGATAGGTTAGGGAAATTAAATTTAATAATATGCAAATATTTGGGCTCAAACAAAACTACTGTTCTGCAAGAGAATTTATCTTCTAAGTTTGAGGGAATGACATAGTTTTTCTTTGCACATGACCATTAACTGTTAATAAACTTTTGCAACAAATGGGAGACCAGTAGACTGTTATTATGGGGACATTTCTAGTTTAACTCCTAAACTGTTGAGGGTAGTGGAGCACTGGCACAGGCTGCCCAGAGAGGTGGTGGAGTCTCCCACTCTGGAGCCATTCAAAACCCGCCTGGACGCTGTCCTGTGCAACCTGCTGTAGGTGACCCTGCTCCGGCAGGGGGGTTGGACTAGATGATCTCCAGAGGTCCCTTCCAACCCTGACCATTCTGTGATTCTGTGTGTTGAAGTGTTGTGTGGCTACTGAACTTTTCTGTCTTTGCTGTTGGAGCTTTAGAGCAGTATGTTTAGGTCTAATGATGTTTCACTGTGCTTTGGGTAGGTGTGATAAGCAGCAGTGTTTTCAGGGCATGCTTCAGCAGGGAAGGAAGCAAGCTAGGGCAAAATACTGAAGAAGATGACAGTAAAAAAGGAAACAACAATTGAATGGATTCACAAAAAGCAAAAACAACAGAGAGACTTGGGAAAGGACTTACTGTTCTGTGATTTCCTTCACCATTACTGAGCTGAAAAAGTTTTTTTAATGTAGTCTTTAAAATACAGCCAATGGCTAATGCAGAAGGAACTGAATAGAAGAACAGATTCTCCTTCCCCCTCCCCCCTCCAGCAATTCAGTTCTGAGGTGAAGATTATTTAAGTAGCTTATGTTTTAATACCATATTGACATTTTGTGATTATGAAGTCACTGTCTTGAATTTCCAGTGCAGTTACATAATTAGGAATCTTGCATGAATCAATCCACGTCCTTTTGTGTAATTTTCTTTTCTCAGCGTCATTTTTCTTAAGCTCTAGTTAACTTTTACAGAGGCTTCTATGCTTTCTCCAGGAAAGTTTATGAAACCACATCAAGAATGTGATCTGCTGTACCACATGGAGTACCTTAGGCCCTTGCTTATTTGGCATGGGATAAATGGGCAGGGCTGAGACTTAGGTCTTACACTTGCACTATAAACTCCTTGCAAGTGGCTGAATGCAAGAAGCATTGGGAGCAAAAGAAGAAAGTCATATGTGCTTGTGCTGGCTAAGATTGTCTTAAAACACCACAGAAAGAAAGAAAAGCAGGATTGCTTAGTCAAAGCAGATACTTAACTTTTCTACCATACAGTTGATTTACTGTTATCTTCAGCTGCTAGTTTCACGGAATCACGAATAGTTGAGGTTGGAAGGTACCTCTGGAGGTCATCTGGTCCAACCTCCCTGCTCAAGCATGGCCACTGCGAGCCAGTGTCCCAGGACCATGTCTGAACGGCTCTTGAATATCTCCTAGGATGGAGACACCACAGCCTCTCTGGGCAGCCTGTGCCAGTGCTTGGTCACCCCCACAGTGAAAAAGTGTTTCCTGATGTTCAGAGGGAGCCTCCTGTGTTTCAGTTTGTGCTCATTTTCTCTGGTCCTGCCACTGGGCACCACTGAGCAGAGCCTGGCTCCCTCTTTCTTTGCACCCTCCCTTCAGGTATTAATATACATTGATGAGTTCCCCCCTGAGCCTTCTCTTCTCCAGGCTAAACAGTCCCAGCTCTCTCAACCTTTCCTCATAGGACAGATGCTTCAGGCGCTTCATCATCTTTGTGGCCTTTTATTGAACTCCCTCCAGTATGTCCATGTCTCTTGTCCTCAGGAACCCAGAACTGGACCCAGTGTTCCAGGTGTGGCCTCACCAGTGCTGAGTAGAGGGAAAGGATCACCTCCCTCAGCCTGCTGGCAACATTCCTCCTAATGCAGCCCAGGACTCCCATTAACCTTCTTTGTGGCAAAGCCATGTTGATGGCTCATGTTCAACTTGGTGTCCACCAGGACCCGCAGGTTCTTTTCTGCAAAGCTGCTTTCCATCTGGGTTACCCCCAGCATATGTTGGTGCAGGGGATTGTTCCTCTCCAGGTGCAGGACTTCACACTTCTCCTTGGTGAACTTGACAAGGTTCCTGTCAGCCCATTTCTCCAGCCTATCGAGGTCCCTCGGGATGGCAGAACGACCCTCTGGCATATTAGACACTCCTCCTCATTTCTGTTGTTCAAGTGAAATATTTCTTTTAGGGTTATAGAATTTTGGGATCATGAAAATAAAATTGCTTGAATAATTCAGCACTTAAAAACCTCAGGCTTTTTGTTCACTTTTTGGCTATCATAGTGGCAATTCACTGTTAAATTTATGTCTGGTGAATGTCAAGTAGATTAATAGTGAACTAGTTACAGTTGGAATTGAGTTGCCCTCAGTTCTGACAGATGAATTGGTTGTAAATTCTGTTTCTTAATTGTCTGTTCAGTTGGTTGCTTTGATTATGGCTACAAAAAAAGCCCAATGTTCCTTTACTTTCAAACACGTCTCATTTTCTCCCTCCCCCAACACACACATCACTGGCAAAATGTTAACTACAGCCTGGATAAAAGCAAAGTTGTTTAACTGAAGGCTGCTTATGGTGTAAGCTTCCACATGAGATATTTGTAGAAGGAGGAGGAACCCTCTGACTTGTAATCTTGGTGGTTGCTCTATCTTTATGCAACATACCAAGAAAATTACTTTGATAAGAATTTGAACACCAAACCAAAGGCAGAAGAAATTTTGTTTACTTTTTTAGTTTTTAGTTGCTTGAAAGACTTGGGTGAACTTTGTTTCATGTGAAAGGATTAGAAGTTAAAACAGAGAAAACAATTCTTGATTCTACTTTACAGCAATGCTTACAAAAGTAGTAAGGTTCTGAAATTAAACAATGCTGCATTATGAAGAACCTTGAATTCAAAGCCTGTAGGCCTTTAGATTGTAAGCTTAAGGGCTGTGAGAATAATTTTCCATATCAAGGAGATCTAAGCATTTAAAATAAAATATATGAAAAGACAGTTTAACAGACAAAGAACATAACTTTGTGAAAACCATAATTTATCATGCAACCCATCTGGAGGCTTGCCTCACTCACTATTTTTCAAGCTTGTATTTTAGCATTCAACAGGTGAATGTTTTTTAAAAAAAAACAAAACCTTCTATGACATATGAGCCAAAAATAGTGAGACAGTTGTGTTTAGCTGTTTTTGCAAGAAAAAATTGTGAAAAACAAATTCCACAAGTGCCCCACTGAAGTGTAGGACCACACCTGATTAAGGAGAAAGTGAACACCATTTATTTTTGAAATATGTATAGACTGGGAACGATGCAAGAAATTCAGTCAACGGTGAATGGTTGATATCTTTTTTCGTTGTTGAAATGCAACTTTACTTCAGACTATTCCGGTTTTTAAAAAAATTAAGCTAAATGTAAAGCTTTTAGCAAACTACAGAATCTTTGCAAAAGCTCTACTGCTGTCTAGCTCTGAAGAACAGGGACTGCACTCTTCAGTAAAGCATGGTCACAGTGTAATTCTGGTGCTGCCCAATTCATAAATTGTGGGTAAGTTGAATAATGTCTATCTCACGCTGTGTGATTCTTTTCCCTCTTATACCCCTTGAGGTCACGAAATAGCAAAATACATAGGATGTGTCAGCTTATATTTTATGCTGAAAGAAAAATGATTGAAATCATTAATATCTGTTGGAGTGAATTTCTGAAGTATGGCATATGAAGACAAAGAACTGCTATGGTAATTTAGTGTGTTACAGTGGTGTCAAAACATGCAATTTCTCGTTAATTCTTCATGTTAACTGAAATTAGCTAGATCAGCAAATGGCTTCCCTGCTGGTGGTTCTGACTCTTAAAACCTGTAATCTTTAATCAGTAAAATATCATTAGGAAATAGATCAGAATAAAGTATAAGCAGATGTCTATGTATAACGGTAAAGATTTTACAGCAATTGTGTAAGTAACATCTTTGTATTACTCAGTTAAAACACTTTGGATTTGAATACTAGTTACGTAACACAAAGATGCTTCTGAATATGTCTTCAGCAGAGGTGGGGTTTTTTTTGTGTGGTGGTTTTTTTTTTTTTTTTTTAAATGTCTCCACTGCACCACTTTGGTATACTAAAGGTATTCTGTTTTTCAATTTCATGTACTCTCCTCCTCCCTTATGCTATACAATTGCAAATTTTGGCCTGGTTATTACAGAATTCACTTGGGATTTTGACACCTGTTTTGCAGCATTTTATAGAGTAGAGAACAACATCGGCTGAAGGCAAGTTATCCCGGTCATTAGGATCCTTTAAGGGAGATCCAAATTGATAAATCATTAGGAGGCTCGTGTTACAGCTGGTGCTTTCATGAGTGCTTCCAGCTAGCACAACCCTGCCATTTGTGCTATCCTGTTGCACATGTAGTGTGTTGGGAACTGATCTGGGCTGAGGCAGCCCCTCGCTCTTCCCCCAGGCACAGCTGGTTTTAGCCTTGATTGGTTCCATAATCTGGGTCAGCAGACGGTCACGCACAC